>NC_062553.1:57423711-58023711 GCF_016906955.1 Phacochoerus africanus | reverse complement strand
TAGCCAATCAACTCTCAAATTACCTAACAACACAGCATAATATGTACAAATATATTTCAGTTATAGAAGGCAAAATACCACTTTAGAAAACAACTAGAGTATGGAGCCCAGTAAAAATAAGTTTTAGTAAAACAGATTTGGATTTCAGGAAAATACTAGCAAAATGTCTCTGAACATATCCGCAAGTAAAAATTGTATCTAAAAAATACGTAATAATGATGAAAATATGATAAAAAATCCAGGTTTACCTTTTGTGGAGTGAAAACTAACAGGATCTGTGCTACATTTCAAGACTTTAAAGGCAGGAAAATTTTCAGCCAGTTGAAGCTGAGATTTGCTTTGATAGAAGGCAAGAAACCTCTATTAATTTTGTCTCTCTCAAAAATCAATAATTGAAGTTTCAATCTTTTTAAAGGGAATCTGAATTATTTTTCTTTCTATCCAAAGAAATAAACTTTCTGTGGTCTTTGTCATATGATTTACAGGTTGTTGGCCTAAGACATCAGGGCAGCAAGTCAATAATCTCTTTTGAAAATCCTGCTGAGACTGGGGATCATCTAATACAAGGCATTCATTCAGAATCAACCCACTATTGAGAAGTAACGTTCCTTTCTCTTGCCAGAGCCACCACCTGGGATAATTTCCCTAGAGTTTCTAATAGTTTGTCATCAGCACTCACTGGAGAATAAAGAATAAAAGACATTAAGCCTATGAGGAATGCTTGGTATATGATGTTTCAATTCTCTTGTTTCAGCATAAGAGAAAGGGTGAAACAGATGCCTGTGCTGGTTGGAGGCTAAGGATAAATGGAGTGAATCATACATTTATAAAAAATTAAGCTCTATAAGAGCAAGCTCTCATCCTTAAAAGCAAGGACTTCCTTTTAAAGCTCACTAATATTTTGTTATTATTCTTACATTTAACTGATTTACTATGCTGTCTACTAAATATAGACAAGAATTGAGAATTAACAAAAAAGCAAACTAATATATCAAAAGGAAATTAGAGATCTCTAAGCAACTGTTTGCCCTAGATTCACTAACATAATTTACAGAAGAGGTCCTTGCTCTGATCTTTTTTAACTGTTATTTTAGACACAGTTACAAGAAAATTGGTTTTCTTGTTACTCTTCCTACAAGAGTGTAAAAGAAATAAATTAGATGGGGCATTACGCTTGTCCTGGTCACTGCAACAGCTTTAGGAAGTTATGGTGTCACATAGCTTAAAGTAGTTGCTAATGCTCATCAAAATGTGAATAAGAAAGACAAAAAATCCCTCTTCATTTAAAATACATTTTTATCAATATGGTTTGAAAAGAGAAATTATGATTAAATTCATAACCTAATGTTATGTGAAAACTTCGTGAAATTAATTTGGAGACAAAATTAAGTATATCCAAATACAATTTCTATAGTCTAAATTGAGCCATGTACATTTGCAAAAATATTGATTCAATATCCAAATATTAAGCATTAACATTTAAAATATGTGAACACTCAAAATTCATCTATTGTGGGAACAAATGAGATATCTGAGAACATTATTGAATATACACAACTGAAATACTTCAATAAGTCATCTCTATGCACAGAATCAGTATTATGTTCAACTTACCACATATTTTCAGATTTTTACTTAATTTTAATAATAATTATGTTTAAGAAAGTTTAATATTCAATATTAAGAAATAATATATATCAATAAGACCAGGAATCTAATAGCAACTTTGAAAATAAAACAAATTTTACAAGTTTACACACACTATAATGTATGTTTTTGGTTAGTTAAATTATCATTAACATATTAAAAAACAAATAAATAATCATAAATACCTGAATTAAGTCCTTTAAGATCCAATCACTCAAACCCCATGACACTCAAACAATATTATTTTGTACTACAATAGTGGTAAGGATGACTAATTTCAGATTTCTTGAGTATCTGGGTTGAAATCCCATCTTTTGTACATACTAAGTTCACTGGTTCTCAAATTTTAGGATGCATTAGTATCATCCAGAGAATTTCTGGAAATTCATATCCCTGAGTCTTGGAAAAGAAATCAAGCTAAAATGCAACCAAAGGATATGAAATTGAGAATTTCATGCATGATCCCTCAAGAATAGAACTTAAGAAATGAGGGATTGATTTCTTAGCACATGAAGACTTACCCCCCCAGAGAGTAGCCAAGATGGCAGTGCAGACAGACCCTGAGCTCCTCTGCTCCCGTAGACACACCAACATTAACATATGTATATAAATATAAGGCTGCTCTCAGTATATGGATGTTTCTGACTGAAGATCAAACCCACACCTCCTTGGCAACTGGAGTCCCTGCAGTCAGATTCTTAATTCACTGCCCGACAGTAGGAATGTCCTAAAGTTACAATTGTGTACAGGGTAGTAATGCCAAGAAAGACTAGAAGACCAGAAGAAGATATCTTCTACAACTAAAGATGTTAATAGGGAAATGAAATGAAATAGACTGAAGGTGCAGGGCCATGGTGTAGTCAAGACCCAAACCCTGGGTGGGTCCAAACCCCTGGGTGGGCAGCCACAGAGGAGAGGAAACTCCTCTGAAAGAAGTTCTTAGCAAGGAGTGGGGAGTATGAGACCCATGTCAGACTCCTAGCTTGGGGTCCTGCACCAAGAAGACTAGCCCCCCCACCCAGACCACTGGTCATTGAAAGCTGGTGGGGCTTACTTTCAGAAGACCTAGAGGGCTTTAGGTACACACAAAATCTCACATACACTGAGTCACAGGGCAGAAGCAGTCATTTGAAAGGAGCCTGAGGCAGATACAACTGTTGAACTTGGAGAGCCTTCTGGAGAGTCAAGGAGGCAACTAGATCTCCCCCTGGGGACATGAACAAAGGAGGCAGCCATTTGGGAAAGCTTGTTGTACTCTTACGAGGACACTGGTGCTGATAAATAATGTTTTAGAATCCTCCCTCTAGTTTATAGTGCTGAAATCCAGTCCCATCCTCCAGGCTTTTGGCACCAATACTGGGATACCACAGGCAAGTGGCTAGCTGGGTGAGCCCAACACCACCCACCAGCAGGCCTACTGCATAAAGACCATGAGCTCACAGCCACACTCACACCTGACCCTGTCCACCAGAGCCTATAAACCATTAGAATACTGCCACTAGCATGGGACAACTGGGGCCTCACACCCAGCTATCAGGATCCAGCCCAACCAAAAGGCAGATCAACACCAAGTATGAGAGCCACAAACCCTGTTGCTAGAGACCCTGAAACCCAGTCTGCTTCTCACTGGGCCAGGACTAACCATAGGACCACCCTTATACATTAGTGAGCAGGCATATAACAAATATCAGCTCCATCCACCAGTGGGTCAGCACTGGGCTTGGGACCATGGGGCTCCAGTCAGCCTCCTCAAGCTTTGTCCTAACCACCAGCAGCCCACAGCCTCCCCAAAATGCAGAGTCCAAAAACCAACAAGACTAGGAGATAGCCATGCCTATCAGACCACCTGTGGTCTGCCATAACAGGACTCAGGAAGCCCACATGAAGTTACCCCTAGTACATCTATCTTTGATGACCAGAAGGGAGCACACTTCTGGGACTCAAAGTATTTCCTACAAAAGGCTACTTCTCTCAGGTCAGAAAATATAACATACCTACCAAATACATGGAAATACAAAACAGCAGATTAGGCAAAGTGAAACAATAGGAATGATTATGTTACAAATGAAGAAATGAGATAAAACCCCAGAACAGCTAACTGATGATAAGTGGTCTACCAAATCAAGAGTTCAAAGTGACAATCATAAGGATGCTCAAATAACATAGGAAAAGACTGATGAACAGAGTAATAAGAAAGAAGTTTGTACCAAGAGTAAGAAAATACAAAGAACAGCCAAATGGAGATGAATACAATAAATGAGATGAAAAACACATTAAAATAAATCAAAAGAACAGATGATAAAAAGGAATGGTTCAGCCAGCAGACAGAGTAGTGGAAATCACTGAAGCAGAACAGCAAAAAAAAGGAATAAAAAGAAATGAGGACAGTTTAAGAGACTCCTGGGACAATATCAATCATACTAACATTTGCATGATAGAGGTCACAGAAGAGAAGGAAAAAAAGGAACAGTGAACATATCCGAGGATGTAATGGCTGAAAACTTCCCTAACTGGGGTAAAGAAACAGACACCCAAGTCCAGGAAGCACAAAGAGTCCCGAACAAGATCAACTCCTGAGGACTACATGAAGATACACTGGAATTAAAAAGTGATATATATATATAGAAGAATATAGATATGAGAGAGAGAGAATATATTAAAACTCACAAGAGAACTCCCATAGGCTATAAACTGACTTTTCAGCAGAAACTGCAGGATAGAAGGGAACACCATGATATATTTAAAATGATGAAAGGGAAAACATACAACCAAAAATAATATATCTGGCAAGGCTTTCAGGCATATTTGATGGATACATCAAAAGTTTTACAAACAAGCAAAAACTGAAAGAGTTTAGCAGCATAAAACCAGATTTAGAGGAAATGTTAAAGTGACCTGCTAAGTGGAAAAAAAATGGGCCATAACTAGAAATATGAAAATTTACAAAGAAAAAATCTTACTACAAGGTAACTATAAAGTTAATAAAACAACTATGTCTAAAACTGGTAGAAAGATTAGAAAATAAAAGTAGGAAAAACATCTATACCCAAAATAAGTAGCTAAGGGATATAAAAAATAAAAGGATATAAAGTTTTATGTAAGAAATAGTAAACATTTGGAGGGAGCAAAAAGCAAGCTGTTAAAATGTATTTGAAACCTAGAGATCAGCAACTTAAAAATCATATATAAAACAGAGTTCCTGTCATGACACAGTGGTTAACGAATCTGACTAAGAACCATGAGGTTGTGGGTTCAATCCCTGGCCTTGTTCAGTGGGTTAAGGATTCAGCATTGCCATGAGCTGTGGTATAAGTTGCAGACGCAGCTTGGATCCTGTATTGCAGTGGCTGTGGCATAGGCTGGTGGCGACAGCTCTGATTAGACCCCTAGCCTGGGAACCTCCATGTGCCATGGGATGCGGTCCTGGAAAAGGAAAAAAATATATATATATGTATATATAATATATAAAATATATAAAAATATATATATAATATATATATTATATATATTAAATATATATATTAAATATATATATATATATATATTTAGAACTATACCCTCAGCATATGGAAGTTCTCAGTAGGGGTCTAGCAATAGAATTACAGCTGCAGCTGCCAGTCTATGCCACAGCAATGCAGAATCTGAGTTTCATCTGTGACCTACACTTTACCTCTCAGCAACACCAGATGCTTAACCCACTGAGTGGGGCCACAGCCCCTCTTGGACACCAGTCAGGTTTGTTACTACTGAGCCTCAATGGGAACTCCCATATATATTTATATGGACACCAGTCAGGTTTGTTACTACTAAGCCTCAGTGGGATACCAGTCAGGTTTGTTACTACTGAGCCTCAATGGGAACTCCCATATATATTTATATTTATGTATATTTAAACCTATAATAACAACAAAAACCTATAATAGAAACACACACACAAAAGAATTCCATCATACACTAAAGATAGTCATCAAATACAAGGAAACAAAATAAAAAAGATTAAAAAGTACTACAAATCAACCAAAATGCAATTAACAAAATGGTGATTAAGTAAAAACCTATCAATAATTATTTTAAATGTAAATGGACAAAATGTGCAATAGAAATAGTGGGTAAATGGATATAAAAACAAGATATACAGAGACATATAGATAGATATAAATCTAAAAACAACAATCAAAATAATCACAGTAAATTTAAGAACAATGAAATCATATCAAACATCTTTTCTGAACTTAAAACTGTAAGACTATATATCAACTATAAGAAAAAAATGTCAAAAAACAAAAACACATTCAGACTAAATAATATACTACCAAATAATGAGTGAATTACTGAATCAGTCAAAGGAGAAATAAAAATATTCCTGGAAGCAATTGAAAAAGAAAACAAAGTGTACAGAATGCAGCAAAAGCAATTATAAGGGAAGTTTACAGCTATTGCAAACCTAACATAAGAAAAAAAAAGAAAAACCTTAAATAAACAACCTAACATTATGTGCAAAGTAACTGGAAAGGAAGAACAAACAAAACCCAAATCCAGAAGAAAAGAAATCATAAATATCAGAGCAGAAAGAAATGAAATAGAGACTAAAAAAAAAAAAAATAGGACAAAGCAGTGAATCTAAGGGCTGATTCTTTGAAGAGATAAACAGATTGATAAGCCTTTAGTCAGACTCGTGAACAAAAAAAAAAGAGGAGTCACATCAAGAAAATAAAAATGAAACAAAAGTTATAACTGAGATAAAATGTAAAGGAAATTGATCCTAAGAGGTTACTACCAACAAATACATACCACTATAACTGTCAACCTAGGAGAGATGGATAAGTTCCTAGAAATGTATAACCTCTTAAGGCTGAACCAGTAAGAAATAGAAAGTATGAATAAGCCATTTGACAACAGTAAAATTGAGTTCATAAGAAAAATGAAACACAACAAAAAACAAATAAAACATAACCTTCCCAACAAATCAGTCTATGACCAGATAGGATTCTAGGTAAATTCTACTAAACATTTAAAGAATTAACATCTATCTTTCTCAAACTAGTCCAAAAATTGCAGAGGAAGGAATGCTCCTGATCTCATTCTTTTGAGACCTGCATCAATCACTTTGATACAAAAACCATAAAAATACATCACAAAAGAAAATCATAATCCAACATCACTGAATATGGAAAAATCCTCAACAAAATATTTGCAAACGTAATTTGATAATATATTAAAAGTATCATACACCATGATCAAATAGGATTTATTCCAGGGATGCAAGGATGTCTCAATATCCAGAAAAATCAAAGTACTACACTCCAAACAAAATGATTAAAAACTATATGATCATCTCAATAAATGCAGAAACAAAATGACAAAATTACATATCCATTTATGACAAAAACTATCAACAAAGTGGGTATAGAGGTAACATAACTCGACATAATAAAGACCATATGTGACAACCCACAGCTAACATAATACTCAATGATAAAAAGCTAAAAGCATTTCCTATAGGATCTGTAACATAATGACAAGGATGCTCATACCACTTTTTACTCAGCATAGTAGTGGAAATCCTAGACACAGCAATCAGATATGAAAAATAAAACAAAATTGGAAAGGAGAAAGTAAAACTCACACTGTTTACAAATGACATGATATTATACATGGGACAATATAAAGATGCTACCAAAAGACTAGAACTCATGAATGAGTTCAATAAAGTTGCAGGATACAAAATTAATATGCAGAAATAAGTAATGTTTCTACACACTAGAACCCTATAAGATTAATTAAGAAAAAAATCCATTTACAATCACATTAAAAAGAATAGTTTTGATTAACATTTCCCTGATGATTAATAATGTTGAGCTTCTTTTCATGTGCCTGTTGGCCATAGGTATTACATAAATATGTAAATTTGGCCACATGTAAATTTGATAAATTTCTATTCAGATCTTCTGCTCATTTTTTTTCTTTTTCTTTTTAGGGCCCCACCCATGATATATGGAAGTTCTCAGACTATGTGTTGAATTGGAGCTGCAGCTACTGGCCTACACCACAGCCACAGCAATGCTGGATCCAAGCCCCATCTGTGACCTAACCACATCTCATGTCAATGCTGGATCTTTTAACTCACAGAGCTAGGCCAGGGATCAAACCTACATCCTCATAGATACTAGTTGGGTTCATTACCACTGAGCCACACAATGGGAACTCCCTGCTCATTTTTTAATATTTTTTTGTTAAATTGTTTAAGTTCTCTGTATGACTTGGATATAAACCCCTTATTGAATGTATAGTTTACAAATATTTCTCCCACTCAGTAGGTGTCCTTTTTATTTTGTTAATTCCCTTTGCTATTCAAAAGCTTTTTAGTTTTGATGTAGTCCCATATGTTTTTCTTTATTTTACTTTTTTCCCTTGAATGGGGAAACATACCCCAAAATATTACTAAGACCAGTGTGAAAGTACTTACTATGTTGAATGCTTCAAGAAGTTTTATGATGGCAGTCTTCCATTTAAATCTTATAGTATATTTTGAGTTTATTTCTGTGCATAGTGGAAAAAGTAGTCCAGTTTTATTCTTTCCATGTATCTATTCAGTTTTCCAATACCATTTGCTGACGAGGCTATATTTTCCCCATTGCATATTCTTGCCTCCTTTGTCAGAGATTAATCACACATAAAAGTGTGGGCTCATTTCTGCGCTGTCTGTTCTTTTCATTGATCAATGTGTCTGTTTTTGTGTCAGTACCACACTGTTTGATGAATATGGCTTTGCAGTCGAGTTTGAAATTGGGAAGCATGATCCCTCCAACTTCGCCTTCTTTCTTAAGACTGTTTTGGCTGTTCTGGGTCTTTTCTGTTTCCACACAAACTTTAGAATTATTTGGTCTATTTCTGTGAAAAATAATGTTGTTATTTTGATAGTGATTACACTGAATCTGTTTGTCTTGAGTCATTTTAGAAATACCTACAAATAAATCTAAGATAAAATACCTGCTCTCTGAAAATCTATGATACTCAGAATGGCAACTATCGAAAAGATAAAAACAAGTGTTGGTGAGGATGTGTAGAAAAGGGAACGTGTGGGATACTTGTTGGAATATAAATTGGTGCAGCTACTATGATATACAAAATGGAGATTCATCAAAAAATTCAAAATATATCAATCACATGATTCTGCATTTCAACCACAGGGTATTCACCCAAAGAAAACAAAAACATTTATTCGAAAATATATAGGAAGGGAGTTCCCATCATGTATCAGCAGTTAACAAACCCAACTAGTATCCATGAGGATGTGGATTTGATCCTTGGGCTTATGCAGTGAGTTAAGGATCAGGTATTGCTGTGAGCTGTGGTGTAGGTCACAGATGCAGTACAGATCCAGCATTGCTGTGGCTGTGGTGCAGGTCAGCAGCCACAGTTGTGATTTGACTCCTAGCCTGGGAATATATCCATATGCCTTGGTTGTGGCCCTAAAAAGCCAATATGTAATATATATATATGTAATTCTACATTCATTGCAGTACTATTTACAATAGCCATGTGGAAGTAACCTAAGTGCCCATAAACAGATGAATGAATACTATATGGTATACTATACATTTGTATATGTGTAGTATATATATATATATATATATATATATATATATATACACACACACACACACACACAAATAACAGAATATTACTCATGCATAAAAAAGAATGAAATCTTGCTATTTGCAACAACATGGAATTAATTAAAAGGGTATTATGCTAAGTAAAGTAAGAAGAAGACAAATGCTATGATTTGACTTATATGTATGTGTAATTAAAAAAAAACATAACAAATGAACAATCATCAAAACAGAAAGTTATAGATACAGAGAATAAACAAGAGGTTATCAGAGGAAATGGGGGATGGAGGAAAGGAACAGGTGAAGGAGATTAAGAGGTACAAACTTCCAGTTGCAAAACAAATGAGTCACAATTACGAGATATGCAGTGTGGCAAATATAGTCTATAACTATGTAATATCACTGTATGGCAACATATTATAACTAGAGGTATTGTGGTAACCACATAACTGAATGTACTGAAATATGTAGAAATCCTGAATCACTGTTGTGTAACAAGAACTAACATAGTGTTGAATATCCATTATACTTAAAAAATAAACAAATGCATAGAAAAATAGATCAGATTTGTGGTTATCAAAAGAGGGATCTGGAGAAGGGGTAAATGGATGAAGGCGTTCAAAAGGAACAAACTTCTACTCACGAGATAAATAAGTACAGGATATAATGTTTAACCTGATAATAATTAGCAATGTTGTGTGTGATATATAAACATTAAGAGAATAAATCCTAAGAGTTCTTATCACAAAAAATCTTTGTAATATTTTTATCTATATGAGATGATAGATGTTCATGAAACTTACCAAAATCATTTAATGATGTTAAGTCAAATTACTATGTGGTACAGCTTAAACTTATACCTGCTGCATATCAATTATATCTCAATAAAACTGGAAGAAAAAAAAAAGATTTATCTCCTGATCAATGAACATCTGCCAAGAATCCCTCCCCATCCTTGAGCTAATCAACTTTCTATATGATTTCTGGCTGGACTTTCCCCACCTTTGCTCTTCTTGCCCATAAACACAGGCCACCCCAAACCCTCAGTGAGTCTGCCAGTAGCTTGCTACAGTCTGTGTTTCCCAAATTGCCATTCCTCTGCTCTTCCGGAATAACCTCAATTCTGGTAAGTTGATCTAGTCTCAATTTACCTTTTTTTTATTGAGGTTGACAAGTCTCACAACCCCAGAGTGTCTTAGAAAGCAGATCAGGGACAGGTTCTCATAAATCAACATTTTAAACTATATTCACAGGAATTCTTGATGCAAAAAAAAAAAAAATCAATGTTTTGCAAAAAGCATTTCTAGCTGTCACTTTCATGAAGTTAAATAACCATACAAGGCCGACTGTTTTTTATCACTTATAAAATGTGAATAAAACTAGAGCCTGTTATCAAGGATTGCTTTTAGCATTAAATGAGGCAATATATGAAATGAATTTAGAATAGTGCCTAACACGAATGAAACATTCCACCAAAATTATCTATTTTTTGGCTCTCATGGTTATTTTATTTTACACATGGTGTTAAAAGTAATTGGTTAAGTCTACTTTCTTTTAGAAAATGATCAGCACCTGTGTGAAATGCCATAGTTATCTCATTCTTTCATAATATCTTAACTTGATTTTATATTTTCTTTCACTCCCCTCCTCACATGCCAGAATTCCAGTATGAGATTAATCCAAATGTCTGCCGTCTAAACATTTACATAAGCACTTCTGGAGAAAAGTCACCTCATTGTCTAATTCTGATGTTGCTATAAATGACATAGGAGTGTTGGTCATATTGACTAATAATCATAGTCGTAGTCCTTAGTCATACTGACCCTGGAAAAATGTAAGTAGGCTTGATGGTGAGGGATGATTTATTTAAAGGCTTTAAATTAAAAAGAGTTAAAAGAGATGCTCTAGCAATCTTGTGAATCTCTCTGGATGACTTTTTTATTCTTTCATGAGAAGAACATGGCCACTGACCTATCTGGGACACATATTTAAACTGCATGACCACAGAAGCAAAAAAGAATTTTCCCCCAAACACCTCCCATTAGAAATATCTCAGGGAAGAAATCTGATTGCTTTAACTTGTCATATATCTATGTGGTGGTTCAAAGACTATTATTATTATTATAAATGAAGGCTATGGCCTTTCTAAAGCTGTACTGTACTCATCTATTTATTTTTCCACATCAAATACACTATACCAAGAAAAGAATAGTCTTGTAAAGTTACCGTTACACCTCCTAAGCTTAGAGCAGGGTCTAATAAATAGTAAATGCCCAATAACTAGGTAGGAATGAATGGATTAAGAATTTAAGAACCTTCTGCAGGTAGGATCCTGGTATAAACTTCTATTTCTGATGACAAATTTCTACTACTACATGAAAAACCTATGATCTCAACATTGACTAGCTGTGTTTTATTTCTTGTATTTAGGTCCTCTTTCAAATGATTTAATAATTTTTAAGTGCCTAGATTATAGTAGTGTTACATCTGTACCCTCATTATCCACTTAAATTCTTTTTTCAGAACTAAGTGTATGTATTGTTATCATAAAGAGCTGCTTGTGGGTCTGATGGGACATTTGTTAGGCAAAGGGTTATATGCATGTGGAATAAAATGACTCAAGCATAAAACCAAAGTGGCAGCAAAACATACTTTGACCTGTAATTTTTTTTTAAGTTCACCAAAGCCAGATGAGATCAAGATATTCCGTTTGACACTTCTCTTCCATTTTCCATTAGGGTTTTGTTACAAGGATCTTAAAGTAATATATGGAAGAAAATATAAGTAATGTAATAAGAATGTGGTACTTGCAGTTGGAATTATGCTCTGTCTTTATTTTATTTTTTTTTAAAAAAAGGTGTTTAAAGTGGTATCTGAGAAAAGAATTTCTAATAACTTCAAAAAAGAACAAATTATAACATACAGAAAAGAATCTTAGTTTTCAAAGTAAAGGAATGAATTCAAAAAGTCTAAAGCGCTGTTTGTTGTGCTACAGGAAAATAAGACTTTTCATTGAGAGCTATCAAAAATACCAATGAGTAAGTTATATCCAAACACTGAAAACAGAAATATTATTCACTGTATGTATATACAGGCAATTTTCTTCTAAATATATGTGTTTAGGTAATATATGTGAGAAGGCATATTTATAAAGTATTTTTTGTTAAAAACAAACTATGACTGCATTTACAGAAATATAAAGCATGTGCTCATTCATGCAAAAGTTATAGATAAATGTGTGCATCTGAATAATACTGATGCTGATCCAAGTCCTAAACTTGTCTATTAAATTATCTGTTAACATTTTTACCAAAAAAAAGTGAAAGGAAAAATTTTTAAATTTCACATAAGAAACATTTAATTATTATTTTTAAGCACAGTTTAAGTTGTAATTTCCCTTTTGCCACAATAATGTATGAAACTAATCCATAATCACTGACTTTGCCATAATTGTCAGTGCTGACTGAGTGGCTGCTGAAATAACTGACCTATGCTGGGTAAGGATGGCCATGAGTCAGCTGCCTTAGACATTTGATGCTAAAGTATTTCAGCTTTGACAAAGCTGTTAATTCTTTTATTGAGATTTTAGTAAAACCATTCTGAATGTATTTAGTATCATCTTCTCCCTAAACACAATCAATCAATTTAATTTATTCAAATAAGGCTATTCCTAATAGTCCAGGAAAAGTCATTGGTCTTCTGACAATTGTTGTGGTTTTGTAGAGTTTGATTAATCTTTCCACTTCAATATACCAGAGTTAGCAGTGAGTTTGATCCCTCCTAATCAATGATATATGGCAGCTACAGATGTGAGCAATCAAATTCCCAATGAGAGAGCCAAAGAGACTTTAATGTATCATTCATTTGCTGTCCAGCTAAAGGTATATTTTACTCAATGATCTCATAAGGCTGACAGGTTTTATTTGAGGTGCTATGGGAATCCCATAAATTGTGCAGTTCCTCAAGTCTTAATTATTAATGGAGTAGTATATTTTCATTAAAAAATAAAGAGTTTGAGTAACACTGTACTTATTTGTAAAAATAAGCATGTAAAATCATATATTATGTAAAATGAAAAGAATGTAAATACACTATAAATATAATGTTTTAAAACTGTGTTAGATTTTTCAGACTTGATTTGGTGATATTAAAAGTGATGTGGAATGATATGGAAAGATAAAGAAAATCCATAACATATTTGGTTTTCCTTCACATGCTGCTCTTGCTGATGCACAGTTCTCTAAGTTATTTGACTTATGTTGGTAGATGGCCATTAGGATGGAGAAAGTGGTCAGATTCAGGAGAAATATAACAAGGACAAGCAATAAGAATGAATATTGGACTGAACATGGGATGGGGAGAGAAACACCATGGTTATCTCCTAGGCTTAGTTCTGGCACAACTGTCTAGGTGGTGCCTTTCAGGAGGACCCTGAACATGAGACTAGGAATTATGACTTCATTATTGGATATGTCCAGCTGCCTTTCAGACATCAAAATGAAATTGTTGAACAAACAAGTTAAAGTTTTCAAATTCAAGTAATAGATCTTGTAAGTTTAAATTTTAGCAAATTTTAGTATAGATTTTGGCTCATATTAAGACACAAATATGCATATTACAAGGCCATGGGGAAGAGTGGTAAACACATTTTTCATCTGCCCTTCCATCAACTATTGTCTTGCAACACTAAACATTACCTTACATCATAATTCCCCATTTAAGAAACAGATAAAATCTCTAGAACTATGGGAAAAACAAAAATGTTGTCCAAAATGTCAGCTTTTAAAAGTACACAGTAACCAACTTCCTGTTACTTTCAATAGTCATCTGTTTGTCAAATTTAGTTAAAAAAACCTCTAAGAAGCTTCACTTTTTCAAAGGGGGCAAATTATAAAGCTTTTCAATAGAAAGGCTCTATATCTATCTATCACTGAGTTTTTTTCTTCTTCCATATTTGCATTCCCTTTTAAACTAAAAAAAAAAAAAAAACCCACTAATTCACCGTTTCTCGCAATCCCAAAAAGCTAGCATGTAAAAAAACACCACCATATATAGGATTAGCTAGAGAGGGCATTTCTTTTTTTCTTAAATCTGAAAGTATTCATATAGCTGTTTTATCAAATCAAAGCACTTTCCAAAATTATAGAATAGAATCAATGTTACATATTATATGAGCTATTAAACATTCTTTTAGAAAGTTTTGGCTAAGTGTTAAGTGTTCTTCTGATTCCCTTTACTTTTCCTGAGAGAATTCTTTCTTCAAAGTAGCAGCACCTGAATATCATAATACATTTGGTATTTAGTACCTTTGCCATTACCAGTGCAGAAACATTCTTACCTGAGTTTGAAAAGAAATTTAGATCAAAAGAACATGCTATCAGATCATAACCACCAATTAAATCCCCAAATCACCCTGATAAGCTATTTCCAGCGAATCAGTTAAACTGAAAATAATTTAACAAACTGTAAAGCCCTACAATTATTTCCGTCAAATGAGTATGGGCTACACATGGAAAAAATGTACAACAAACATTTTTGCATTGTTACAAGATATAAATATTATTTAAACCATTTAAAGACAGTTTATAAATTTATATTTCATTACTAAAACACATCCTTCCTTTTTTCTTTTAGGATGCCATTGTAAAGTAAATTTAGTATTACTGACCCATTCATTAGTCATCAGGTATTTAAAAAGAACCTCCTATAAGGAAAGCATTCTGTTCATTACTAGGATATGACATTAAGAAAAATGCATATTGTCCCTGTGTTCATAGAGCTTATTTTTTTTTGCAAAAGTATATGTAGACAATTATATATGTAAGGATAATAAAAATAAAGGTAATAAACTAGGATTGTGAAAGTATAAATTGCTGCGGGAGTTCACAGAATGAGCACTTAATTACTCTGGGGGATTAAGGAAGGCTATGAATAATGATAACTTCTCAGTACTTGTGGGATAGTAATCCAGTTATATGTCATTCATGTTGAATGAATTACATTTCATTGTGTTATTGCTGTTCCCCACTGTTTCATCTATTTAATTGATTACTGGATTATGACTTGGTACCAGATATTTTAGGTACCTCACCTGTGTCTCCCCTGCCTTACCTCCTCAATACATGCTGAGCAGACTTCCAACTGCCAGTACCTACATTTCATCGGCTGAAGTGCTCCTGTGGATTTCCATGGGGTGTTAGCTGCCATTATAATGAGCTAGGAACACAGGAAGTTAGCGTCGCTAAAGAGCAGCTCTCAACCAATAACAAGTGGAAGGCTTTATACTCTTGGCTACTTTGCCCCTCAGGTGAGATAATTCTGAGTCAGGTGTTCTGTATTGAATGGAGAGATAGAGTTGAGTTCCCCATCAGGTTGAGTTTTTTGTTTGTTTTTTTAATCTAGGTAGCCACTTACTTAACTGTTAACATTTTATGATCCGCCTTCTCCTTCTAGTTTCTAGTCTCATTTCCACATCTCCCTACATGTATTTCCTGGGGCCCTCCTAAATAAACTCTTTTTAGTGTAATACTTGCCCCAGGGTGCTTCTGGATAAACCCCAAATAAAGTAAACTTTAAACTGGTGATTGTATGATTTCATGAATTTGATCATTTTCTGTATGATCTTGATATTGTGAATTGGTTAATTTGTCTAAATCCTCTCATATATTTCTGTACCATTAGTTTTGATATTTAAATATTGACCCCAGCCACTTTATATATATTGAGTATGTACATCATTTAGCAAAGAAATAGTGATATGCATTAATTTTTCTACTAGTTCAAAAATAGTAAATACATGTAAACTATATTTTATTTAAAATATTTTATTTTAAATATTTGTTATTTTATATCCTGGGGAAATAAAGAACAAAAGTGATAATGCAGGTAGTTGTTTTTTGCTCACTACTTAATTCCCAGCACTTAACATAAAATTATTACTTAAAAAATAATAAATATTTTATAAGTGATTTTTATAAGGTAAAGAGATTAAATAGTCATTGAGGCTATTTCTAAAGACAAGACAGCATTGCAGGATTTTAGACTATGCTATTGGTCATTTTGGTTTCTTGAAGAAAATGTGTTTTTTTATCAATGTTAGTGAGTATACAACTTTAAAAATATTAGGTGTGTCAAACAAGTAAAGAACCTTCTTGAATACAGCACAGGGATCTCATGTTAAATGATTATCAGATTAAAGGGGATTGTGATTTATATCATCTGCAAGCTACCATGAGCAGAAAGAGAAGTGATACAAGCAGAGCCCCTGCTGTTTCCTGTGGTGCAGTAGTAGTTAGTGTAGCAAAAAGGTTACTGCCATTCATTTAAACAAAATGGACATTTTATGTACCTTCACTGTCAGACAAGATGCAGTTGAGCAATGCTTTTGTCGAATATTATAAAGGGCATGAGTGATGGGGGTGGCGGATGAGGCAAGGAGGAGAAAGAGCTATTTCATCTATTGATGGCCAACGCAAGAGAAAAGCCATCTCTTTCTAGCATACTACCAAGTGACTTTTCAAATGACCCCAGCACTTTCTCCTCAAAGAAAATCTTTCTAGGTGGGCAATTCAAACATTTATTATCAGCTCAATGGGGAACTAAAAAAAAAGAAAACTATTAGGGCTTCCTTGCAACATGCTGCTTTTACTCTCTTCAGAACAAAGGAGATTGGACTTCCTTTATTTACTAAGTAGGGTGCCCTCTTTGGGAATTACAGCTACTTCTAATAACATTTGAATAATTAGTACTTTCTTTGTGACTAGCTTGCTAGGGTGACCTGAAGATTTAAATAGATCTTGAGCTTCTTCTCTAATATTTTTACTTATAACTAGAAAAGAATATGTTATTGGAAATAAATTGATTTATGGTTTTGAGAAATAATGACAATAATTAACAATTATCATGACCTAGATTGTGTAATTACCTTATACTAAAACATGAGACCTGTCAAATAGTTTGCGTTTACCTAATTTTATCGTCACAGCTGCTCAATAAATACTATTACCACTATTCTCATTTTAAAGACAAGGAAACTAAGTTTCAGAGAAGTCAAAGAAATTTTCCACAGCCAAAACAACTAGGGAATATGACTATAACCCAAGTCTGGTAAGAACAAATAGAAGAACAGCTAAATGACTTAACCGGGGTTCCATAAAAAATATTTTTAAAGTAGATTTTTCTGATTCTTCTAGAAGATGTTAGAAACAAAAGAGTTTTGGGAAAGGTTTTAATCATACCACATGCAAAATCATTTCTGTTCATTCACTCTTGGGACAGAAGAAATTTCAGCAGCATAGTAGAGTGTGTGTATCACTATTTGGAAAGGTATAAAAACTTTGTGAACAGGAGATAGAAGCAGGTAAAATGTTAATTTCTGTACTGGTATCTGATTTGGAAAGCTCTAGAAATGGAGCTTTTTAGAGTCAATGGCTTCATTACATGCTTTTTTTTTAAATTCTGAAAAGTCAATCAAAAATCTATTTTTAGGAGTTCCCATTATGGTGCAGTAGAAATGAATCCGACTAGTATCCATGAGGATGCTGGTTCGATCCCTGGCCTCACGCAGTGGGTTAAGGATCCAGTGTTACTGTGGAGCTGTGATGCAGGTTGCAGACGCGGCTTGGATCCCATGTTGCTGTGGTTGGTGTAGGCCAGCAGATGTAACTCTGATTTGACCCCTAACCTGAGAACTTCCGTATGCCTCAGGTGTGGCCCTAAAAAAGCAAATACATATATTATAAAGCAAATATTTATATTACACCAAAACTTTCTTCACTGGATTCATTTGAGGGACTAAAGCAACTCAAATATAACAACTATTATCATTGTTTTAAACAAACAAAAAACGGGCACATTTTTCATATTTTTGTTTCATTTTGTTCCATCAATAAAAGACTGTTTCAGAATATTTGGTAGAAATTTAACGTAGGTATGTGGAAAATGAATTCTAAAAGAATGATCTTATCTTTTAGGGAATAAAGAGTGATAAGGCCAGCTGTTCTCTTTTCTGGATCTGATTCTTAATGCCAAGAATGTCTTAACTGATTATGTCATAGCCTTGATTACATGAATGCTTCTTTTTGAGTGAGACAGAATTGCACGGGCATTTTAATGGTGGAAGGCCCTCAGAGTCTGAGAAACACAGGATACATTAACCAATGCATTTAATAATCATGTTATAAAAAGACTGATAATGTATATAAATATTTTCTTATAATATTTGATATAATATTAGGTTAGTAACTGTTACTATTATTACTAGCAGGAATATAAGACATAATGATCATAGTCAAGAAAACTGGAGATTATTTAGGAATGGACAAAATGATGAATAACGGAAATATAACAAAATTTGAGGGGATATGAAACCAGTAGAACAATTTTTAAAAGAAGAATAAGGAAGTAAATTAGGAACAGACTAAGAAACTTGATGTGAAATACAGCCTGTGGGCCTAGGCAGAGCTTCTTAAATGTGCTAAGCTGCACTGCACAGAAAAGGAGGAAATGACGGCACTGTGAGAAGCAAATAATCATTACTTCTATATCTAACACTGGCTACGGAGGAGAATGATGAACATCATCTGTTGGGTACCATAAATTTATAAAGATGATTTTTGAAGACTTTGTAGAGATGATATAAAGCCGGATTTGTGATTATCCAAGAATCAAATGATATTATTACAAGTTTTCTTCAACTACAATGAAAGGTATAGTCTAAAAAATTAATGTGTCTATTCGTGAAGCACTCCTGTAATATTTTCTCATATTTTAAAAATACATTAATAATTTGAAGGAAAGTCATATAGAGAAAAGTCAACATGAAAAGTGTAACATGAGCCTTTAAGATGAGTGTCAACTGCTTTAAATTCTCAAATAATTTGTCTTTAGACAAATATTTTAAAAATGAAAGAATTGAATAGAGAACCATAAAGACAACGATTTGAGAAAATCAAAGTGAAAAATCAATAGATAATGATAATACACGTGTTTTATCACATCTACAAGTTAAGGAGATCCTCCTACGATGATAAATTATAATTTAGATATTTAGAAAACTTAAGTATGACACCTTAAGGAGGTAAATTATGTTTCACTTGCATATGAGATTTTCAAGTTAAATGGCCCAAATTATAAACCAGAGCTAGTTGAATACAGCCAATAAACAAAATATTACAGTTTGATTAAATTGAGAATCTCTTGGGACTTTGGATGATTTGGCTTAGAAAGGCTCAAAAAGAAAAATTTAAAACAGCTAATTGATAGGTGGAAAACAGTTAAAGGTTCCTGACTGCACACATCTGAAGTAGAGTTTCTGTTATGCTGTTGTAGGAAAGGACTGGATTGTGGTTCAAATGCCTCTTACTAGTCTAACCAAGTGTTAGTAGATTTTGTTTAGTAAATATTTCTTCTTTTACTGTATGCCCCCCAGAAACACTTTCAGAGATTTTTAAGGTTAACTAATTACTTATGAAAACTATTTTCCTCAGTAGTCTGTGACATTTTTTTTTCTTAAGAATATTTACAGTTTAAAAATGAAGATAAATTTAGGAGGTCCCATTATGGCTCAGTATTTAACGAACCCAATTAGTATCGATGAGGCCTTGCTCAGTGGGTTAAGGATCCGGCGTTGCCATGAGCTGTGATGTAGGTCACAGACACGGCTTGATCCCACATTGCTGTGGCTGTGGTGTAGACCAGCAGCTACAGCTCTGATCAGACCGCTAGCCTGGGAACCTCCACATGTGTTGCCCAAAGAGACAAAAGAAAAAAAAAAAAAGAAGAAGATGAATTTAGATATTCTATTTTCATGAATTATCAATTTATATTTTTACATAGCATATATATGTCAGGTAGTGAGCTATGTTTCCAGAAACATCTTAGCTTTTAGTTCTTTTAAAATTGTCCATATTAAAATATAATCAAACTTCTTGATGCCTTACTGAGCTCATGTTATAACAATCTTTTTATGTGTATGTTTACACAAAGTTTTCAGTATAGCATGAAAATTCAATTCCTTGGTTCCCCAATTTTAGCATAATATAGAATATAGACATCATTTAAAAAGTGTCAGCGTCAAAATATTCAGACAGAAAATGTTGCCAAAATCTAATAACCATTGTGTAATGTTTAAATGAATTTGATGGGCTTTATAAGGCATTTAAACTCTATGCTTATGTCTACATGACACAAACCATCTGGTTGAAAAAACAAAAATTTAGTCAGTCATCTAGGGATTTCGTTTAAGTACTGGATATATCTGAAAGAATGAAAAAATTTAACTTCTCTCTTTAATTTGAAATGTCATAGATCTGTATAAGACATAGCTATTGTTACAAGATATTAAAAAACTAAGCAGAAAATAAGTTTCAAAAATAAACACCTTCTGCCTGATACCATGTCTAACACATCCTTACTTTTTTAGTAACTTACTCTTCAATAAATGCTTATTGATTATATTTTACAATTTTTTAATTTACACAATGTTATACAGAAATACAGCATCCATTTGAGGTAGGCTCTAATACCTACAGCAGCACATCTTTTCTGTAATAAATTCTATTTTCTAATATTTTTATATTTTATGAGCTCATAAAATATAAAATCAAGATATGATATTTAAAATAATTGTAATTATATCAAAAATTATCCCAACACTAGCTGATTATTTTCCCATATATGAGCTGAACTGTTGGCATATTATCTGCAAAGAGATGGCACTTTAATTTATAAATAGGCACTCCAAGAATAAAATACATAACTCTAATGTGTCTACTTAGAGCAGGAATATTAAAATATGAATGAAGTCTCTGCAGCAAACCATAATTTACATCTTAAGGGTTAAGATAATAGAGATAAATAAAGCATAAGAAAGGAAATACTAGTTGATTAGGAAATACAAATGTTAGGGGAAATAACTAGGAGGATTAATAATACATTAAAAGGTGGAAGTAAATAAAATAGTTTGGGGGGATAAACCTAAGAAATGATAAAAATAGAAGAACTAGTAAAACTTGAATCAGAAGAAAGTAAGTTTTTCACTTCACTTTCTTCGAAAAATGAAAAAAACTACATTTTTTTTTTTAGGGCCGCATTCATGGCATATGGAGGTTCCCAGGCTAGGGGTCTAATCGGAGCTACAGCTGATGGCCTATGACACAGCCACAGCAACATGGGATCCAAGCTGCACCTGTGACCTACACCACAGCTCACGGCAACTCCGGATCCTTAACACACTGAGCAAGGCCAGGGATCAAACCTGCAACCTCATGGTTCCTAGTCAGATTTGTTTCTGCTGAGCCATGATGGGAATGCCAAAACTACTTTTTAAACTGAAAATCTCATGTGGTGATGAAAAGAGCATAGCCTTTGAGAAACACAGACTGGGTTTGCAAGCAAGCTCAGAAGGTAATAAGCCACGCTATCTGTTTATTAAGATTTTTTAAGAGTAGGCTAAGGTTAATAGTAAAACTGAGGGGGAGGTACAGAGATTTCCCATATATCCCACTCCCACACATGCCTAACCTCTCCTCTTATCTACATCTTACACCAGAGCGGTGCATTTGTAAAAATTAATAAGCTTACACTGCCCCATTATAATCACCCAAGGTAAATTACATTATGGTTCACTCTTGGGTGTTGTACATTCTGTGGATTTGGACAAAAGTATTACAACAGGCATCAATCATTACAATATCATGCAGAGTATTTTCGCTACTAAAAATCCTCTGTGTTCTATCTATTCATTCCTTCCATCCCCTATACCCCAGGCATTCATTGATTTCTCTTTATTGTTGCTCATAGTCTTGTCTTTTCCAGAATGTCATATAGTTGGAATCATACAATATTAAGCCTTTTCAGATTGGTTTCTTTTGCTTAGTAATATGCATTTAAGATTCCTATGTGTCTTTTATGCTTTGCTTGTTCATTTCTTTTTAGCACTGAATAATAACCCATTGTTTGGGTATATGACAGTTTATTTATCTCATCACCTACTGAAAGACATCAGGGTTGCTTTCACGTTTTGGCAATTATGAATAATGCTTCTGTAAACATCCATGTGCTAGCTTCTGTGTGGACATGAGTTTTCACTTCCCTTTGGCAAACACCAAGGAGTCAATTGCTGGATCATTTTGTGATGATATGTTTAGTTTTATAAGGGATCAGCAAATTAACTTCCAAAGTGGCTGTAGCATTTTGAATTCCCATCAGCCATGAATGAGAATTTCTTTTGCTCCACATCTCAGCAGCATTTGGTGTTGTCAGAGTTCTGGATTTTGCTATTCTAATAGGCATGTAGAAGTATTTCATAGTTGTTTTAATTTAGATTTCCCAGATTACATGATTTAGAGCATCTTTTCATATACTCATTTGCTATCTGTATATTTTTTTTTGGTAAGATCTGTTAAGGTTTTTGTTCATTTTTTAAATGTATTGTTTGTTTTCTAATAACTGAGTTTTAAGAGTTTTATATGTTCTGAATAACAATCTTTTATCCTATTACATAGTTTAGCAATATTTTCCTCCAGTCTGTGGTTTGCCTTCTCAGTCTCTTGACACTGTCTTTGTAGAGCAGGTGCTTTTAATTTTAATGAAGTCTAACTTATCAATTATTTCTTTAGGAATTGAGACTTTGGTATTGTATCTAAAATGTTATCCTCATATCAAAGATCACCTACGTTCTCCCCAGTGATATCTTCTAGGAGTTTCATGGTTTTGCATTTTGCTTTTAGGTCTGTGATCTACTTTCGGTTAACTTTTGTAAAAGGTATAAGGTTTGTGTCTAGATTCTTTTTTTTCTCTTTTTGGTATGTGGATTTCCAGTTGTTCCTGTACTATTGATTGAAAAGACTATCTTTGCTCCAAGGTGTTGCCTTTTCCCCTTTGTAAAAGATCATTTTACTCTACTTAAGTAGGTCTATTCCTGGGCTCTCTATTCTGTTGCATTGATTAATTTGTCTAACTTTCGTTAACACTGCAGCATTATCTTAATTTACTAATGCTTTATTGTAAACCTTGGAGTAGGGTAGTATCAGTCCTCCAATTTTCTTCTCCTTCAACATAGTTTTGGTCATTCTGGATCGTGATTTCGGTTCAGTTTTCCATGAATCTAAGGATCAAATTGGGAAGAACTGCTGTCTAAAAAATGTTAAGCCTTTATATCCATATTCATGAACATGGAATATTTTTTCCTTTTTTTTTCTTTTTGACTTGGGGAAATTCTCAGTCATTGCTTTTTTGTTTGTTTGTTTGTTTGTTTTATTTGTCTTTTTGGGGCCTATCCTATGGCATACGGAGGTTCCCAGGCTAGGGGTCTAATCAGAGTTGTAGCTGCCAGCCTATGCCACAGCCACAGCAATGCCAGATCCAAGCTGCATCTGCAACCTACACCACAGCTTATGGCAATGCCGATCCTTAACCCACTGAGCAAGGCCAGAGATCGAACCCACATCTTCATGGATCCTAGTCAGGTTTGTTAACCACTGAGCAATGGAGGGAATTCCTCATTACTGTTTTAAATATTTCTTCTGTTCCTGTCTCTCTTTCTTCTCCTTTTGATATTCCATTACACACAATATACCTTTTGTAGTTGTGCTACAGTACTTGGATGTTATGTTTTGTCTTTTATAGTCTTTGTTCTCCTTGCATTTCAGTTTTCACGGATTCTATTGGCATATCCTCAAGCTCAGAGAGTCTTTCCTCATCTATGTCCAGTCTACTAATAAGCCCATCAAAGATATTCTTCATTTCTATTGCACTGTTTTTCTTTTATCTCCAGTGTTTCTTTATGACTCTCTCCTAGGATTTCCATCCTTCTGCTTACATTATCCATCTGTTCTTATATGTTGTCTTTTTCCATTAGAGCCCTTAGTATGTTAATCATAGTTGTTTTAATTTTCCAATCTACTAATTCCAACATCTCTGCCAGATATGGTTCTGATGCTTGCCCCATTTCCTCAAATTGTGGGTTTTTTCTCCCCCTGTTGGTGTGCCTTATAATTTTTTTCCGTGATAGCCAGGTATGGTGTAGCCAGCCCCAATTCCCAAAGTACTTTTCACAGAGAAAGAAAAAGTGCATATAGATAGAAAAAACATCTTGTTAGATTTGTTGACAGAATAACCAGGTATTTCTCATTCAATGTCATTTTTTTAGCAAAATAAGCAATATATGCTGGTTATCAAGGAAATAGCAGATATTTGAGGACAAGGAGTTATGAAATAATTACTTCGGAGAGTGAAGAGGCATATTTGCCTGGGAATGCAACCACTCTGCTAAAAGTATATCCATTTGATGCTTGATCCAAAATTTTAAAATCACACCGCAAAAAAAGATGTGTGATTTTTCCTCCTTTGACAAACAGTTTTTTATTTGCAGGCTTAACATTTAATGTGCTTGTTTTGGAGGATAACCAGGGTTGGAGTTTTGACAGATAGAAGGAAAGATGATGGTACTAAGGATGTCAACAAGAGCTGAATAGATTTCTAGGATAGAATCTAAAATAGATAAAGAAAGACAACAGGACATGGATGAAATAATGAACAGGTAAAAAGTGATAAGGTGAGTAATTGGAAATTTCTAATAGGATCAGATTACTTAATTGGGGATTTTGAACTTGGAGGTCAAAAGACTTCCTATAAAGTAAGTGCTTAGATTGGTTGCTAAAAAAATACTGAGAATTTAGAAAGTCAAGAAATTTAAGAAGCCAGGTTTTTGTTTGACTTCCAATGTCAACAAGGATGAAATTAATAAAATAGAGCCACCAAGTGTAGCTTAAGTCCTCAGTAAATAAAAAGGAAGGGGTAACTTAAGACATGATAGCTGGCAATAATAAAGAGGTATAGCCAGTGGTATTGTATGATGACACAAACTTCACAAATGTGGGTGTTTTAAAGAAAAAAAAAGGAAATTACAATTACAAGCAAGTAGAACACTTGGTTCTCTTCCGAGGCAAGAAAAGTCTAGGCTTAGGAGGAAATATTCACCATGTAAAAAAGCTTTGAAATAGATATTTTCCTAAGTGGAAAAACAGGTTTAAGTTTAGTTAAAAAAAAATGAGTGAGAGGGTGGGGAAACAGAAAAAGAAATTTTCAGAGAAATTTGTGGATATTAGGACTAAGTGATAGTTTCCAGAAGCCATGTTAAAAAGGTGTGGAGAGAAGAAGTTAAAAACTGAGCTAGATAAGCATATGAATAGAGAAGTTGGAGGATAGTGGTTCAAATAAAGACAAATTTACAAGATCTTCAAGTTGAATGGACATATTATAAGAAAGTCTGAAACATAATGATGAGACAAAAACCTCTCTTGCTTAGTCACTGAGTATCACAGTTTTCCAGGGATATAAGTAGAAAAATAAATTACAAGAAGAAAAAAATTCAGATAACTTCAGAATTCAACATGGTAATAGTGAGTCATAGAAAATAATGAAGTGTTAACTTTGATTTTCATATCCAGCCATTATGTCATTTAATGGAAAGGTAACACACATTTTCAATTATGAATCTTCCTTTGGAAAAAAAATAATTTAATTGATAAAAGATGAACAAAAATATAAACATATGGACAGAGAGCTTGTGGTAAAAGATCTGGCATGAGACCTTGTTTTCAGAAAAGATTACTAGTACTAGGTAATAATAATATTTTGCCTAACATCAGGAAAAAAAGAGATAGATGGCAACTTGATTTATGAATGCTAATAATCTGTATCCACAGCATATAAAAAAACTGCAACTGTCTAAAAGGCTTTAAAAATGCAATTTAATGTCTCTAAATTCTTAATGTTTTAAAATTGATTTTTTTAAACTGAAATTAATATCTCCTGGGTGATGAAATATGCGTATAAAGTGAAGCACTTCCTTTCATCTCACCACAGTTTTCTTCTCCTATATTAAATGACAAATTAAAGTGTAATTTATTTTAACATCTTCCATCCTTTTTATTATAAGGCAGCATGTATAATCTAATCTAATTAATATACTCATCTTTATACATGAAAAAAATGTAGTGACAGTTATCAGCTAAGGCATTCAATATTTTTCTATATATATGGTTCTTGCATGTATTTATTATGAAGCATATAAAAGACAAGAAACATTCATTCTTCATGTTTTATAGATTTATGTGAAAATGTTAAATACTAATATTATGTGGTTATTTTAGGTGTGAAATAATTTATAAAATATTATCAATTGAGTAAAAGATATGTCTGTGTATGTATACACATATATATAGTCCATCACCAAATTATGCATCATGAATGCAAAATCAAAACATTTTTAAAAAATGTAAGGAAAAACCACAGAATTCCATAACTGTACTTTTATTTTGATTTTGGTAATGGGGGCTCTATTGGTTATGCATTGGTGAGTTATAAGCGAGGAATTCTTGGCCTAAAAAACAAAAGACATGTTTTTGGCACTTACAACTGAAAATTCATCTAGTGGCATATGGGAACTCAGTGAAAAGAGAAGTTTCATTCCTTCTCTTCTCCATGTCTTTGATTATATTTACTTTAACTTAAATCTAAAATTTCCTGAGAAATCAAATATACAACAGTAGCTTTGGGATCCACATGTGTCTATTTTTTATGTCAATTGGTAAGAGATTTTTCTCCCATTTTAAAAGAGCAGGAAGCTTTTTCCCACTTGAAACCATCAGCAAATGTTCCTTAGGTCTCTTGAACCCTAAACTAATGATCATGGCCAAGGAGATGGGAAGTACAGATTCTCAAACCCCAATTTGTTACTTTTTCTGGTCTTAAATTACATGGATTGCTTCATAAATGATAAGCCACTCACCAGTGCCAAATTGAAGCTTTCACAACAACAAAAAAGAAATGACAACCAGACTATCAAAAATAGCAGGGACCACTGTCATGATATATGTTTGCCTGATTCACTGAAGTCTTGGATGGCACAGCACACAAGAGAAGTGGTTACTATATACAGACATGCTCAATAAGACTCAATAGAGCTTTTGGGTAATAATAGTTTCTGTTATGCTTGCAGAAGCTACTGGCCAGTGGATGAAGAAAGTGGGTCAAAGAATGAAAGTTACATTGATGGTCAAAACATTTTAAAAGATTCATTGATTCTTATGGTTTTCTTACTTTTAATCTTCTTTAGGAAAAAAACCATCTGAATAACGTTTTGCAATTAGAATTACTGCATAATTATGATATATATGTACATATACACATATATACTATTGTCTGTTTTTCTATTTGTGTATTAAATCTAAAGAGCCAAAAGAGAAAGACTCATTGAATAAATATCATTATACACTATGTTACAAAATTGTATTGCTCTTGGGTATCATTGGCTAAATACGAACACCTTTATAAAGCTATGCTAAAATACTGAATGGAATTTTTCGAAAGTTTGGAATTTTGGAATTAGGAATGAATACCTAGAAAGTTTTATCTTATCATAATAAATCTAAACAAAAATAAATCTTTCTGGGAAAGTGCTAATGTGACATTAAACATGACCTTTTAAGCAACTGATTGAAATGCAAGTTTAAAAAAAAGGCAATAAAGCTAAATAATGCCACATCAATTAATATATCAATTTATGTCAGTTTCATTAGAAATGCAAAATTGTGCTTTTTATTCAGTGGATTATTAGTTTAGAATATGTACTTAAACGGTGCTAAATATTTGAATTATAAGATTTCTTACTCAGCTTTTTTTAATGCCCCGTATGATTTTGGCAGTTACCACATCACTGTGTGTTGTCTAAGGTCCTAAGCATAATATCTAAGTGCAGCTAGAATTAAGTTGTTAGGCTAAAGCTACAAAATCATTGAATTGAACTGAATACATATGGAAGCACAAGTCATATTTATTAACATAGAACTACCTTAGATGAGACAAAGGATAACATTTTTTTTTTCTTTTGTGGCCATCCCCACAGCATATGGAAGTTCATGGGCCAGGGATCAAATCCAAGCCAGAGCAGCAACCTATGCCAGAGCTGCAGCAATTCTGGATCCTTAACCCACTGCACCAGGCCATGGATCAAACCGGTACCTCCACAGAGACATTTTACCTACTGCACCATAGCAGGAACTCTTATCACGATTATTCTAAAGAAGCTGTTGAATGCCTAATACACTTAGAAAAGTTTACAGCAGAACATGCTTAAATTTTTTTAGCAACTACTTGTTTACTGAGAAGGGAAACATAATAATTAGAAAGAAACTTTTTGGTTATGAACTGTATAAAAGGACTTGCTAAAGTACTTTGTTGACCCAGAGAAGGTCCTTGGAGGCTTTTAGGGGAGCGGAATTTGCTCTTTGTTTACTATACAGTGGACCCTAAGTGGGAAATAGTCCCTTCCACTCAATTCCATTAGATTGATGGCTTGTTTATCCCTGGAAGAACTGTTGTGGATAAACGATATGTCCAATCTGTTAGAAATCTCATTGTTTGATTCACCTATCAGTTCTTATACTTTGACTCCTTTATGTAATTATTGATTCATTGTCAATTGTGTCTCAAATTAATGCTGTGATAATGGGGAAATACATACTAAAAACCATGTCTAATATTTAGTGCATGTTGGCTTAGATGGGAAACAAAAATATCCACATATATAATTTGAGTTACTAGCTTTTCCTTCAGATTGTCCTAATGGATCTATTATTATTTCTTCATATAAGTGTTCCCCTTTGGGTTAATGATCTCTTCTGAAATCAGTGGAAAATGTGGAACTAATTTGTAGGAGTTCAACAAGTAAGAGAATTTAAAATATTTGTTGAAGCTCCATATACATAAGATATATATATATATATATATATATATATATATATATATATATATTTTAATATTGAATCCTAAACAACACTTTGCTTAAATTTAAAGGAGAGCTTCTTAAAGCACTGAACTCATTTTATTGTTTGAAGGTTACTGGGTGTTTGCTAGATTGTCATTAGGAGACATATAATTCTATCTTAGTATTGGATAAATATTTCAAAATGGTATATTTTTTCTTTTAAATGTCTAAAATTTTCTTTGAATATTCTTGGTATTAAGTTGGCCATGGCCATGGTCTTTAAATTAAAAAATAAATTTTTAGAGTTCTCATCGTGTCTCAGTGCTTTAAGAACCCAACTAGTATCCATGTGGATGCAGATTTGATCCCTGGCTTCGCTAATACCCTAATACCAAAACCAGAGACACTGCATAAACAGAAAGCTTCAGGCCAATACCCCTGATAAGCATAGATGCAAAAATTCACAACAAAATATTAGCAAACCAAATTTGACAATACATTAAAGGATCATATACCATAATTGAGTGGAATTTATTTCAGGGATGCAAGGATGGTTCAACATTTGCAAAGCAAACAATGTGATACACTGTGCTAACAAACAAAAGATAAAAATCATATGATCATCTCAATAGATGTAGAAATTCAACATTCATTTATGATGCAAACTCTCAACGGAGTGGGCATAGAGGGAATATTCCTCAACATGATAAAAGGCCATATATAACAAACCCACAGCAGATATCATAATCAATGATTAAAAGTTGAAAGCTCTTTCATGAAGATCAGGAATAAAACTACCCACTCTTGCTATTTCTATTCAGCATAGTATGAGAAATGTTAGAGAATTTAGGCAAGAAAAATAAATAAAAGTCATCCAAATCAGAAAGGGAAAAGTAAAACTGTCACTATCTGCAGATGACATGGATTTTATACCAGAAAATTTTAAAGATTCTGTAAAAAATCTCTTAAACTAATACATTTAGTAGAATCAAAGGATACAAAATCAATATATGAAAATCAAGTGACCTCTCTGAATGGGGAGAAAACATAAAGATATTTGTATTCTAGGTAAATGTTCATCAAAGGGTGTCCTCAGCAAAAGAGAATTTGAATAATCAAGTGGATAGGATGCTCCATTCTCTGGAAACCAGTGGATACCAGTCATCCTCCTTCCCAGACATGTCTGTCATTGCCCAAGGGTTCTTGAAGAAAATGCCCATGGTGGTACGAATGGAAGTTATACATGGCTCAGCAAAGAACTTCCACTCACCAAAGCTGACCTGGGCACGGGTGTTGACAAGTGCCCAATCTGTCAGCAGCTGAGACTACCCCTGACTCTCCAACATGGCCATATTCTCTAACGTGATCAGTCATAAATCTGATGGTAAGTTGATTATGTCAGATAGCTTCTATCGTGAAAAAGTCAGCATTTTGTCTTTACTATAATACTTACTTTGGATATGGATTTGGCAAACCTGCACAGAGTGCTTCTGCAAAAACTAGCATCTAAGGACTTTCAGAATGCCTCACCATTTCAGAATGTCATGGTAATCTATGCAGAGTTACATGGAGTCAAGTAACTCACATCACAATAAGGGAGTATTTTCCAATCTGTTAACTATTTCTATTGGGCTTATTTTCTTATTTTTGAGTTTCCACAGTTCTTTGTATGTTCTGAATACAAGTCCTTTATCAAATATTGGATTTGCATATATTTCCTTCCAGTCTCTGACATGTGTTTGCACTCTCTTACCATAGTCTTTGGAACAGTAGACATTTTCTATTTTGACAAAGTTCAACTCGCTGATTTGTTCATTTGTGAATTGTACTTATAGTATTATATCTAAAAACATTTGCCTACACAAAGGTAACAAAAGTTTTCTCCACTATTTTATACTATAATTTTTATAGTTTAGCTCTTACATTTAGGTGACAACAGAATTTTAGTTAATTTCAGTATTAAATGTGAAGTATAATTTGGAATTTCTTGGTTTTGTTTTGTTTCTTCATATTGGTATCCAATTATTTCAGCACTGTTTTTTGGAACTGCCTTTGTACTTTGGATAAAAATAAGCTATTCAGATGTCTGTGGATATATTTTGGCTTATTACTCCATATTGATCTAGTTGCCTACTTTTATACCACTTCCACATTGTCTTGATTAGAGTAGGTTTGTAGTAAGTCTAGAAGTCAGAAAGTATACAACTCTAAACTTGCTCTTTTGTCAAAGTCGTTTTGGGTATTCCAGCTCATTCGAATGGCCATATAAATTGTAGAATTACCTTGTTAATTTTTAATAAATAATAATTTGTGAGGGTAAAGAGCTTTCAAATGTTTTTATCAAATTTATTCCTAAGTGTTCCATATTTCTTAACAATATTGTAAAGGGAATTTTTAAACTTTCACTTTCTGATTGTTCACTGCTAGTGTATAGAAACACATTTTAAAATATTACTTTTGCCTTTAAGAAGCTTATTAATTTTTTTTGTAAAATTTATTAATTCTAGTAGCTTTCTGTAGACCTTATACATTCTCTATAGTTGGTCGTGTGATCTGCAAATAAGGATAGTTTTACTTCTTCCTTTATAATCTGGATGAATTTTTATTTATTTATTTTTCTTATTTCACTGAACAGAACCTCCAGTATAATGTCAAAAAGAATTGCTAAGTATTGACAATTTTGTATTATTGCTGACTTTAAAGGGAATATTTCACAATTGCATCAGTAACCATAATGTAAGTTCAATTTTTCCTAGATGCACTAACCAGACTGAAGCATTTCCTCTCTATTCCTAGATGACTAAAAATGTTCACAAAGAATAATGCTGTATTTTGTAAAATAATGAATTTACATCTATAAAGTTGTCCATATGTATTTTCTTTCCTTTTTTTTTCTTAGAGTTTCTTTGGTTCATCCAGCTTCTTCCTTCTTGAACTATAGCCCATAAATTCCCTCAAGGCAGTAAGTTTGAGCAATGGTGAGTATCTTTGTTGTTTCCCATCTCTCAGCAATCATTTCCCTTCCATGCCTGATGTCCAATGTCTTGAGAATCAATAATTCTAATTATATTTATTTTGTTTCCTTTGGTTTTAGGGTTGTTTTAGTTAGGAAGGCAAGTCCAGGTCTTGTTATGAAATTTTGGTGGTGTGTAGAAGCCCCTGAGTCCTTAGATATGTTGAGATAACACTATGAAGTTGTAACAGACCTAGCATTGCAAAGCCTGACTTAGCAATAAGAGCTTCATATCTAAAAGGATTTAATATTACCGCATATGAAGTAGTTTAAAATTATATGTCTTAGAGTTTGAGACAATTTTAAAATTAATATTAAAGTGAAAGTCTATGATAAACACTGGAATAATTTTTCATGAGTATAGACACTCAATCATTTCAAAAATTTTAAACATGTTTTTAACATGACTGACTGTTGACATGTTAGACTCAGAAACACATTTCAGCGTATAAGATCTCTGTAAGGAGTAACCATGGAAGGAATAACTGTGTTTAGAGATGTTGGGGAGCAGGACTGAGCAGAGGGAAAGGAGAGCTGCAAAAGAAGCCCCTATAAATCCTTGGCTAGCTCTACTGAGAGCTCAGGGGCTCACAGTCCCTCACAGATGTCTTGCTCTATGGTGAAATAGCAGCCAAGGCAATTTCTGCTTGGGAAATAGCTGAAGGAAGTCTACAGATGACCCTCCTGGAAGCAGAGGCAAAAAGTCCTTCCCTGAAGGGGGGTCTGTGCTCTGGATCACTGTGTTCCATCATAGTGATGTAAACAAGAGAAATAAATGAATGTGTGACATGGATAAATTTCCTAGTATCTTAGATAACATTAATTTGGGTATATATGCTCAGTATATTTGTTAAATAGGATAACATCAAATAATTCCAGTTTAGCTATTTTTACTAGGCTGAATAAAAAATATAGAACACCAAGGATTATAAAAAGCTCTTTCAACAGACAAAATACTACTTTCATTATTATTAGTCAGGCATTTTTTTTTGAAAAAGAAGTCATTATGCTCGATATTCCTTTAGAAAGCCAACCTTGGCATTCTTTAAAAAAATATTCTGTGGTTAGGGTACTATGTTTCTGACCCATACCACCAAAGAGAGTGTTTCCAAGGACTTTCGGAATTGCATTCTGAAATGCATTTGGCTATTGATTGATTAATCAAGACCTTTATTGAAAACAAGTCAAATTTTGATCTACATATATTCACTAGTGACCTTCACAAATAAAAAAAGTTCCAGAAATTCCAAAGCATAACTATACTTTAACACACACACACACACACACACACACACACACACACACACACAGCGGCAAACCCTATACACAATATTTCCTTTGGTAATGGCTGTCTTACAGTCCCATGTCAGTGTACATGCAGTCATGTATTAAAGTAACATTCAGCATGAAAAAATGACACCATTAAGTGATACAAATAACAATCTTCTAACTGTTCACTGGATAAGCAGCCTCGTGTCTGAGAGAAGACACAGTTATAAACATCCAGGAAGGGACTTCCCTTTGTGGCGCAGCAGAAATGAATCTGCCTAGGAACCATGAGGTTGAGGATTCTATCCCTGGCCTTGGTCAGTGGGTTAAGGATCCTGCGATGCCATGAGCTGTGATATAGATTGCAGACGCTGCTTGGATCTGACATTGCTGTGGCTGTGGTGTAGTACGGCAACTGAAGCTCCGATTAGACCCCTAGCCTGGGAAACTCCATATGCTACAGGTGCGGCCCTATAAAGAAAAAAACAAATCCAAAAAGCAAAAACCATCCAGAAAATGAACATCACTGATCTGTCTAGGGATTCTCTGGACCCATTTTTTTTTTTTCTGTTTTGGAATATGAGTCATTTTGTATATTTATAGATTATCATATATTATTAAGGGTGAGAATGTCTGATATGTTATTGGCAAAAGCAAAAAGAGATGAACATTTATTGTCAAATTCAATTGTATTGTGCATGATTATCAGTGAATACCTAAACCTAAATATTTTGCATTTAAAATCTGTTGTTTAATTAGTTACATAAACTTACCCACATATTCAGTCACCATAAAAATGTTATCTGCCTAATAAAGGATTATGTTGTATTTTACATAATTTCAACAATATCTATTTTAGTGGGTTAATGTCAGCTTTTACAAATGGACTTAATTTCTAGGATTGTTAACTGCATGTTTTGCTAGTAGAGGAACAAGTATTTGACTTCTAGATCTTGAGTCACAATTCTCTTCCCTAACATCTATATCAATAGGAAATCACACATGCATTATCATTTGTTTTTTAAAATTTTTTCTTTAAAAATAATTTCAACCTACAAAATATTATTAGAGGAATACAATGAAAATAAGTGTATTCCTTAAAATGATTTACTAAATAATTAATATTTTACCATATTCTCTCATTACTTACACCTCTGTTTTAGATACACACAGATACTCCTCCAGTATCCCTTTGCTATTGAATGTAAGTTGCAAAACATTTCAGTTTCATACATATCTGCATGTAACCACTAGGAACCAACACATTCATCTTTATAACAAAATTGTCATCATCATAGTTAAGTGTCAAAATGATACAATAAATAATAGTGAAAAACACCACCCATATAAAATATTCCCAATTGTTCCTTTAATGTCTCTTTAGGTGTTTTCATCCATAGTTTAACGAAGCGTAATGCACTGCACGTAATTATATTTCTTTGATATATAGTGTCCTTAGTTTCTGTTAACTCCAAAAAGATACATTGATATCCCAGAACCTGCAAATGTAACTGTGCTTCATTTGGGGGAACAGGTCTTTCCAGATGTAATTAAATTAAGGATTTGGAGAAGAGATTATTTTGAATTACCCCAGTGTGTCATATATCCTGTGAAAAATGTCCTTATAAAACACAGAAGAGGAGCAGACAAATGAAGTGAAAGACTCCACAAAGAAAGAGGTAAAGATCCTAATGATGCAGCTGCAAGCAAAGGCAGAGCTGGGGCCACCAGATGCTACAGGCGGCAAAGAGAGATTCTTCTAAGGGCCTTCAAAGGGAGAATGGCTCTGATGACACCTTGGTTTTTGAATCTTGGCTTATAGAACTGTGACAAAAAAAATTATCATGTTTTAAACCACCAACTTTATGGTTATTTGTTAGGGCAGCCCTAATCTTTTAAAAATTTAATGCCATATTTCATAGTATTGATTTTTCCTCAAACCTATAACTGCTGTTTAGTGGAATGTGTCACGTTTACTTTGAATTATTTTCTCATGATTAGAGGTGACTATTATTATTTTCTTATAATTGAGATAAGACTTCTTTGATAAAAATATGTAACAAATTATGCTGTGTTTTATTTCATCACAGCAGGGAGAATATAAGGTGTGCTTATTATACTGTTAGTGTAGTATATGGAATGGTTGACCAACGGGGACTTGCTGTATGGCACAGGGAACTCTACCCAGTATTCTGTGATAATCTATACAGGAAAAGAATCTGAAAAAGAATGAATGTGTGTATATGTATAACTGAATTACTTTGTTGTACAGCAGAAATTATTACAACATTGTAAATGAACCATACTTCAATAAAACTTTAAAAAATAGAAAAAAAAAGAGTACCTGGAACTTATTAAGTATACAGGAAATACTTTTTGAATTAATAACTATATGTGAATGAATGAATGAATGAATTTTCAGAAATCCATCTATCACTTTACACAACTGAAAAATAAAGCCTGAACAGCTGATGTTGAAATTAAAGAATTTTCCACTGTCATTGCTGGTCATTTCTCCCTATTAAACCTCTGCAGAATAATGAAAGTGCTTTCCAAAATATACCTATGAGGAAGATCTGTTTTTGCTGCAGCTGTGGCACAGGCTGCAACTGTGATGCAGATTCCATCCCTGCCACAGGAACTTCTACAGGCACAGGCATGGCCCCTTCATCTCAAAAAACAGCACATCTAGGAGTTCCCATTGTGGTGCTGCAGAAACAAATCTGACTAGGAACCATGAGGCTGCAGGTTTGATCCCTGGCCTCTCTCAGTGGGTTAAGGATCCAGCATTGCCGTGAGCTGTCGTGTAGATCACAGATACGGCTTGGATCCTGCATTGCTGTGGCTGTGGCATAAGCCAGCAGCTGTAGCTCTGATTTGACCCCTAACCTGGGAACCTCCATATCCACAAGTACACCCCTAAAAAAGCAAAAAGAAAAAAAGGCACATCTATGTATGTGTATTTGTGAATATATCTTTCACTGTGACACCTACTTTGTGAAGTTTTCTACATTTCCTCCTCCTAAACCCTGCTACCACCACAACACCATCCCGCTATAGACAGACACATAAACAGAGGCAGAGGAGTTTTTTTAAGCCATGAGTATAATTGCATTAAATAGGGTATGAATGTTATCTGGTTAGAGCTGTACAGTTATTTTGGGAGTAATCTTTTTCCTCACTGCTTGGAAATCAAGGAACATGTATATATTCTTTGTGGGCATCCAGGATCTAATTACTTTATTGACGTATAATTGATTCTCAATTACTGTTTTCTACATCAATGGATGTTTATAAACCATTTATAAACAAATAAAATATTTATTTTCCATAGTCCCTCTAACAGTTTTAAATTGATATTTTGGATACATTGCACAAAGAGGTACTACATACGAATTCATGCCATACCACAATGTTACTCCCTTCGGCTAACCTGTATTAATAAAATGTGATTTTTATATACAGTAAAGGTAGATAGTTCATGGTACTTGTCAGGTAATAAAATATGTTTTTCATTTTTCATTTTCATCTTGAGGATGCAAACGTAATAAAAGAACAATTTTGAGACTTCCACCCACCATTCTTGTCCCATATAATAGCTTTTTATTGATGAACATGGGTACTCCAGAGCACCATAGGTCAGGAAATGAAGATCAATTGCCTACATATTTGGCAATGCAGAATGGATTTAGATTAATACAATATCCTACATTTAGAATTTAATTCTGGTAGAAATAGGTTTGGAGACATTTCTTAAAACCAAGATATCATGCATATCTTAGGGAATACTTATGAAGGATATTTACATATTTACAACATTTACAAGAATGCCTAAGTATTGATTGCTTTAAATGTGCTCCATATAATGTAGACCGTAACTCATTTCATCTTGGAAAATTTAACAAGAGCCCAACATCTCTTGGTAGGTAGCAAAACGCAAGAGCTACTGGCTAAGCAGGACACTTTATGGGGTGACCCTGCACAGACCTGGCATTTCATTGGGTGGCTGCCTCCAAGGACATTGTCCGGAGGCCTTTTCTTGTGACCTATCAGATGCGGGGGGATTAAGTTCTCAATCCCCTGCTTGAGGGACGGTGATGGAAGGACAGTGACTCACAAAGAGATGCATGGCCTAATCCCCAGGACCTGGTGATACTACTTTATAGAGCAAAACGAACTTCACAGATGTCATTAAGTAGGATTTTTTTGTTAATGGCCACACCCATGGCATGTGGAGGTTCCCTGGGCCAAGGATTGAATCTGCAATATCGGATCCTTTAACCTACTGCACCAGGCTGGGTATTGAACCCACGCCTCCACAGCCGCTGGAGCCGCTGCAGTCACATTCTTAACCCACTGCAGCATAGTGGGAACTCCTCATTAAATTAGGATTTTGAGATAGGGAGGTTATCTTGGATTTCTGGGTGGACCCAATGTAATCAGGAGTCTCCTCACAGGAGGGAGACAGGAGGGTTAGCATCAGAGATAGATTGACAGATGCTCCATTACCAGCCCTGGAGATGGTGGAAGGGCCACGTTCCAAGGAAGGCAGGTGGCTTCTAGAAACTGGCAAAGGCAATGGATTCTCCCCTACAGGCTCTGGAAGGAACAGGGCCCTGCCTGCACCTGGATCTTAGCATAGTAAGACCCATTTTGGGTTTCAGACCTCGAACTGTAGGAAAATAAATGTATGTTGTTCTTTAAAAAAATTAACAAGGAGCAAAATTGGGAATCAAAAACATTAAGTTATTTGGACAAAAAGTTCAACTTACTTGCCTTCAGTGTCTAGTAAGTACGAGAGAGAGAGAATAAGAACCCACCCTTCTTAGTTTCGGAGATGTCATTTTAAACATTTACTGTGCAATGAATGAAACCAACTGAGTACCTTTCAGAATTTGGAGAAAAATTAATGTATGAGAATACTAATTCATCATAGGAATAAGAATCACTATATAATTAACTTTAGTTACATTTGAAACTATTTTTGTTGCAAATTACATCTAAAGTGGTCTTGAAATATTGGTTTATTTTAATCTGGATAACTTTATAGACATTCTTGAACAAACTAGATAAAGGCAAAAAGAAAAGGAGCTTATTATTCCGGTATTTTTTCATCTCAAAGAATTTTCTATGTTTTATTTTTGCAAAGAACAATTTCTTAACTCCATTCTAATCTGTCACTTAAGCCTGAATTCTAATAATAGTCACAGGATTAGTTAATATGAAATGAAGTCTTGTTACTAGTTAACCACTACAGTTTTTTTTTTTTTTTTTTTAATCCCTCATTCTGTGTTGGTAGTAGACTAAGTTTCTAAAGCATTCACAAAGCAAAATCTCTGTTTTTCATAGGGAGAGCAACAAAAGGTGATAGAGATAATACTGAAGAAAACCAGTGGCATATATACCAAGAAATCAGGTTCAGTGCAGTTGGTTTCTGTCCAGCAAATACTACCACAATGTTAATTCAACTCACAATCCTCCACCATTCCATACTGATGGTGGCTATATGACTGAAGGACATTTTGACAACCTAGACCACCTTTACCAGCAACAATTTTATACTACTACAGAATCTAGAGACAGACCTCACTCCTTAAGTATGCTCATCTATTCCTTAGCCAGTTCTCAAGTTTCCATTCAGAAGAGTATTTGCCCTGTATTTAAGAAATCCAGGACATATTTCATAATTTCCCTGGGAACATTTGCTATATCTAAAGCCATTCTCACATATTCTACTTCATGGTCTCTAGTATCTGTCTATATATTAATACATAACCAAGAGGCAAAGATACAAGCTAATTATTATTCTGTATATAATGACTCAATATTTTTAAGACAAGTTTCTTTCTTTATCAATCCTTCATTCATTCTGTGTAATAAATTATAGCAACCAATTAACATTGTCACCATTAACTTCTTGGTTTTACTTTTCTGCAATACATCAACCAGGGATTGCTTCTTGAGAGGACTGAGTCCCTCTGTTTGATCAAAAAGCACATAAAAAGAACAAGAGTGTGAATCTAAGAGAACTAAATCAGATATGCATAAAGCAGTGAAACATTTTCTCAAGTAAATTATTTGAAAAATTACAAAGTTCTTTGGGTATATATGAGAAAAATAAATAAAAAGAAACAATGACAAAGGAGGTTATGTTGGGAAAACAAGACAGGTGAAGGTGGAATGAGTCACATGATGAAAATACTCAGTGAAAGAGAGATGAGAGAAAATGACAACCAGCAAAGATAGAAGAGGGTTATGAAGTGAGCTAGCAGAAGTCCCAGCATTAAGTTCTAAAATGTTGACTTATTTATATTTTCATTTTTATTTTTATTTAAATGACAGCTCACTAAAAGAATAGAAAAAGTTATTTATGTAAAAAAGGAACTGCCATATATATATATATATATATATATATATATACACATATATATATATACACATATAGCATTATTGTTTAACATCTGTGTATACTACAGAGTTATCACCACCACAAGTCTAGTTACCATCCATCATCATTAAAACCCACTAAATTGCTTATTCCCTGGTAACCATTAGTCTGGTCCCTTTATGATTTTTTTTTTGGTTTTATTTTGTTTGTGTGTTGGTTTAGGGTTTGTTTGTTTTAGATTCTACATATGACTGAAATCACAATATTCACCTTTCTGTCTGACTTATTCCACTTAGCATAATATCTTCCAGGTCCATCCATGTTGTCACAAATGGAAGAATTTCATTTTATTTTGTGGCTAGTAGTATCCTATTGTGTGTATATATGTATTGTCTGTGTACACATACACATATATATGTATATATAAAATATTCTTTATACATTCATACATGGATGGACACTCAGGTTGTATCCCTCTATTGCTATCGTAAATAATGCTGCAATTAATATAAGGTTGGAGAGTATATTTTTGAATTAGTGTTTTCTTTTTCTTCAGATGAATACCCAGAAGTGGAATGGGTGGGTCACATGGTAGTTCTATTCTTTTTTGAGGAACTCTATACTATTGTCCATAGAAGCTATACCAAATTACACTCTTGCCTACAGTGTTCAAGAGTTTCATTTTCTCCATATCTTCCCCAACACTTGTTATTTGCTGTCTTTTTGATAAGAGCTATTTCATCAGGTATGAGATAAGATCTCATCGTGGTTCACTGTGGTTTAGATTTGCATTTCCCTATAAATAGTGATGTTGAACATCTTTTTATGTCCTTCTTGGCCATGTGTATGTCTTCTTTGGAAAAAATACATATTCAGGTCCTTTGCCTATTTTTAATTGGGTTGGTTTTTGTTTTTGTTTTTAAATTATGAATTCTTTATAAAGTTTTGGATATTAACCCCCTGTCCAATGTATGATTTGCAAATATCTTATCCCATTCAGTAGTTTTCCTTTTTGTTTTGATGATGGTTTCCTTTGCTGTGCAGAGCTTTTAGATTGATGTAGTCCCATTTGTTTTTGATTTTGTCTCCCATGACTTTGGAGTCAGATCCACAAATACATCACCAAGTTTACCACCAATGTTTTCTTTTTAAAATTTCACAGTTTCAGGTCTTACAATCAAGTCTTTAATCCATTTCAAGTTTTTTTTTTTTTTTTTTTTTTGCGCTGGGTTTAAGACAACAGTCCAGTCTTAGACCAGTTTTGCATGTGGTTTTGCATTTGGTTGTCTGGTTTTCCCAGTCTCAACATTAAAGAGCCTGTCCTGTCTCCACTGTATGATATCTGCTCCTTCTTTATTGATTAATTGTCCATATACATGTGAGTTTACTTCTGGGATCTCAATTCTGATCTTTTACTATTTTTGGGCTATTGCAATACTTACTGTAGGTTTGAAATCAGGGCACATGGTATTTCCAGTTCTGTCTTTCTTTCTCAAGATTGTTTTGGCTACTTGCGGTCATTTGTGATTCCATACAAATTTTAGAATTATTTATTCTATTTCTATGAAAAAAGCTATTGGAATTTGATAGAGGTTATAGTAAATCTGTAGATTGCTTTGGGTAGTATGTACATTTTAATATTTCTTCCAATCCATTAGCATGGGGTATCTTTCTATTTTTTGGTATCTTCAATTTCTTTCATCAATGTACAGCTTTAACTTACTTTGTAAAATGTATTCCTAAATATTTATTATTTTTGATGCAATTGTAAAAGGAGGGCTTTCTTAATTTCCCTTTTTGTGAGTTTGTTTTCAGTATATAGAAATGCCATCTATTTCTGTATATAGACTTCTTTCTTTGAAATATTATTTTTATTTTTTGTACAGAATAAAATACATATATTTAAACACAATTACATTCACACAGATTATTGTATGCTGGATCTTAAGAAACAGATTAAGTGACTCCCTCTGGAGAAGTGGAATGGAAAATATGCTGAGACAAATAGGAAATTTATTCTATACTTATTCCCATTTTGTATGGATTTCATCCTTACTATTTAGTATTATCTATTACATTTCAATTTGTCTTTAACAATTAGCATTATATTAAAATTGTTACATTATGCAACTAAAATTTATAAAGAAGAAAGCCTTATATACCATTAATTATTTTATATAGCATAATAAAGAGAATAACTTAACGGGTAAGAACAACAAAAATAATATACCCTCTGAAAATAAGTAAAATATAAAATGCACAAATTGATTAAAAAACAGAGTAATTATATAAATATGTCCTCACAATTTGTTACATCTTATTGATTCTTCAATATAGGCATTACACCATTCTAGGTGAGGTGATAAACAAGACATTATAGACCTTCCGTTGTACCATGCAGAGAAATGGTTATTCATAATACAATTGTAGAACTGTATTATTTAATTGTACAGTTGCATTAATTAATGTTAATTATCATAAATTCTTTGACGGAGAGGAAATCAGAATCAGGTGTAAGAAGACTTCAGCATTCCAAGAATGATGTCAAATGACCCCCTTCGTGGTGGATTGTGCACTTATTTACTATGAAATATATTTCTTCTCCAGAGATTCCTTGTTTGTGTATCAATTGTAGATTTCCGGTTTGCAGTTATTCTGAAGTTTTGATATAAGAGTCTATATGTATATGAGATTGTTTTAAGTTGTTGTTCCCTTAATTGCAAGTTCATCTCCAGTGTCCTGCATTTGTGCCCACCTCTTCTCATGATTTCTGATTTTGGTGGTATAATTGTGCATGGATGATTTTTTATCTTTACTGTATATATACCTTTACTGGTGAGCCTTGTCATTTGTGGAATTTTTGTTTCCTGTTGCCGTCTTGTCTTTTCCGCCTAGAGAAGTTCTTTTAGTATTTGTTGTGAGGCCACTTAGTGTTGCTGAATTCTCTCAACTTTTGCTCATCTGTGAAGGTTTTGATTTCTTCCTTCAAATCTGAATGAGAGCCTTGCTGGGTAAAGTAATCTTGGTTGGAGGTTTTTTCCCTTTCATCATGTTAAGTATATCATGCCACTCCCTTCTGGCTTGCAGAGTTTCTGCTGAAAAATCTGCCAATAACCTTATTGGGGTTCCCTTGTATGGTATTTGTTTCTTTCCCCTAGCTGCTTTCAAGGTTTTCTCTTTGTCTTTAATTTTGGTCAGTTTGATTAATATGTGCCTTGGTGTATTCCTCCTTGGGTTTATTTTATATGGTACTCGTTGTGCTTCCTGGATTTGAGTGAGTGGTTCCTTTCCCATGTTAGGGAGGTTTTTGGCTATTATCTCTTGGAATATTTTTTCTGTCCCCTTCTCTCTCTCTTCTCCTTCTGGCATGCCTATAATACGGATGTTGGTGCATCTGACATTGTCCCAGAGTTCTCTGAGACTCTCTTTCATTTGTTTTCAATCTTTTTTCTCTTTTCTGTTCTGCATCCATAATTTCCACTAATCTGTCCTCCACCTCACTTATTCATTCTTCTGCCTCCTGTATTCTGCTGTTAGCTGCTTCTAGTGAGTTTTTTATTTCAGTTATTGTATTTTGCATCTCTTCTTGTTTAAGTTTTACATCTTGTATCTCTTTGCTCAGTGTTTCCTGTAAGTTATCCATCTTTGCCTCCAGTTTATTTCCAATGTCTTGCATCATCTTCAGCATCAACAGTCTAAAGTCTTTTTCCTGGAGGCTAAGCATCTCCTCATTGCTTAGCTGATTTTCTGGGGTTTTTCCTTTCTCCCTCATCTGAGTTATAGTTCCCTGTCTTTCATTTTTATGGGTTTTTGGTGTGGTGACCTTTTTACAGATAGTAGAGTTGTAGCCTCTCTTACCTCTTGTGTCTGCCCCCCTTGTGGCTGAAGTCAGTAGGGGGGCTTTCTGTAGGCTTCCTGATGGGAGGGGCTGATGCCTGCCCACTGGTAGGTGGAGCTGATTCTAATCCCTCTGGTGGGTGAGGCTTAGTCTCTGGATGGGATCAGAGGCAGCTGTGTGCCTGAGGGGTCTTTAGGTAGCCTGTTTACTGAGGGGAGGTGCTGTGATCCCACCTGGATTGTTGTTTGCCCTGGGGCTTCTCAGCACTGACTGATGGGTGGGGCCAGATTTTCCCAAAATGGCCACCTCCAGAGAAAGGCATGGCTGCTGAATATTCCCAAGAGCTTTGTTTCCAATGTCCTCCCCTTACAACAAGCCACATTCACCCCTGTTTTCCCAGAATGTCCTCCAAGGACTGCAGTCAGGTTTGACCCAGATTCCTATGGAGACCTCATTCTGCCCTGGGACCCAGTGCATGTGAACATCTGTGTGTTCCTTTTAAGAATGAGGTCTCTGTTTCCCCCAGTCCTTGGAGCTCCTGTGCACAAGCCCCCATGGCCTTCAATGCCAGATGCTCCAGGTGCTCTTTCTCCCCATGCCAGATCCCCGCATGTGAGGATTTGATGTGGGGCTCAGAACTCTCACTCCTGTAGGTGAGTCTCAGTGAACCAGTTAGTTTTTAGTCTGTGGAGCTTCCTACCGGGGAGGTATGGGGCTGTTTATATCATGAAATCGCCCCTCCTACCTCTTGATGTGGCCTCCTTTTTTTCTTCTGGAGTAGGATATCTATTTTAAGGTTCCTGGTCCATTTGAGTGGAGATTGCTCAGTCTTCAGTTGTAAATTTTGTTGTTTTTAGGAGAGAAGTTGAGCTCTAGTCCTTCTATTCTGCCATCTTAATCCTCGATTTCTGTATATCAATTTCATATCCTGCAACTTTCTAAATTCACCTACAAGTTCTAACACTTTTTTTTGGTGGAGTCTTTAATAGCAACAATTTTATTTCTTTCCAATTTGGATGACTTTTATTTCTTTTCTTGCCTAACTGCTCTGGTGAAGACTTCCAATATTATATCAAATAAAAATGTTGATAATGGGTATCCTTGTCTTTTTCCTGACTTAGAGTAACAAAAAAGCATTCAACTTTTTGTCATTCACATGATGTTAATTGTGGGTTTGTTATTTATGTTTTTATCATGTTGAGGCACATTTCCTCTATACCCTTTTTGTTGAGAGACTTTTATCATAAATCAATTTTGAATTCCATTAAATAATTTTTCTGTATCCATTTAAATGATCCTAAGATATTTATTTTTTAATTTGTCACAGTGATGTATCATGTGTTGAAACATCCTTGCATCCCTGGAATAACCCTCACTTGATCATGGTGTATGATTCTTTTAATGTATTATTGGATTGAATATGCTAATATTTTGTGAGTATTTTGCCATCTATGTTCATTGAAGACTTTGGCCTGCAATTTTCTTTTTTTATTATATCCTTGCCTAGTTTTGCTATAAGAGCACTGATGGCTTTGAAATATTTGTTGGAAGTTTTCCCTTCTCTTTAATTTTTTGGAAGAGTTTGCAAAGTACAAATTTTAACTCTTTGAATGTTTTGTAGTATTCCCTATTGATGCAGGCTAGTCCTGGGCTTTTGTTTGTTGAGAGGTTCTTTTTTTATTATTATTACTCTTCTAGGTCGCCCAATTTGTTTTTCATAGTAGACTTTTGTATTTCTTTGGTACTAGTTGTAACTTCTCATATTTCATTAATACATTTTATTTTTTTAATTTGGGACCTCTCTCTCTTTACTTTGTTATTATAGATATTGGGTTGTCAATTTTGTTTATCTTCAGAATACCAGCTCCTAGTTTCATTAATCTTTTTTTCACTATTTCACTTATTTCTGTTTTAATCTCTATTGTTGCCTTCCTTCTACTAATTTTGGGCCTCACTTGTTTTCTTTTTGTAGTTCAGTTAGATATAAATTTTGATTGTTTATTTGGGATTTTTCTTGTTTACTGAGTTAGGCCCACATTGCTATAAATTTCCTCTGAGAATAACTTTACCTGTATCACATTGGTTTCAGCAATTCTGTTCTCATATATCTCTAGGTATTTTTTATTTATCCTTTGATTTCTTTGATGACTCACTGGTTATTCAGTATCATGCTGTTTACTCTCTAAAGCGATTTCTTTTTCACTTTTTTCTTGTTATTGACTTCTAGTTTCATACTATGGTGGTGAAGATGCTTGATAGGATCTCAATTTTCTTGAGACTGCTTTATGACCTAACATGATCTATTCTGGAGAAGGTCTCAAGTACAATTCATAAGAATGTGTATTCTGTTACTTTTGGATGAAAGGTTCTGTATATATCTATAAACTGAATTTGGCTAATGTGTCATTTAAGGCCAATATCTCTTTATTAATATTCTATCTGGATACTCTACCTATTGATGTAAGTAGGGTGTTAATTTCCCCTCCTATTATTGTATCGCTTTCAGTTTCTCCTTGTATGCCTAATAACATTTATATATGTCAGTGCTCTTATGTTGGGTACTTACATGTTTATAAATATAAATTTTTGCTGGATTGACACCTTTAATATTATATAATCCTTTTATTATAGTCTTTGTTGTTTTTAATTTTTATTTATATATTTTTTTTGCTTTTTTGGGCATACAGAATATGTAAGTTCCCAGCCTAGGGGTTGACTTGGAGCTATAGCTACCAGCCTATGCCACCCACAGGCACAGAAACACAGGATTCAAGCCTCATCAGTGATCTACACTACAGCTCATGCCAACACTAGATCCCAACCCACTGAGCAAGGCCAAGGATTGAACCCACATCTTCATGGATACTAGTCAGATTTGTTTCTGCTGCACCACAAAAGGAACTCCTAGTGTTTATTTTAAAGTCTCTTTTGTCTGATGTGAGCATAGCTACTTCAGCTTTCTCTTCCATTTCTATTTGAATGGAATTTTTTTTAATATCCCTTCATTTTCAGTTTCTGTGTATCCTTTCTTTTGAAGTGTCTTGTAGGCAGCATATAGATGTATCTCATTTTTTTAATCCATTCATCTGCTCCATATCTTTCAATTGGTGACTTTAGCACATTTATACTTAAAGTAATCATTTATTATTTTGTATTTATTCAATTTTATTCATTATTTTCTGGCTGTTTTTGTAGTTCCCCTGTGTTCCTTTCTTCTTCGGTTCTCTTTTGTCTTGTGTTTTATTGGTTTTCTTTGGTGTTATGTTTAGATTCTTTTCTCATTTTCCTTTCTGTATTTATTATACATTTTTCCTTTGTGGTTACTAAGATGTCCATGCAACTAGTACCAGCAAGCTTTAAGTTGGTGGCAACTCAAATTTGAACACATTCCAAAGCTTTATCTTTTTACCTTCTCTACCATGTTATACTTTTAATAACAGATTTTACATATTTTATTTTATTCCCTTATCTAAGTATTATAAATTTTGTCACTTTACTACTTTTGTCTTTAATTTCATCCTTGCTTTATAAATGATTGATTTACTACCTTTATTATATAGTTACCTTTTCCACTGAGATTTTTACTTTCATATGTTTTCTTTTTATTCAATAGTGCCATTTATTTTCTGCTTGAAGAAGCCTCCATTATTTCTTGTAGGGTAGGTTGAAGCCTGGCTGAGGCTCAGAGTTGGAGATTTCCCAAATAGTTCCCACCAGTGCTGCTATTATCAAGATAGCCTGAGATTGCAGAAGTGGTTCTCTCCAGTGTCTCAATCCCTAGAGAGGATCTCAACTGGTTTCTGATTGTCTGGCAGATGTTTAGAGCTGGTTGGTGATTCCCCTTCACCTATTATCCATGTGTTTTTCAATCCGGTGTTTTTGAGCTGGTTGAGCATGTATGTATGTGATCACTTTAAAAGTGGCTTTTCCATGCCCTGTAGTTCTATAGGTTTCCTGGACATATTCCAAACTGGTTTTCAAAGACAGGTGTTTTGCAGCTTCTTCTCTCCTGTGCAGAATTTAAGGGTCGAGGTGCCCAATATAGAACTCAAATCCCTCCCTTCTCAAGGAAAGGAGGTATACTTTCCCAAGTGTGGATTGCCACAGCTGGGGTGTGGGTTTTCCTTTGGGTGTGGCCACATTTCTATTCCTCCCACCCATTTCAGGGCTGCTCTTTACCCTTTGATGTGGAGCCTGTGTTCATCCATCCTCCAGGTCCCTTTCAGAGGGATTTACTTCATTTGTAATTTTAGATTGTTGTGTCCCTGGGAGAGAGGATCTCCCTATACTTCCACCTTGAATCCTCTTCCTGCATGAATTTCTTATTTGAACTTTAACCTTGACATATATGCCAGAATATTGGTATCTAACATGGCTTTAACTGATTAAAGAAAATTTTATGTTTGTCACCTAGTCAGATTAGTGCAGAATCCAGATATAGTATGTAGTAGAGAAAATAGACACCTCTTCTTTCAAAAAGACATTTGCCAGGTCAACATCATGACATGGTAATAGATAACATTTTTTGAGCACTTGATATATGTCAGCATAATTTTATCATAAGACCAGTATATGTCCTTAAATATTCGTTGGTTCATAAACAATCTCCCCATTACAGCTGTACTCACTATCAACACCCATCCCAGAAGCTTTTCTTAGGGCAAGAATTCCAACAATTTATGAATTTCCTCTGAATTTTTCATTGCCTTTAAAATTTACTTCAACATACTTTTACTCAAAATATAGCATGAACAGGGCTCATTCCTTGAAAGATTATTTAAATCACAAAGCATTTCACTAGTACTCTTTTAATGCTTTTAAATAACAGAATGTTCTATGAATACCCTCTTATTTTTTTAAGATTTCATTTCATGTTGAATTAAGTTTGATACACATTTCACACACATTGCAAAAGTGATACAGTCTTCCTTTTTAGTGTGCATATCTTTAGAAAATCATACTGGAATCCTGAAGAGATAGTAAGACACTTCTAACGTTTTCTTTATATAGCATCTAAGTTACTCAGAATTTTATCTGCAACTCTTGGGACTCAACTGCCCCAGTTCTGCTGAAGGTATATGATGGCCTGTCATGGTTCAAAGATACTATTTCTGATAAGTCACTAGTTTCTGCTTTTTCTCAGAAACTCCACACCACTGGGACTATATTGAACAGCATCTCATTGATTTAGTGGGATGTTATTCTAATGTAACAAAACTGTAAGACTAAAATAGCTGAGCATCAGCCACCATTCAAAAAATGATGTCTTACTATCAAAATCTACATACAATCACATTGAGACAATTCTAGTCAAGGTAGGGTGACATGACTTATCACCCACATTTTATTGATTCTAGGCTGTCTTGCAAGAGCCAAATGTCAAACTGCAAAAAGTTTATCCAGTCAAATAAAAAAATAAGCATTGTCTTAAAAATAAAAATTAGAAGTATTTTCCTCTAATCCTCTTACCTTTTAGGGACCAAGCAGTCGGTATAGAAGAGAAAACTATAACAAAGCCAAAGAGTTAGTGAGGCCAAAAATGTGGAAGGTCAAGGGGCTGATGTGGGCACAGGGGCTGAGTAGGCTGTGAGTCAGGGAGACTGCAGTGCTGCCAGCAGTTGAGGAAGTAACTGGCAGTCAGAAGCCTGGCTGTATGTCTAGAGGGATTGAGCAATTAAGTAAATATATTCAGGTGTAAGGAACCAGGATTCTCTTATCAGGTAAGGGATTTACAAGTGTGGAAAAGGAGTTATTTTAGATGTGGTGGTGTTGTGAATAGATCTCCACAGTATACATATAGAAATAAATGTAAGTAGGTATACATAATATTGAACATATATTTTTAGCTTTATCATCTAGAGGGTCTTGTTTCTATGATACCTCTTTAGCAATGAGGATACCAAGTACATAGATCTTGGTGCATAAATACTATCCTCTATTAAAAGGAATGAATTATACTTCAAGAAATTACTTAATGGTTGATTTCAAGCAGAAAATACCAGGTGAAACAGGAACACATTTTTGTGATAGAAATTTAAGGTCTCAAAGAAGTATAGAGACATGTCAAAAGCAGATAAAAGTAAGTTTAAAGAGGCTCCTACTTACTAAATATAGAAAAATTTGTGCATCAAGAATATCAATAGTAATGTCTTATATTACATTAGATAAAATTATAATTCCTGAGTCCATATAGATATAAATAAACAAATGGATAATTGTAGGGGACTAAAGCAGGAAATCTAATTACTATGTCAAAAGCGCAATACGTATAGGAAGAACGAGAATAATAGAAAATAAACTATTAGAGCAGATGTTGATTCAGGCAGGGAGCATCAGTGTAAAACTAGTAAGCAGAAATTTGATGATCGAATACTAAGGTAGATTCACAGCAATTTCTCCCCAAATATTTAAAAGTTACATTAGGAAAAACCATGGATTTTCAGTAGAGAAAATCTGCAGACAATTTTGTAACTTAGCCAGCTGATCAAAGATAAAGGGATGGGAAGAGGCCCTATTCTCACGATATGAGTCACTGAAGCCACAGTATTCACTGAAGCCATTCCATCCTTTGGTATTCTCAAAAAGTCACAAACTGATCCTATATATAAGGAAACATTCAACAGAAATAGATTGAGGAAAATCCTCCAGATGGAAATGTAAGAATTTCTTGCATTCCTTTTAAAAGTCTAGGTTATGAAAGACAACGTAAGATTGGATAAATGTTCAAGACTGAAGAAAAATGAAGAGATGTGAAACCTAGAGTAGATCTTTGACAAAAAAGGAAAAAGAAGAGAGAGAAACATTGCTGCACTATTAACAAAACTTGAATGGACTGTGTAGATCAAACGGTAATGTATTAATGCTAATTTTCAGATTCGTATGTTTATGCTATGTTTTGTAAGAGAATGTCTTGTTTTTGTAAAATATGCACTGTATTATTAAAGAATGATAGGACTCCATATCTGAAACTATTTTCAATGGTGGAAAAGGGAAGAATGATACGGTAATAGTTATTCATTGTAGGGTGATTTTTCTCTGTGGCTCTTTGCCTTTCTGCATATTTAGAGAAAGGTTTTATCCCATGCTATCTTTGCAAGGAAGCTTGTATAGCAAATAACTGTGGAAAATAGAGGTAATGTCTCCTTCTGCTGGGTGAAGAGAAGGTTTATTTTATAACCAGGATCATAAACTTAATGTTTCCCTCTACGATAAATGTTTGGCAGGTACAGAGCAGCCCCTGTACAAGATGGAGGCTTTTCTAAGTTTGCAATTACTCGTAATAAAGACCTCTGTGTGTTCCTCATCCACCTGACCATGTCTTATCACCTCTACCATCATCCCCATAGTATTGGGAAAGAGGAACCAATGGAAACATGGAGCTAATGCTCCCTGCTATGTCTTGAGTAAAGAAGTCTCAGTGAATAATAATTAAGTTTCTGACCCCAAAGTCTCTTGATTTCTGCAAGCATCTAAGATACTATGTCAAGGTAACTTGTTAGTTTGCTTGCAAACAGGATAAAGTCCCAGACCCTTCATAATCATTGACATTTACATGCAATGAGTAAAAGGTGGTGACTGAGCAAACTTAGTAAAATATCATCAACAAGGGAGTCTAAGTAAAATCTATGTGAAAATTCTACTGCAACATTTTTGTAAGTACAAATTTTCTGCAATCTTTACATCATATTAAAATTGTTCCAAAATAAAATTACATTAAAATTGATGTTATTTTTAAAATAAAATAAAAAATACATACATATATATGTTTAACAACAGGAAAGTCCCTGAAAATTTATTTAAATTTTAAATCAATATTTAATCTGCATATATGCAGGCTTTATGTATCCACCAAAATAGAGACAGATCAGTCATAAAGCAGTTGGGCAGTTATTCTCACTTGGCCTATAATATATACATTACACTAATTTTCAGTCTGTCATTTACAGTTTCAAAACTAATTATCTTACTACCATTTAAAGTATAATGAATATCTAGAGACTTGAAAATTCCAATGACCATCTGGGAGTTTATTTGCATTTTATTTTTTTCATAAACAAGAAACACTATTAAAAATTTTAGTATTTTAATTAAATGCAGATGCAGGTAGAGCAATAAGCTGTCTTCTATAATGCTAATGTTTCTATTTTCCCCTTGCAATCACTCTGAAGTGTACAAACATATCTTTAGATATTTTCATAATGTCTTAACTGGTTTTTAATAAAGAAAATATTGCCCTCAGAAAATATATTCTAAACATTAAACATGAAATATTAATATTTTAATTTTGCATTTATTAAGTGTGAAATGTCCAAGTGACAGTAAAGTAATTACAACTGTGGGGTCTGAAGGCAGTGTCTGGAATTGGTTCTTGTGTATGTTATTTAACTTCTTTCATCCTCAATTTTCTCACTTGTAAAATGAGGATCATAATAAGGCCACAGAGAGGACAAAATATAAAGTACCTGGTAAGTATCTGGTATGCATTAAGAATTCAGTATATCATCTTTATTTCACCTGCCTATATTTCTGCTTTTTTTTTTTTTTTCCCTAGGGAACTATGGAACACATATATTCCAACAAGACTAATACTCCATCTAATAAAGCCTACTTTCCTTAGAAAAGATTTCTTATTTGGCCTGGAAAAAAAATCCCCCACCACTACCACCCAGGTTTCTTGTCCAAAATTTCCATTTGACTGAAATCTGTGACATGGATGACTAGAGCTATCCAAGAGCATGCACTAAGTTGAAGAGAAGAAAGAGCTCTCAGAGGTAATAGATCTTACTGAGAATGTCTTGAATTCCAGTTGTTTTTATTATTAAATATATATCAAATCATTTTTTATTTACTTTGAGATTGATAAATGGTTTGTGTCTATGGTGTTCTTTTTCACTTTTTCCCTTATTTTATTCAGAGCATTCCTATTTTAAAAAGCATCAATTTTTGATTACACAAGTGTGGACTACTTTTTATTGTCAAACCACCAATATTACCCTTCTCAATTTTTTTCCTCAAAGAAGAAACTAGGGCTTCCTTCATTCCTCCCTTTGCTAACCTTTCTGAATTCTGATTTGTGCCTCTAGGAAGGCACAAGAGGGGCACCTAATGTTATCCATTTCAAATTAAATCCAGCTGTATTTGTAATTACAGCTCTATCTTAGGGGGGAAATCACATTAAAATTTCAAAGTATAAAAACTACCTGCATATCAATATGTTTATATTTATTGAGTTCCCTAACCCTTTGAGTAGAAATCAGATCAAAGCACAGAAGCTCAGAGTTTATTATAGAGGTAAGTGGACTCCATTTTCTTTTGCTCTCAAAACAAAATAAATGAATTACGTAAATCTCACCTTTGGATGTCCCTAGTGATGGCCCTTTCTTCTCAGTTTTTACTGTTCATGCCATGTCCAGATCTTAGTTGCCCCTCCTGTTTGGCCCACCTCTGTGATCTCTCTCCACCAAGATTTTTCTACAATTATCTCAGAGGTACCACTCTACAATGTCATTAATCACGCTACCCCTTACATGTCCATGTGTTGGTTAGTTGGTTGGCTGTTTTTAAAGACTTTCAATGTGTCCTTATTCTCTTGAGAATAAAAAAAATACCTGGCTGAGTGATTTTTCTAAGCTTCAGTAACCTCAGCTGTATCATCATCATCACCATCATAAGAATACATTTAGTGCTTAGAGATCCTGAGATATAGTATTGTTATTACATACATTTAAAATAGCAACCTATTTTATATTAGAGTTTAAATTTGAGCAGAAAAAAAAACATGATAATGAGCTTTGTTTTAGATTGTAAACTTTATGGAGCTCCTCCCTATTTTTTTCTTCCCAGGTATTTGCGGCTTGCTCAGTTTCTCTCTAAACTCTTAGGATCAGAAGTCCCTACCACCTGGGAACACGTTTATCTATATCTTCAGGGCCCTCCTGGGGCACTTCAGAAAAAGGTATTACTCAGAGGAATGCTGAGTACACAGTAGGCCAAGACTTGGTTGAGACAGGAAGTTACTTTCCCTCAAACATAACTGAAGCTTTCATGGATGGATGCTTGTTTGCAGGTGATAGGAAATCCCCACTCCTAGCAACAACTTTTGAAGAACAACAGACTGAGGATTTATAACCTGCTTCATCTGTATAAGAAAACATGTTCACTGAGTGTAGGTTCTTAATAAGAGGTACACAAGTGCTAAAAGTTAAACATACTTTAAAAACCCCAATTAACTTTCATTGATCAATAGCTATTAATTGGCCTTAATTAAGATTTGCCCCTTTCCTTTTATAAAGCAGTAAGCTTTCAGAATGAAAATAAAGAGAGCCTTCATTCATTAGTTTGTCATTTTTTCTTGCTTCAAATATTATCTATCATTTTAACATTAGTTCTGAAAAATACCTATGGCAAAACTCAACAGCTAAAAGTACAGGGCATTTTTACTTTAAGAGAAAGTCCTACAGAGTCCTAAGTTAAAAAAAAAATTACTTTAGATTTTCTTTTTGACATGCAAAAAAAAAAAAACACCACCAATTTGACATCATAAAAAACAAATTCTTGGAGTTCCTGTCGTGGTGCAGTGGTTAACGAAGCCGACTAGGAACCATGAGGTTGAGGGTTCGATCCCTGGCCTTGCTCAGTGGGTTAACAATCCGGCGTTACCATGAGCTGTGCTGTAGGTCGCAGACGCGGCTCGAATTCCGCGAAACTGTGGCTCTGGCATAGGCAGGTGGCTAAGGCTCCGATTAGACCCCTAGCCTGGGAATCTCCATATGCCGCGGAAGCGGCCCTAAAAAAACTTCTCACACTCTATAAATTTACTCCCCGACTCCCCAAATACAGATAATTCCAATTACCTTCAAAGATTAAATGACAATTTATTCATCAAATCTGTTAAAATTGTCATGTGCATTTCAAAAATATATTTTTCACACGCTAAAAATGTGAGATAATTTGATCTATTTAAATGTCAGCAAACAATCTATCAATTTGTCTGACTCTTAAAAGCATTTTTCTCAAGAGTTAAAATATGTTTCCATACACACTCCTGCAGGTGAATTCTACTAAAACTCTTGTCTTTTGCAAGATTTATTTTTAAATTAAATGGTTTCTTCTTATATACATTTTTAACTTGCCAAATATTTTTTTTAATAATAATGGTTTAAAAACAGGAAAAGAAAAAGAATGAAAGAATGGTGGGGAAAATATAGGAGGAGTCAGGGAATGAGAATGTAAAGAAGGGATGAAGGGAAATAGGAAGAGAGGAAGGAGGAGGGAGAAGGAAAGGAAGAAGAATGGAAGGAATGAGTGTGGAGCAGAATTATGAGGAACATATTTCCCAGATTCATTACTTTTAATCTTCCCCAAAATATTAACACGGTTCTCAATATAGCTCTACAGCATTAGAATGTTGAATATATGAAATCTATATTTCAAAGCCTAAACTTCAAATTTGATAGGAAACAGGAAGTTGTATTCACCAACTCAGAAACACTGCCATCTGCTGACCAAATAAAATTGATATGAATTTTTGCAATTGTTTCTTTAAACTTGCAACCAATAACACTGTAAACTTTGTAATGCATATTATGAAACTTGTATTTAGTAAGAAGTCATTGATATAAAGACATTCATTTACAAATGTAACCAAACCTGAGAAATAAGAAGTATGGAAAAATGCAAAAGGAAATATTTTGGTTGATGGTAAAACTGCAATTATAGATTTCATTAGTAACTTGAAATATGAAAAATAAATTTTCTAATATTCTGTCCACAGTTATTATCAGTTTAAAATATTTGAGCATTAACTGAAGGCACAACATTTCCCTAGTTTGCAGCCCTAATGTAACAAATTTCATCTAAAAGTTCATTATTCACTGAAAGTCAGTCTTAACACTCGAGGATATATCACATTGATTAAAGCACAAAGGAACATATCTAGCTTATTAAGGATGCCTCCATTTCCTTCTTCTGCCATCCTTCTTCCCCCATTAATTAGAGGAAGTAGTCAGGAAAATGTAGATTTTAATGTAATAAGGAGGAAAAGACACAAGGTTTTCAGATAGATCATATTGGGTAAATATATGGGTTATTTCCAAAGCTTACAAAAGTGATCACAAAATTACTAGCTATATTTCTTTTTGTGAGGGTCTGTGATTTAGGGCACCTCCTAATTGACCTGCCCTTATATACAAGGTCTGATTTGATGAATACAAAACCAAAATCATATTTATTTTGTGGAGAAATTTCTTCCATTATACATTCCCAGCTATAGCTCTTGTCACACTAGTCTTGCCCTTTTTTTTCCAGTAATGGGAATTTGCTCAGAGCTCAAAGGGAACTTCATGATGTGTCACCAGTGTACCTTTGCTCAAGCTGCTGTCTGTGTCTATGATGCAGTTATCTTTGTGAGGATGTTCTTTCCAACCTACCAACTCCAGGAAGGACAAATTTCCTTCCTTTCTGTTCTCAGCCTGCTGTGTAAGTATTTACTATTGCAATTACCATGAGAAAGTGCTTTCTGTTTGTCAGTCTGTCATCCTTGCTTCACAGTGAACTCCATCATACCAGGGATCTTGGCTTCTCTCTAGATAATACATGCCTGGCATGGCGTCTTATAAAGAGCATTTTAAAAAAAATCTCCCAATATTTTAGAAATTCCCACATTTTCCTTCTCTTCATCATTTCTGAAATGAGAGAAATTTCCATAGAAATTATTGATAGCATGTTGGGTTTGGTAGCTTGTACTAATCAGTTACACATAGTTTAGTATATTACCATATGGCCACTTCTTGCACCTCCCCTAAGTGTATTGGAACTACCTTTGGGATCTGTGATATTTTAGACTGTATATTGACCTACAAGTGAATATTTTATGTGGAACCCAATAAATTCTTATTAAATATTTTATTGTCATATAATCTTAACTAGATTAATAGAGAATAAAGTCACAATGTTATAAAAATATTGTGGTATTCAAGGATTTAAACAGTGCAAGTGGAACAAAGACAAGGATGAAATAAATCTATTTAGGAGACTTTGTGCTTGAAAGTGGATCTCAAAGTATAGCCAGGGATGTACTGGATTTACACAGGGATTCTCTATAGATTAGAAAGAAGCAGAGTAATGTCATGAATAATTTGATAGAGATTGAATTAAATCTGTAGATTGCTTTGGGTAGTAAGGCCATTTTAAAAATATTAATTCTTCCAATCCAGGGGCATGGGATATTTTTCCATTTCTTTGAATCCTCTTTAATTTCCTTGATAAATGTTTTAGAGTTCTCAGCATATAAGTCTTTAAACTCCTTGGTCAGGTTTATTCCTACATACTTAATTTTTGGATGCAATATTAAAAGACATTGTATTTTTATACTCCTTTTATAATATTTCATTGTTAGCATATAGAAATTCAAATATTCCAAAAATTTATATGGAACCATGAAAGACACAGAATTGCCAAAGCAGTCGTGAGGGAGACAAAACAAAACAAAACAAGCAGGCCACATAACTCCTCCAGACTTTAGGCAATACTACAAAGCTATAGTAATCAAGATAGTGTGATACCACTATCAAAATAGACATACAGACCTATGGAACAGAATAGGGAACCCAGAAATAAACCTAGACACCTATGGTCAATTAATCTTTGACAAGGGAGGCAAGACTATATAATGGGAAAAAAGACAGTCTCTTCAGCAAGCGGTGCTGAGAAAACTGGACAGCTACATGTAAATAAATGAAGCTAGAACAAACCCTTACACCATGCAAAATATGGCTAAAAGACTTAAACATAAGACAAGATACCATCAAACTCCTAGAAAAGAACATAGGTAAAACATTCTCTGATATCAAATGTAGAAATGTTTTCTTAGGTTAGTCTCCCAAGGCAAAAGGAATAAAACCAAAAATAAACCAATGGGACCTAATCAAACTGACAAGCTTTTGCATAGCAAGGGAAACCATAAAAAAAAAAGACAGCCTACAGAATGGGAGAAAATAGTTGCAAATGATGCAACCAACAAGGGCTTAATCTCAAGATTATATAACTCATACAACTCAACAGCAAAAAAAATAAAAAAAATTAAAAAAAAATTTGAAAAATAGAGGAGCTGAATAGAAATTTCTCCAAAGGAGTTATACAGATGGCCAACAAGCACATGAAAAAATGCTCAACATCACTAATTATCAGAGAAATGCAAATCGAAACTACTGTAAGGTACCACCTCACACCAAGCAGAATGGCTATCGTTAGTAAGTCTACAAATAGCAAATGCTGGAGAGGGTGTGGAGAAATGGGAACCCTCCTATAGTGTTGGTACTACCACTATGGAAAACAGTATGGAGGTATCTCAGAAAACTAAATATAAAACTACCATACCATCCAGCAATCCCACTCCTGGGCCTATATCCAGACAAAACCTTCCTTCAAAAAAACACATGCACCCTCATGTTCATGGCAGCACTATGCAGAACATGGCCAGAACATGGAAACAACCTAAATGTTCAATGGCAGATGTATGGATTAAGAAGATGCGATATATAGACACAATGAATAAGGACAAAATAATTCCATTTGCAGCAACATGGATGGAACTAGAGATTCTCATACTAAATGAAATCAGAAAGAGAAAGACAAATACCATATGATATCACTTATATCTGGAATCTAATATATGGCACAAATGAACCTATCTACAGAAAACAAGCAAACTCATGGACATGGAGAACAGACTTGTGGTTGCCAAGGGGAAGTGGGGTAGTGTGGGATGAATGGGGAATGTGGAGTTGGTAGATGCAAATTATTGCATTTGGATTGGATAAGCAAAGAGATCCTGCTGTATAGCACAGGAAACTAACTATATCTAATCACTTGTGGTGGAATATAATGGAGGCGAATGTGAGAAAAAGAACATGTAACTCGGTCACTTTGCTGTACAGCCAAAGTTTACAAAACGTTGTAAATCAACTATAATAAAAAATAAATAATAAAAAAAGAAAGAAGCAGAAAAAAAATGTGTTATTGGTCTGGTAACTAGTAAGTAGATCCAGAATATTTTTGTTTTTTGCTGTTTTAATTTTTAAAGTGCTGTATGGGGCATGCTTGGGAAACAATAAAGAGGAATGAGAAACATGTTTATGATCCTGAATGATAAATTTTGAAGAGATCGTAAAAGTGGCACTTTATTTGGAGAGCTTAAGTTAGGGGTTGTTTTCTGAATGTTTGTTCATCACGTTTATAAACTGAGTCAAATCTCTAAAAGTTCTTTGAGAAAAAACATATGCTGATCAATTTATTTCCTTAATAGTCATGTTCATAGCATTGTTGGAGGTCAGTGCTGGGCAGTTAATGTAGGCAAGGGAAGAGGAAATTAACGCACTATGCAGTGAGATGTGTAGGAAGTTATTTTCTGGCCCAATGTGTCATCCTTGCCAGGCCAAAGTTCTTATTACTCTACATTATGGGACCAGATATCAATGGCACTGTCATTAAATGCTATTACAATTCATAATTATCTAGGAAGTCCTGTAGTCCTTCATATTCCTCACTTTTAGCAAATCTATAATGCTTAGATTAACTTGGGTATGGAAAAAAAAAAGCAAGCTGATCCTTAGGGGACTAGATATATAGTAGCAAGTTTCTTTATTCTCCTTTTTTATTGTGGTAAAAAAAAAACTTAATATGAGATGTATTCTCAACAAAGTTTTAAGGACATGATAGAGTACTGTCAACTATAGGCACACTTGTATAACAAATGTCTGAAACTTATTCTACTTGCATACCTGAAAGTTTGTACCCACTGAACAGCAACTCCCCATTTCCCACTTCCTCCAGCCCCTTGTAACGATCATTCTACCCCATATACCTATGAATTCAACAATTTTAGATACCTCATATAAATAGAATCATGTGAGGTTTGTCCTTTGGGGACTGAATTTTCTTACTTGGCATGATGTCCTCCAGGTATATCCATGTTGTCCTATATGGAGGATTCCCTCTTTTTAAAGACCAAATAATAATAACTCCTTTGTATGAACGTGCCACATTTTCTTTATCCATTTCCATTGATGGACATGTTTGTCATTTCCACATATTGGCTTAACAAATAATGCTGCAATGAACATGGAAATACAGATATCTGAGATCCTAATTTCAATTATTTTGGCTATATACCCAGAAGTAGCATTTCTGAATAATATGGTAGTTCTATTTTTAATTTTATGAGAAGTAAAAACCATTTGACACAATTCAATATACTTTCATGATAAAAACTCTCAAAAAACTAGGTACAAAAGGAATTTACCTCAATAGAATAAAGTCCATGTATGACAAGTCAACAGCTAATATTATACTAAATGGTAATCTTGACCAAACTAACAAATGGAGCCCACTCTCACCAATTCTATTCAGCACAGCACTGGAAGTCCTAGCCAGAGCAATTAGGCAAGCAACAGAAATAAAAGGCATACACATCATAAAGGAAAAAATAAAATTATCTCTGTTGGCAAATGACATTATTGTACATGTAAAAAAAACTCTAAAGGCTTTACAGACATGCAGGAATAAAACTGTTTTAATAAACAAATTCACTCTAAAGTTTCAGGATACCAAATCAACATTGTAATTCAGCTGAGTTTTCATATATTAACAATAAACTATATGAAAAAGGAATTAATAAAGCAGGCCCATTTATAGTAGCATCAAAAAGAATTTAAAAATCCTTAACAGAGAAAGAGAAAAACTTGTAAACTAGAACCTTCAAAACATCGAGTAAAGAAATTAAAGACCCCCAAAATTAGCAAGACCAATATTAATGGATTGGAAGAACTGATATTGTTAAAATGCCTATGCTACTCAAGCAATCTACAAATTCAATAAAATCCCTATTAAAATTCCAATAGCTTTTTTATATAAAAGAAATAAAAACCCAAAATTTTATATGAAACTATAATAGATCTCAAATGGCCAAAGCAATCTTGAGAAAGAAGAACAAAGTGGGAGGCATCACACGTCCTGGTTTAAAACTATATTATAAAGCTATCATCATCAAAACAGTATGGCATGTCATAAAAACAGAAACATAAATCAATGAGTAGATTAGAGAGCCCAAAAATCAATCCACACATATATTGCCCACTGATTTTCGACCAAGAGTCAAGAGTACACAATGGGTAAAGGATAAGTGTCTTTCCAATAAGTGGTATTGGGAACACTGGATATACACTTGTGAAAGAATGAAACTGGACTCTTATACCATACTAGGAAAAAAAACCCTCAAAATGGACTAAAACTTAAATGTAAGACCTAAAACTATAAAACTCTTAGAAGAGAACACAAAGAAAAAACTGCATGACATTTGCCTTAACAATGCCTTCTTGGATAGTGACAGCAATGTCACAAACAACAAAAGCAAAAATAGAGAGGTGGGATTACATCAAACTAAAACACATCTGCATAGCAGAGAAAACAATCAACAGAATGAAAATGCAACCCATGGAATGGGGAAATTTTTTGCGAACCATATGTCTGATAAAGGGTCAGTATTTACTATACAAAAGGATTTCTTACAAATCAATGGCAAAAACAACAAACAACTTGATTAAAAGTGGTAAGGACTTGACAGACATATCCCCAATGAAGATATGTAAATGGTCAACAGATATATGAAAATGTGCTCTACATCACTAATTGTCTGGGAAATGCAATTCAAAACCATGATGAGATATCACTTCATACCTATTAGGATGGCTATTATTCAAAAAGAAGATAACATGCACTGGCAAGGATATGTTGGAACCCTTGTATACTGCTGGTGGGAGTATAAAATGGTGTGGTCATTATGGATTACAGTAGCAAGTTTCAATAGAGATGAGAATGATAGAACACTTAAATCAATGATCCCAAGAACAGAGCATACACTAGATGGAGGGACAAGGAATGAGGATACCTGGAAAGGATACTTTTATTGGCCAAGAGCATCGAAGATATATATGGACATATGAGAAATATTATTCAAGTCCTGCCTTCACCCTTTGTACACTCTATATCCATGCATGCCATTTAATCTCTATGTTACCATTTCTCTCATCAGAAAATTAGAGATGGTATCTATATATTTTTATATTGAATCCCTGTCACTTCATAGTTAGAACAGGTTTGTAGTTTCATTTCCCCAATAAAGAAGCTGAGGCTTAAGAAGAGAATTGTTATGCCCACTATTGTAAATTCCATTAAGTAGGAGAACTGTGTTTCCAAGCAGACTCACCTGACCATAACCAATGCTCTTACTTCCGTTCCTAAATTCTACATAAATATGTTTCAGTGTGTAGGTGTGGTGCCTAGGAATGTGATCTCTGGAGCAAGATTCCCTGGCCCAGGTCTGCCACTTGTTAGCTGTGCAACCTTGAGCAAATTACTTGATCTCTGTGCCAATTTTTGAGCCACTGTGAAGCAGATTATCTGATGGTTCTCTTTTATAAATAGAAGCTAATATCACCATCATCTTTTCAGGAGTTAATATATGTAAAATCAGTGTCTGACACATAGGAAGTACTGCATAACTTTTTAACTACTGTTACAGTATCACAGTGAGTATTTTAAGAAACGAAAGCACAGAAAAGGAAAAGCCTACCAAAAGGGGAGGTACAAACTTCTGGCTCATCTTGTTTCAGTCAATGTGATAAATGTTGGAGTAAACTTTTTCTCATCCTTTTGTGATTTGATTTCCCTTCAGAAGTGCTTAGTTTCATTCCCTAAATGCTTGCAGATCTTCAGCAAGTAGGAGTAGGAAAGGAAAGCCACAGAATGGGCATAAGAAAAAAACATAATCACCATCATCATCAAATACGATTACAAGGGACATACTGTGAGTTCCCTTCATGGCGGAAACGAATCCCACTAGGAAACATGAGGTTGTGGGTTCGATCCCTGGCCTTGCTCAGTGGTTAAGGGTCTGGTGTTGCCGTGTGCTGTGGTGTAGGTTACAGACACAGCTTGGATTCCAGGTTGTTGTGGCTGTGGTGTAGGCTTGCAGCTATAGGTCCGATTAGACCCCTAGCCTGGGGACTTTCATATGTGGTGAGTGCAGCCCTAACAAGGAAAAAAAAAACCCAAAAAAACAAAAAATCAAGGGATGTATTAGTGCTGAAAAAAAATAAATAAAATGAATTCAGTTGTCTTTAGCCATGGCAACTATATATATATATATATATATATATATATATATATATATATAGTTTTCTTAGTCTATTAAGAGATTCTGTATCTTCAGAATAGCTTGTGAGATAGAATGCAGGAAGAAAGCAAGAGCCACAGACAGCAAGCTTCCTTATGAGTTGTGGACAGTAGGGAAATGGGAGAGAGAAGAAGAGAAGGAAGAGTGCATGTGATATTAAAGCCGGGCTGTGACATTTCCAAAATTCTCTTTATTTCCTTCACAACATGCTTCTTTGTGTATTTAAAAAAACTGAAATTACAAAAAAGTCTGAAAATCCAAGTGTTACCCCTGATTAGAAATGGCCTAAGAAGCAGCTGAAAAGCTTTAGGCTCAGCTTGAAGTCTTAGGGAATAAGAAAAGCTTTCAGGGGCAAAAACAAAACATAGCAGAGGAAAGGCAGATTAGTGTGACTTCAGAAATGATTTCCAAGACTACTGAAGCACAGTGTATTAGCTTTATGACGAGAGCCATTAGCTCTCCATGGACAGGCAATATTTCTAAAGAAAGACACTGTGCAGAGAAGAAAATGCGAAGGATCTAGGAACAAAGCTTGGCTTTCTCACAAGTTATTAACCTCATTTATACCACTGAGTCACTATCATTATGTTCATTTCCCTGACGTGGTTCAGTGCATTGATATTTCAAGCAGCAGGGTGCCGATTGTGACGACAGAGAAAGGGGACCCCCGAGGCTTGGCAACAATTGCCTTTGTTATGACCAGCTGCACCTCAGATGAAAGCGAAAGTCTAAGTAACTATTCTGGGAAAGAGTTCCCTAAAAACGTTTTCAGAGTCCTTTATCCTGAGGCCAATTCACCAACTATATGTTTATAAACCTCTGCAGGTTTCAAGTTCATTTTTTTTAAAAGCAGTTGTACACTTTCTTTCTGCAGCACAGGCAAACATAAGTTGTGTGTAGAGTCAATATGGAGCTTTCCATTAGTCTCTTTAATAGGAAACAGCTTTTCATGATTTTGAGGAAATCATCCACTGGGATGACAGAAAGAGTAGAACGGGTGGAGGTAGCATCACAGCTACTTGAAAACTTAAACAAAAATACCTTTCCTTATTTGAAAATTATCCTTATAGAACCAATTCATGTAATTAGCTTTAAAAGAATCCTAAGACCTTGGGCGTCTCATATTCAGGGTATAATATGAAGGAGGCTCTACAAAAGTAATCAAGATGTGTCTAACGGTGTAAACTTAATCATTATAATTACTGAGTATCAACAATGTTCTTTATCATTCCTATTGAACAAAATGTAAGATCATCTTTAAATATAAACACAGAACAACTACTTCCTGAAAAATTCAACTTAATGAAAAGTGAGAAGTTATTCATTCATTAAAAATGCTTGACCAATCATATATAACACAATTTGTAAGATGTCATTAGTATAGACAATTAGCCTTGACATTTGGGAATAACCTTATTTAAAGTTCAAGTACTCAGAAAAGAAGCAAACTTTTGCACTTCAGTCTGAATTAATCTAAATATTTGCATTCATGAAAGATATCTGAAATCAGACTATCAAACAGAAGGTAAATATTGCACCTATACAAGCTGGTTTTCAAGTATTACTATTAAGTAATTAGACAAATTTACATATACCTAATCAAAAAACTGTAATGTGTGCTCAAATGACAATGTAGATGCTTTGGTACATATTGCATGTACTATGAAAATATTGCTATAAATGCTAGTATTTCATTTTAAAAGAATTCACAATTAATAGGAAAACAAACAAATTAATGTTTTGTATGTTTGAAATAAACATATAAACATAATGTAAGCATTACTTACATTATGTAGAACCTGAAATTGACTTATTGTATATATTTAATATATCATGACTTTAATATAAATTACTAACCACTAATGACTCTATTTCTTTTGGCTTCAAGCCACCTTGCCCTTTGGTCCTCTGAAAAACTGGACCCATTTGGCTTAAGTGCTTATTCTGCAAAATTTAGCTCTGCTGTATGGAGACTTTAGGACAATCTTTTCAGGGGTGTTTCTTTACTCTGACCAGCAAATCTACTCAGATTTCCCTTCCCAATAAAAACAACAACAAAAATCTTCTTCTTCAGTGAAGGAAGAAGGTTCAAGCTGGGCAAGAAAATTGGTAAAGTTTAGTGGTAATACGCAAATGAGCAATCAATGATGAGAATCTCAATGATGGGAGGGGCAAAGGACAGAAATACCAGAAGGAAGGATTGGTGAAAGGGCAAGGAAAATCAAAGAAATTAGGAGTGCCTGCAAAGATATTACAACAACAACAAATAGTGATATTTCAGCCCCTTAAAGTAGCAGAGAGTAATGGAATCCTGGAATACCAAAAAGTCCTTAATTAAGTGATCAATAATCATAAATTATAGATAGCTCTGGGAGTTGGAAAAGAGTATAGTATCTATAAGAAAACTGAACTTGGCAACACTTCCACTTAAGTTCCTTCAGCTAGAGTAAGGTTCACAAAACCAAATTTCTTATTCCTGACAGAGTAGAGAAGAATTTGATGAACAAATCCTGTTCATGACTGGGTCCACCCAGTTAGAGATGAGATGATGACAACTTAATTTAAGTGTTTTTCTGTGAGGTATAATTCCTCCAATTTCTTAATTCACCTCTGCCTCCTCTAAAAATTTGTAACCTTTCATCCACATTTTTGCAACTCAATTTTTTGTATTATCAGCAAAACTCTTCTGCCAGAAGGAAAGATAGTGAGTGAATTATTTGCTACAAACAGGTTGTATTTAATCAGAATGACCTTTGTGAAGATAGCTCATCAATGAAAGAAGTGCTTTTAGGCTAGATAAGTTCTTGAGATTTCATAAACAAGCAAGGATCAAGACTGCCATCTTTTGTGTCAAGGGTAAGTGAGTTCAATCAGCTGAAAGTCAAAAGAAAAGGCCCTGTGACAATTAAATTCACAAATGACTAATTAAGACTGAGATCCAACAGAGAAAGTTTTAAAATTCCCCATTTGAATTGTGGTTAGACAATAGTTATAAAGACATGTTAGTGAAAGACAACTAGGTGACAGTGATAAATTTCACAAAAGTACATAAATAAGCTTTGATATAATTTCTACAATACTCTGAATTACATTATCTAGTTAAGAAAATTCCTCTGTGGTATAAAAAGAAAAAGAAATAAAATATGAACAAAGTAAATATTTTAAATGTTTAATTTCCCTGAAATTTCTTCAGCTGAGTGAATAGAAAATCAAAGTGCTATTACATGATATATTAATTTTTTGTTTCTTAATTTTGCAGTCAATCCCTGCTTTGAGAGTATTCCTAAATAATTCCAAATATATTCCATAATTTATGTAACACTCTTCCTATAGGCTTAAGGCTTTTGATGAGATTTCTAAAGTATTTTTTAACTAAAGATATATAATTAGCAAAATCATTTGAAAAAAGCCATTTTTAAGGGGCATGTTTTAATGTTAATCATGTGAAAATTATATCACAAAATAATAATAGCATCTATTCAGGTCTTCTGCCACGTTTTAATCAGATTGTTTGTTTTTATGATATTGAATTTTATGACCTGTTCATGTATTTTGATATTAACCTCTTATTAGTAATATTATTTAAAAATATTTCTCCCATTCAGTAGGTTGTCTTTTGCAGACAGCCAGCAGGCAAATGAAAGGACACTCAACATTGCATATCATCAGGTAAATGCATATCAAAACCACAAGATACCAACTCACACCTATCACAATGGCATTCATCACATAGATCACAAATGATAAATGCTGGTGAGTATGTGGAGAAAAAAACTAATCTAAGTGTTTATCAACAGAAGAATGGATAAAGATAAGCTATATATACACACATATATGCCATAAAACAGAATGAAAAATTGCCATATGCAATGACATGAATGGACTTGGAGGATATTATGCTAAGTAAATTAAGTCAGACAGAGAGAGACAAATAGTGTATGATATTTATATATGGACACTAAAAAATACAACAGGGCTGGTTGTGACTCAGCAGATTGTGAATCTGACTAGTATCCATGAGGATGCTGGTTCAATCCCTGGCCTTGCTCAGTGTTTTAAGGTACTGGCATTGCCATGAGCTGTGCTGTAGTTATTCCCGGGAAGGAAAACAGACATTCAGATCCAAGAGTGCAGAGACTCCCAAAACAAGATGATCCCAAAGAGGTTCACACTAGGCATGTTATAATTAAAATGAAAAAAAAAAAATAAGAAAAACACAACAAGTGACATACAAGGGAAATATGAGATTATGAGCTTACTTTTCAGCAGAAACTTTGCAGCCTGAAAAGAGCAGCACAATGTATTCAAAGCGATGAAAGGGAAAAACCTAAAAACAAGAACACTCTTATCAGTAAGCCTATTATTCACATTTGAAGGGGCAATAAAGAGTTTTATAGAAGAGCAGCTGATCTCATAGAAATATAAAAGATCATAAGAGATTACTCAAGATAATTACATGCCACTAAAATGAATGATCTAAAAGACATGAATAGGGAGGATTAAGATGGCAGAATAGAAGGACTGGAGCTCAACTTCTCTCCTAAAAACAACAAAATTTACAACTGAAGACTGAGCAATCTCCACTCAAATGGACCAGGAACCTTAAAATAGATATCCTACTCCAGAAGAAAAAAAGGAGGCCACATCAAGAGGTAGGAGGGGCGACTTCATGATATAAACAGCCCCATACCTCCCCGGTAGGAAGCTCCACAGACTAAAAACTAACTGGTTCACTGAGACTCACCTACAGGAGTGAGAGTTCTGAGCCCCACATCAAATCCTCACATGCGGGGATCTGGCATGGGGAGAAAGAGCACCTGGAGCATCTGGCATTGAAGGCCATGGGGGCTTGTGCACAGGAGCTCCAAGGACTGGGGGAAACAGAGACCTCATTCTTAAAAGGAACACACAGATGTTCACATGCACTGGGTCCCAGGGCAGAATGAGGTCTCCATAGGAATCTGGGTCAAACCTGACTGCAGTCCTTGGAGGACATTCTGGGAAAACAGGGGTGAATGTGGCTTGTTGTAAGGGGAGGACATTGGAAACAAAGCTCTTGGGAATATTCAGCAGCCATGCCTTTCTCTGGAGGTGGCCATTTTGGGAAATCTGGCCCCACCCATCAGTCAGTGCTGAGAAGCCCCAGGGCAAACAACAATCCAGGTGGGATCACAGCACCTCCCCTCAGTAAACAGGCTACCTAAAGACCCCTCAGGCACACAGCTGCCTCTGATCCCATCCAGAGACTAAGCCTCACCCACCAGAGGGATTAGAATCAGCTCCACCTACCAGTGGGCAGGCATCAGCCCCTCCCATCAGGAAGCCTACAGAAAGCCCCCCTACTGACTTCAGCCACAAGGGGGGCAGACACAAGAGGTAAGAGAGGCTACAACTCTACTATCTGTAAAAAAGGTCACCACACCAAAAACCCATAAAAATGAAAGACAGGGAACTATAACTCAGATGAGGGAGAAAGGAAAAACCCCAGAAAATCAGCTAAGCAATGAGGAGATGCTTAGCCTCCAGGAAAAAGACTTTAGACTGTTGATGCTGAAGATGATGCAAGACATTGGAAATAAACTGGAGGCAAAGATGGATAACTTACAGGAAACACTGAGCAAAGAGATACAAGATGTAAAACTTAAACAAGAAGAGATGCAAAATACAATAACTGAAATAAAAAACTCACTAGAAGCAGCTAACAGCAGAATACAGGAGGCAGAAGAATGAATAAGTGAGGTGGAGGACAGATTAGTGGAAATTATGGATGCAGAACAGAAAAGAGAAAAAAGATTGAAAACAAATGAAAGAGAGTCTCAGAGAACTCTGGGACAATGTCAGATGCACCAACATCCGTATTATAGGCATGCCAGAAGGAGAAGAGAGAGAGAAGGGGACAGAAAAAATATTCCAAGAGATAATAGCCAAAAACCTCCCTAACATGGGAAAGGAACCACTCACTCAAATCCAGGAAGCACAACGAGTACCATATAAAATAAACCCAAGGAGGAATACACCAAGGCACATATTAATCAAACTGACCAAAATTAAAGACAAAGAGAAAACCTTGAAAGCAGCTAGGGGAAAGAAACAAATACCATACAAGGGAACCCCAATAAGGTTATTGGCAGATTTTTCAGCAGAAACTCTGCAAGCCAGAAGGGAGTGGCATGATATACTTAACATGATGAAAGGGAAAAAACCTCCAACCAAGATTACTTTACCCAGCAAGGCTCTCATTCAGATTTGAAGGAGAAATCAAAACCTTCACAGATGAGCAAAAGTTGAGAGAATTCAGCAACACTAAGTGGCCTCACAACAAATACTAAAAGAACTTCTCTAGGCGGAAAAGACAAGACGGCAACAGGAAACAAAAATTCCACAAATGACAAGGCTCACCAGTAAAGGTATATATACAGTAAAGATAAAAAATCATCCATGCACAATTATACCACCAAAATCAGAAATCATGAGAAGAGGTGGGCACAAATGCAGGACACTGGAGATGAACTTGCAATTAAGGGAACAACAACTTAAAACAATCTCATATACATATAGACTCTTATATCAAAACTTCAGAATAACTGCAAACCGGAAATCTACAATTGATACACAAACAAGGAATCTCTGGAGAAGAAATATATTTCATAGTAAATAAGTGCACAATCCACCACGAAGGGGGTCATTTGACATCATTCTTGGAATGCTGAAGTCTTCTTACACCTGATTCTGATTTCCTCTCCGTCAAAGAATTTATGATAATTAACATTAATTAATGCAACTGTACAATTAAATAATACAGTTCTACAATTGTATTATGAATAACCATTTCTCTGCATGGTACAACGGAAGGTCTATAATGTCTTGTTTATCACCTCACCTAGAATGGTGTAATGCCTATATTGAAGAATCAATAAGATGTAACAAATTGTGAGGACATATTTATATAATTACTCTGTTTTTTAATCAATTTGTGCATTTTATATTTTACTTATTTTCAGAGGGTATATTATTTTTGTTGTTCTTACCCGTTAAGTTATTCTCTTTATTATGCTATATAAAATAATTAATGGTATATAAGGCTTTCTTCTTTATAAATTTTAGTTGCATAATGTAACAATTTTAATATAATGCTAATTGTTAAAGACAAATTGAAATGTAATAGATAATACTAAATAGTAAGGATGAAATCCATACAAAATGGGAATAAGTATAGAATAAATTTCCTATTTGTCTCAGCATATTTTCCATTCCACTTCTCCAGAGGGAGTCACTTAATCTGTTTCTTAAGATCCAGCATACAATAATCTGTGTGAATGTAATTGTGTTTAAATATATGTATTTTATTCTGTACAAAAAATAAAAATAATATTTCAAAAAAATCATAAAAATAAAAGACATGAATAAATTCCTAGAAATGTATAATAATATCCCAAGATTGAATCAGGAAGAAAGAGAAAATATGAACAGATCAATTACCAGTAATAAAATTAATTAGTAATTAAAAAAAACAAAACAAAACAAATACACAAAAAACATCCCAGCAAACAGAGGTCCAGGACCAGATGATTTTGTAGAGGAATTCTACCAAATATTAAGTAGAGTTAATAGCTATATTTCTCAAACTACTGCAAAAATTTGAGGAATGAACCAGTTCTAAACATATTCTATGATGCCAGCATCACTCTGATATCAAAACCAAAGACACCAAAAAATATAAAATTAAGGGCAAATATCATTAATGAACTAGATGCAAAAATCCTCAACATAGCAAATTAAAATCCACAATATATTAAAAGGGTCATATACTGTGATCATGTGGGGTTTATCCCAGGGATGCAAGGATGATTCAACATCTGCAAATTAATCAATGTGATACAGTACATTAGAAATTGAAAAATAGAAATGTTATCATCTCAAAAGATGCAGAAAAAAATTTGACAAAATTCAAAATATATTTATGATAAAAACTCAACAAATATAGAGGGGACAAATGTCAACATAATAAAACCCATATATGCCAAGCCCATAGCCAATATCATACTCAACAGTGAAAATCTGAAAGCATTTCCTTAAAGGTTAACAACAAAACAAGGATGCCCACATTGTTCTTTGAAGATGACATGATACTTTATATAAAAAATCCTAAAGATATCACAAAAAACTACTAGAACTCATCAATTAATTCAGAAAATTTGTAGGATACAAAATATAGAGAAATCCATTGCATAATAATAATAACAATCAGTTATTGTTTTATGATAGTAGCAAATTATAAGAGAGAACTCAAGGAAACAATCTCACTAACAATTGCATCACAAAGAATAACATTTGTAGGAGCAAATCTAACCAAGTAGAAAAATACTTGATTTGGAAAACCCAAATGGATGGAAAGGTACACTGTGCTCATGGATTAGAAGAATTAATCCTATTAAAATAACACTACCCAAGGCAATCTACAGATGTAATCCCTATCAAAATACCAAAAACATTTTCACAGAGCTAGAACAAATAATTCTAAAATCTGTATAGAAATGCAAAACCCTGAATAGCCAAAGCAATCTTTATCAACTAAAACAAAACAGGAATTTTCACGTTCTCTGATTTCAAACTATACTACAAAGCAATAATAATCAAAACACTACTGTACTGGCACAAAAATAGACACTTATATCCATGTTATAGAATAGAGAGCCCAGAAATAAACCCATACTTATATGGTAAACTTATCATGACAATAGAGGAAAGAATATATAAGGGAGAAGAGAGAGCCACTTCAAAAAATTGTGTCAGGAAACCTAGACAGCTGCATGACAAATAATCAATCCTGACCACTTTCTCACACTATATACAAAAATAAACTCAAAATGGATTAAATACTTAAATATACAGTTGAATACTACTCAACCATAAAAAACAACAAAATTTCATTTGCAGCAACATATATGGAAGTAGAGATTCTCATACTAAATGAAGTAAATCAGAAAGAAAAAGACAAATACCATATGATATCACCTATATGTGGAATCTAAAATATGGTACAGATGATCCTACCTACAAAACAGAAATAGATCACTGATATGGAGATCAGACTTGTGGTTGCTGGGGACATGGGGGAGGGAATAGGATGGATGGGGAGTTTGGGGTTGGTGGATACAAACTGTAATATCTGAAATGGATAGGAGATGGCTTCCTACTGTATGCGCAGGGAACAGAGTGTGACCGGGTACAACAGAATTTGTTGTACGACAGAAAATGAAGAAACACTGTAATCGACTACACAATAATAAAAAAAAAAAAAACGAACCCACAAAAATTCTGGAAGTATACATTAGCAGCATGTTGTTTGACATTGGTTTTGGCAATATTATTTGGATTTGTCTCCTCAGGCAAGGAAAATAAAAACAAAAATAAACAAATAGAACTATATCAAACTAAGAAGCTTTTTCACGCAAAGGAAACTATCAACAAAATGGAAAGGCAGCCTAATAAAAGGGAGATGTTTGTAAGTGATATACCTAAAAAGGAGTTGATACCCAAAATATACAAAGAACACATGCAACTCAATATCAAAAGCATGAACAATCTGATAAAAAATGGACAAATGACCTGAATGACACTTTCCCAAAGATATACATAGGCCAACAGACTTGTGAAAAATTTCTCATCACTAGTCATCAGGGGAATGCAAATCAAAACCACAGTGAGATACCACCTCACATCTGTCAGAATGGCCATCATCAGAATGACAACAAAGAACAAGTGTTAGCCACTAGATCCTCAGGGCAGACCTGCCTTGCCTGCCTGCTTACATCTTTCACAAGCATCCTATCCTAATAAATCTATTTCCTGCCTATCAAAAAAACAAACAAACAAACAAACAAAACAAGTGGTAAGATTGTAAATTCATACAGCCACTACAGAAAACAATATGGAGTTCCCTCAAAAAAATTAAAAATAGAATTGCTATATGATCTGGCACTTTTACTACTGGTTATTTCTTTGAAGGAAATAAAAATACTAATTTGAAAATATATACACATGCTAATGTTAATTGCAGGATTATTTACAATAGTCAAGATGTGGAAACAATCTAAGTGTCCATGATAGACAAATATATAAAGAAAGAAGATGAAAGAAATATGTGTGCAACACACACAATGCAATATTACTCAGCCATAAAAATTTAAATCTTGCCATTTGTGACAACATGAGTCAGTCTAGATGGTATGCTAACCTAAATAGATCAGAGAAAGGCAAATACTGTCTTAATTCACTCACATGTGGAATCTGAAAAACAAAACAAAGAAAATAAAAGAAAAACAGACTCATAAATACAGAGAACAAGAGGGGGGTGGGCAAATAGGTGAAGAGGAAAAATAGGTACAAACCTCCAGTTCCATAAACAATAATAATCACACGAATATAGTATACAGCATGAGGAATATGGTTAACAATATTATAATATTATAATAACTTTGTATGGGGACACATTTTACTAGAATTAGTGTGGTGATTATTTCATAATATATACAAATATCAAATTATTATGTAACAAACCTGAACATAATGTAATATTTTATGTCAGTATTTTTCAATTAAAAATGTATTTACTCCAGATAGATTTACCTTAATTTACTCTATATACTCTACAAAGAATAGTAATAAATAGAAATTCCCATTGGTATTTTCTGGATCCTTTTCATCTTCTCTTCTTATTTATTTAATCTAAATCACCTCAACAAATCTGAATTAGGTAGCTACATAACTGCCCTATCTTTGCTCCTAGCCTTGATTTCTCTGTTTTCCACTCCTAAATTTTCAGTCCCTGCTCCTTTATCACTTCAGATATCCTATGACTATATAAAAAATGAAGATTTTTTTCATAACAAATTTCCTTAGTTTCATATTTTACTATTTCTGCATCTGCTCAGTCACCTAAACTCAAAACTTCAGTGTCTTCCTTGCTAGACTCTGCAATGGGTTGCCAATTATATTTTATCTTCCCTCGATAATATTTTCCACATGCCCTCATATTATTCATGTTCCCTCTCTTCTAGTTCACACTACATTACTTTTCATTTTGATTTTAACAATTGCTCTCTAGCAAGCCTTCAATGACTTCATTATCATTTGATCAAAAATTACTAGTGCTGGAGTTCCCATCGTGGCACAGTGGTTGACGAATCCGACTAGGAACCATGAGGCTGTGGGTTCGATCCCTGGCCTTGCTCAGTGGGTTGAGGATCCGGTGTTGCTGTGGGCTGTGGTGTAGGTCACAGATGCGGCTCAGATCCCACGTTGCTGTGACTCTGGCATAGGCGGGTGGCTACAGCTCCGATTCGACCCCTAGCCTGGGAACCTCCATGTGCCATGGGAAGCGGCCCTAGAAAAGGCAAAAAGACAAAAAAAAAATTACCAGTGTTTCCTCGGCATTTAAAGGATAAATACTGTGGAGTTCCCTGGTGGTTTAGTGGTTAAGGATTCAGCATTGCCATTGCTGTGGTTTGGAGGATCACTGACACAGCTGGGATTCGACTCCTGGCCTGGGAACTTCTGCAGGCAAAAACACACAAACAAACAAAAACTCTTTCCTTCTTTCCTTGATTGTAATTTAAAACACTCCAAGCCCTTGTCTCAAATTATTTTTCTTTGATATTCCTTTTCACCCTTAGCTCCACCTAGACAAATTCAATACATCTTCCCAGACTCAATCAAATGTGAATTACAACAAAAAGGTTTTTTTCACATTCACCATCAAGAAATGTTTTTTATTCACATTTTAGTTCTCACTGTAAATTTGTGTACCTAATTACCACCCTTTTTACCCTGTGTAAAAAAAATAATCTTTGCTAGCCAGGATTTGTAATGGATTTTCGGTGTATTATCTATTTATATAGAAAACAACTTCTACATATATGATACTGTTCCAGGTATTAAGAATACAGAAATGAATAAGACAAGACCTCTGATATCATAAAGCTTTCTTTCCTTTTCTGGAAGAAAATGGTGTTATTTAAGAATGTGAATAAAAATAAGATAATTTAAGAGATTGAGCAGCATTCTTAAGAAGATATAGCAGACTAATGGAGAGAAACATGTTTTATTTACATTTAGAGTCAATATGATGGGCTAATATAAATTTTTTAACTGATTGTAAACTTGTAGAACTTAAAAAAACTTAAGGACCAGTCTTATGTATGATGAGAGCACAACACATTTCTTTTTTTCTGTTCTGTCTTTTGTTTTTTATCAGTACACAAAGGAGAGTTATGAGACATCCAAAATGTGTAGTATAGTAAAATTCTGATTAAATGCAAATACAAATTCAAATTGAGCACAATACCAACATGCTGATATCCATCCCCTCAGTTTTATTCCATTAGTATCTGACTGATGGATAACTATTATTTATCTATTTTCTCTTGAACAATGAAGGTCAAATAGAATTATTATAAAAAAGAATACTGAAGCCCTTGCTTGAAAATGAATTATTCACTAAGACATGTCTTCATAGTTTCCCACATTTAATGCAAAAATCTAAAAATTCTGAACCACTTTGTTATACAGCAGAAATTATCACTACATTGTAGATCATTTATACTTCAATAAAACTTAAACATCTAGTAATTCTGGAAATCTCAAACATGAAGAAATAAAGTTTGTAGTCAGTAGTTAGTAAGTAGCAATTAGTAATTAATAATTAAGGAGAAGTGAGAAACACTCATAGAAATAAAGGAGTTTAGACACAGAGAGGAAATGTTTCCAGGAATGGGAAAGATGAAACAAAGGTATTTGGATTCTTAAATCAGCACCCTTCATCTTAGCAATGCCAAAAAAATCAGAGCACAGTGCCCCCAGATATACCTCTCAACTTACAAGTTATATATGTTTCCAAAGTACAGATTATCAAAATAGTTATCTAACATGCTTACTGTTCAGTTGTATTGATTCCATAGCCCATTTTCCTTTAATACATAATATTTGAGGATTGTAAGGAATTTGGAAAATTATTTTCCCTATTAATACTATTTTTTAAAAATGAAGCTAATACAAATTGTTATGAAATAATCAGTGCAAATAATTATTAGATAGAGATAACATATAGGGTCAAATTCACAGAATTAATAAATTTAGACTTTGCCTTTAATAAAGAAGTTATTTAAAATGGTTTAATTTTACCTAATCAAAATTACATACTGAGTCAATCCTAGATATCTTATGAGGACACTGTTAAACACATTCACGAAAAGAAGATATGTCTATCTATTCCTATGTTCATCTTTGCCCAAACTGTCTTTGTTTTAAATAGTAAATCTGATATTCTAGAAATATTTTTGAAAATGACATAAAATGAAAATTAACTGGTTGCTATGGAACTTTATCATCTTTCAAGTGGTACAAATGACTATACTGCACCCAAAATGCACTCATGCAGGGATTATTCTATGCAACCAATAATTGCTCCAAAATAAAACTGGAAGAAAGAAAAATAATAAGTTAAAATGTGTCTTATTTAAATAAAACAAATAAGGAAAAATAAATTCGTGTTAGCTTTCTAATATTAAAAAAATGTTAATATGACTGTAGGTTTGTGGGGTTATTTCTGGGCTCTCCATTCTCTTCCATTGATCCATGTGTCTGTTTTTGTATCTGTATTATGCTGTTTTGTTTTCTGTAGCTATGTAATATTATATTAAGTCTAGGAGTGGTACGCCTCCAGCTTTGTTCTTTTTCCTCAGGGTTGCTTTGACAATTCTCGGTCTTTCGCGGTTCCACATAAGTTTTAGGATTATTTGTTTTAGTTCTGTGAAAAATGTCACAGATATTTTGATAGGGATCACAGTAAGTCTGTAGATTGCTTTGGGTATGAAGGCCATATTAACAACATTAATTCTTCCAATCTAAGATCATGGGATACATTTCCTTTTTTTTTATTATCTTCAGTTTCCTTTACGAGTGTTTTATAATTCTCAGTGAATAAGTTGCTCACCTCCTTGGTCAAGTTTATGCCTGGGTATTTTATTTTTGATGTGATTTTAAAACAGAGTTATTTATTTATTCATTTACTTTCTCCTGATATTTCATTGTTAGAGTAAAAAAAGGCAACACATTTCTGTATGTTAATCTTGTATCCTTTTTTTTTTTTTTGGTATTTGTAGTTCTTTTCCCATAGCAGAATTAAAAAGCCCAGTTCTGCTAATGGTTTTTATACACACATGTAATAGAAGGGCAATAAAGTTTGCAGCCAGAATACACACAAAAAAAAGTAAAATGAAAAAAAAAGAGGAAACCAACTGTACAGAAATAATCAAGAGTTTGAGTTTGAGGAGCAATTTCAGTAGAATAAAGGAGGAGATGGCTGGAAAGAATTTGTGTTGAAGTCAGATAGTGGAGTGGAAGATGTAAAGCTAGGAAAAAAATGACTGTACAGAAATATGATGAATCTATTTTTTTTTCCATTTTAAAGTTCCAACATATATTTCAGTACTGCCCAAAATTTAATTTCCAGATCCTGCAAATAATTAACTTCTACCATATGCCTGGCAATGACCTGAGTGCTTTCATACCACCTTACTTAATCCTCATAGTTAGTACACAAAGATACACATCATTATTACCTTCAGTTCACAGTTGAGAAAACTGTGGATCTGAATATATGAATAACTTTCTCAAAGTTGCAAAGGACATAAGTGATAAACAGGGTTCAAAACCAGACAACTGGACTCTAGGGACTATTCTTAAGCACAACTACATTACTATTATCTACAAACGAAACCAGGAATAAGAGAACTCACTGAATACAAACAGCAGAAATGCTAATAGTATCTAAATATGAGAAAAATTTTCCTGTAGTGTTTGTTAACTGACTGTTACAGATCCATTAGTGAATCTAATTAGTTAGGAATACTGTCCAAAGAAAATGCTCATACACACATATTTAAGAAAAGATTTTGCATAGTCTCTGAAAAACTAAAATAAAAAACCAAATATGAAATATTTTTAAAATTATGGGCACATAGAAAAAATATACAATTGAAATATTTGGGCAGAATACTTAATACTTTGTGAAACACAGGAGATTTGTCTACAGTACTAGTTACATTTTTTGTAGTCACTTTGGGCTTTAAGGATTTTAAAATATAGTTGTGATGAGAATTAATGAGCCAGAGTTGACAGATTCATCCATTGCACTATGATATTCTTTTATGTGAGACATGAAAATTCTTAACATCCTGTACTTTCCTAAGGTTCTGTCTGGCAAGGGATTACCATGAGACACCTTTATGAGTTGTTTGAAAATTTCTTTGCAAAGGTCATTTCCCTACAGGATTGATATTGGTAATTGGTTCAAAAGCAAACTACCTCTTCAAAATGTGCTGCTTTCTGTCTGATTAGAGTTTAGAGGCCAAAACAAAAGAGAGTTGTACATGATATTTGTTGCTAAAGTAGACTTACCCAGAGTCAGTTTCAAGGGCAAAGGAACCCATACTCCTCAGCATATTGTTCTGAAAATTCTGTGATAAGGCAGGGTTCTTACCTTGTAAGAATTACAGATTTCTTTTTAAGTTAAAATTGGCATTTTTGGAGCTTATTATTTGCTTCCCTCTGGCAGCTGCCATATTGCTGTGAATACTACTGTGTCTGCCATCATTTGTGACATCCTCCGTAGGAGACCCGTCAGGAAATTCTGCTCTCAGACTCTGTCCTACGCAGATTTAACAATCAGAAGAATCCTACACTTTAATAAAACATTAAAAACATTCTTGGCAGCATGTGGACTGAAAGCAAGACAGTGATAAACTCTGAGCTGTCTGTGGCATTCTGAGAGGACCAAGATGCGAACACTCTGCTGATTTTATATCTCCAGACTTGGCCAAATCATTGTGTGACTGACTTGTGAAACTGTATGATGGCCAAAATGGTAATTGTGCTTGAAGTAAGTCACAGATAAAAATTATGAGAGTTTGATTCTACTGCCATTCTTTCCAAAAGAATCACAGAAAGAGAAATAATGACAAGTTTTCCTTCCTCTTTTTCTATTCTATAAATTCTATGATTTTTCATGTCAATTAATACATTCCTGTCTTATTTTTAAAAGAAGAAAAGAAAATGGGTAAAGAAAATTTAAACATGATAATGAAGAAACTGAGCCTTAGGGAAGGACTGAATCAGAATATAAATTTATCATCTATTTGTGCACAATAAAACAAAGTGTTCATATCTGTGTAGTTTAGTGTGGAGTCCTCCAGGAATATGAAAAATACAGGAACTAAAGTGTTTTTTAGACTTTAAACTGGTCAAATTTATTTATTCATTCAGTTATAAGAAACCAGTGGGAAAAAAACAATTTAGCCACAGTATCTCCCTGAGACATTTATAAATAAATACCTAGCACAACAACCAGGCTATATGGAACTATTACCTGGCATTATAATTTAAAGTAATTATTGGTCTTCTGAGTGACTGTAATTAATTATCACAAATTTCCTCATTGATATTTGACGCTGTTTAGAGAAATTCTATGCCATGAGTTGGTTACATGGTCTCATAGAGGAAGGTAATCCAACCACCCAGAGATTTTCTTGTGCTCACTCATGTTTTTTTTCAAAATGCAGATGATCTGGACTGAAAATACAAGTGCTTTGGTCCTTTTGTGAGTTATGATATTACTATTGCCTATATTGATTTATCCCATTAACTCCTGTTGATCTCTTTTTATTTTCAACTTCTGATTATAACATGTCTGACCATGAAGTTTTCCTTTGCATAGAGAATGTGCTGATTCCATTATTCAAACATTTCAGTCTCCTGGGCAGTTGATTTTCTCATTGCAAATTACTGGGTTATAATTCCGCCTGGATTACAATACCATTTTTTGTGAAATATGGTAATATGATTTCTTCCCCTGAGAATCATTTACAATTTCAATTTTTGGAAAAAATAAACATTTTTGTGCTTAGAAGTTTCAAGTAAAATTCCTGGAATATGGTTAATTTAATAAGGTATCTCTGTATTGGGAGGTTCATTGCCAGATTGTCTATTAAGTCTGTCCACCAGTCATATTTCCTTCATGACACTGAGTTTTTGTGAAGTAAACTAAGTCAATTTGGCCATTTACAACAGTAGGCTCTTTGGGTAGCTATTCTTAGGCTTCAGAAATTAGAGATGAGGGCTCTGACTCAATTCTCCTACAATCTTGCCATTGGATGAGAGGAAGTCTCTGAATGAATTCTGTAAGAGCAAGCAAGCAAAAATTAAGTCACATAGCTTATTCTTGTGAGCTCAGCAAAGTTGCAGACACTCCTAAGCACTTTTTATGATTGATTCAAGGTACATACAATGATATTTTAGCAGCGTGAGCCAGCTAACCTTTAGTTGGAATCTCATTACAGAAGTTTCCATTATGTGGGGAAAAAAAAAAAGAATCAGATAGTGGTTCTATGTGCAGAGCACCAATGCAAGGGGTATAAATTGTTATATTTTTGTTCATACAATGGCAAACATTCTTAAAGAATATTTAGAGCCAATTAACATATATAGAATAGAAAAACCAAAGTATTTCTAATATTTCTCATACTCTTGACATCAATCCAGCAATCATGACAGTATTATTGGTAATCATTTCCCTTGAGAAAAGGTTGTTTTGTTTTGCCTAAGTCATCATCGTTGTAGCCTTTTTGTTTAGGAGGTCTATTAAGAAGTTGAAATGCAATAAAATTAGGTTTGAGATCCAGTAGAGTCTGAAAAGGTATACAGTTCAGAGGAGCCCAGTATGAAAAGATCACTCAGTGTGTCAGCACTCTGTCCAGGCTCACATGTCCTCTGAAGACATGAGAGGGAAGTGACTTTCACATTGCTAGCTGGTATCAGCTGCATCTCTGTGTTCTGCTTCCCATCAGTGGACTGAAAAAGTATGGGATGCACATCTCACAAGGCAACCACCTTCTCCAACCCCAAATGCAGACAGTTTAGGCAATTATGGCAGTGTTGTGATAAGTTTTGTCTAGCTGGATAGGAATACGATCTAGAGCAACCATGAAGTTATTGATACTATCGCCAACTCCTCAGAGCTAGCTTAATCATTGTCAGCCCCTAAGCAGAAAATTGTGAACTGAATTGGATCTTTGCTCTCCTTGGCACGTCAGAGAAGAACATAGTGAATGAGAAACGAACTACCACCTCCCAAAATGGGATAGATGTGCTGATACAGTAAAGTTTGTTCTTGCTTTTAGGAATAAACTCTGTATTAGTTATCCTGCAGCCAATTTCAGGGGCTTCAGGGGTTTCTCCATAAGGGATCTGCGCCTCCTGCTCTTGTCCAGCCTGGTGGAGAAGGGTGTCACCAAAAGTCCAGAGCATCCTCCTCCTCAGTTTCACCGACAGACACCTTTACAGTTTTTCATTCTTTTCATTTTGTTTTTTATTTCACTGGGAGAAAAAAAATGCAGTTCATAAAAGGATTGGGGGGGAAAGGGCAAATTTTCTTCCTCCACAGATCACTCTCCCAAACTCATGGGCAGTGCCTCAATTGTTACTAATAAACCAGGCTTTTCACACTCAGGCACCTGGACCTTGGATACTATCCAATGAAAACTTCAGCTTCCATCTCTGAAGATTCTTTGGGCTGTTACTGGTGAGTCTTCCTCTCTAGTTTTATTCCCTACCCCACTGTGCTTCTTTGTTCTGGGCTGCCTCTACTGTTCCCATCCCTGGCCTCTGAGAGTATTCACATAAAGCCAAAGAGAAAAGGTAGAAGAGGTCCTACCTGCAGCCCCACATTTGCCCCTCTCACCAGGCCCTAGTCCTTCTCATCAACCTGCTGGCAATAAGTGAGTGCAACTAAGTAAAACCACGGATTCTGAATCAGAGCTTCTCAAAGAATAAGTAACCATTTCTGCAGTGTGCATTTCTGCTATGAGGTAAGCTCTCCGAGATATGCAGTTTAAAGTCAGCATATACATATTTATGTTGAACTCTGTATACTGAAGCATTACAAAGCAAATTAAGGCGAATATAACTGTCATTACACATGCTGTTTTCAGTTTTAAATGCATAATATAACACATTAATATTGTGCAATAGTTTCTTGAAAACATCTCAAATGACCTTAGGAGTTGGTTTAGATATTTTAGCATAGGGACCAATAGCATAAATTCATACAACTTGCTCTTCTAGTTCTAAGACTGCCCAAATATACAAGACACCATGCCTAAGAAAATCCCCAAATGAGATTGTACTTGATTATACACTTTTATTTCATTACATATATAATTAACTGTTAATCCAGAAGAATGAATTGATCACATTTTATTATGAAATTTCTATGTAGTCCAAAATATTCCCCACTTTTCCCCTAGTTTAATTCATTTAGAACTTAGGTCTTGTAGGTCTGTAACAAACATTTCAAATAACAGTAAACTGACACTTATTAAGGATGTACTTTTTGACAGACATTGTGCTATTTTAACAAGATGAAAAATAATACAAAAATGAGACCAAGAAGTTTATCTTAGCAAAATTATTAATGGTTGTGACTAAATCAAATTCTATCCTTGGCAACTTACTCTAGAGCCCACATATGGGATTCTTATTATCATGCTCCCTCTGTTTTGCAAAATAAAATAGAAGGGTTAGAAAAGTCATATGCCTATGGCAAAATCACATTTTCACTGCTAGAGACAGTATGCAATAACTTTTATCTGACTCCATATTTAATGTTTTAGTAACTCTTTTAAAAATACTTTCCAGGTTACTCTAAGTCAAACTACTAAGGATATTTATGTCCTTGTTTATAAGCCTGAAAGTAGATTCAATATTTTTGCTATGATTCACACAGTCCTTTTGCAGGGTACTACTTGCCATAGACTGCAAGAATATCTTGTCAATTCTGCATATGATTTTAGAGGGTATTAATCAATGGGCTTATTCAGTAAATAAAATAATCCCATAAAATTGAGAAACAAAGTGACAAGTTCTTCTATAGGCTCCTATGAGACATTTGGAGTTATAACTAAGTAAAGAGAGTTATTAATCAAAAATTTCAATAATTAGAGAAAAGAGAAAATGCAAATAATTAACCATCTATCTGTTGGTATATATTTTTCACAGATCTCTTTCTTTCTGTGTATTTTACTAGCAAAAGCACTGTCATTATTTGGGCTTTTCTTTTAGGGTTGTTTGTATGGTTTTTCACTGGAACAGAACAGCAAAGTTACTTGCTGTCAAGTATACTGAAGTTGATGTCTCCCCTGGGACAAAGATTGGGAAGTTTTCCTTTGAGTCTATTGTAAAAGATTTGGGTTTCCAAAACTGAAGGTTCCTCATCTATGATGAAAACCTACAATATGCACAGCATACACCTGGGCCTCTTGATGTCCCTAGTAGATTTGGAGGTCAAGGAGAACCAGTGCAGACATAAAGTTCAGAATGCTCAATGTCCCACTAGTAATCAGCTCTTTTTGTCTTTGACCCAGGAGTCTCTGACTTCTTTGAGCATCCATGAAACAACAGAAAGCTAATTTGTGAGCTTACAAGTAGTGTTCAATTATAACTAACATTTTAATTACTGACACTTTCATGACTAAATTTCTATTCTTTCCATTAATATTAAGCAGAGATATACTATGTCCATGGTGCGGGGGGGGGGGGAGGTACTTATCTCCCAAAAAGAAGAACAGAATGTAAAATGATAGAAGCATTTAATGTGCCCTTTATAAAAACTTTTTTTGGGACTTTTTTACTGATTTCCTTAAATCGATAGCTCATAAGCCAAAAATGAAACTTGGACTTATTTTTTTATTGCCTAATTTTTTTTTTTTTTTTTTTTTAGTTTGAAGATTAAAAAAAGAAAAATCCCACTTCTGTAGAGTATATCCAGAACTGGAATTCTGGGTCATAGGACAGGCTTATGTTTATCTATGATAGATTTTGTAAACCATTTTTCCCAGATGGTTTTATAAAATTATACTCCCAATAGCAGTGTATGAGAATACTTATGACACCTTAAAACTGGAAAAAAATTCAGATATTTTTTGAATTAGAGGAAAACAGAGGGAGGCCATATTTCCATTATGAATGAATCAATATCCCCTAGAGTGTAAGAAACATTACAAATCTTAACTTGTAATTGGATATAATGTCTTCATCTCTAACTTCAAACATTTACATTGTCATAAATAGAAATAAACATACAGAATGACACATTCATGCAATATTAAATGACTTTGGGAAAAATAAGAATTTATTTAATAAATAAAATGTTATAGAGCTTAATTTTCATGAATACAACCACACTTCAATGCACATGCTATTAAAATATGTGGTCACTAGTCTCTGAAGATGGCCCCAGAAATGTATACTCTTTTAGAATCTGCAAATGGATTTGATGGATAGGATGCAGCGAGAGGGATATCCTAAAACTCCCCAATTCAGGTCATATGAGGACTGGCAGCTTCTGCCTCTTGTCTCTTCAAATCCAGGCTCCATGCTCTGAGAACCCAAAGCACCATGTTCAACAGCTCCAGGTGCTCCCAGCCAGCAGCCATCTGAGCCATATGAGTGAGCAGTTATGGATGGTCTAGTCCAACTGAGCTCCCAGAGGAGTGAGGCTCAGCTGACTTCACTTGCCACAAAGAACCCCTGGATCAAACCCAGTCATCCTACCAAATCATGAAGAATAAGAATCAATTCCTGTTTTAAGCTATAAAGGTTTTTTTTAAATTGAAGTCTAGTTTTTTAATATACAATTTTTATCCCCCCCCTTTTTTTAGGGCCACACCTGAAGATATGGAAGTTCCTGGGCTAGGGGTCTAATAGGAGCTGCAGTTGTGGCCTACACCACAGCCATAGCAACCTATGATCCAAGCCACATCTGTGACCTAGGCCTACAGCTTGTGGCAATGCCGGATCCTTAACACACTGAGCGAGGCCAGGGATTGAACCTGCAACCTCATGGATATTAGTCAGGTTCTTAACCCACTGAGCCATAAGGGGAACTCCTTCATACGGAATCTTTAAAGGTTACTTTCTATGTACAGCTATTACAAATATTGGCTATGTTCCCCATGTTGTATAATACATCCTTGAATTGATCTTATACCCAATAGCTGGTATCTCCCTCTCCCCTACACCTCCATTGACCCCCCCCCCCAAATCTCATTGGCAACCACAGATTCATTCTCTACATCTGTGAGCCTAAGCTATTAAGTTTTGAGGTAGTTTGTTATTTAGCAACAGATAACCAAAGTAATATTTGTATACGTGTTTTTTAAAATAGAGAAATAAAGGAATTAACACAATTATACATATGTACAAATTTATACCAATTATGGATTAAAATTTTTTTTAATGTTCATTTGGGTCTCTTGCTGGCAACATAATTAAGGAAGAGGGACAAGAGCCCAATGGGAGGCAGTGATTACTCCCAGCATGATAAAAAGTGATTTTCAGGCCAATATCTCTCCTTTCAATTGCCATGTAATATGACACTATAAGCATGTGCTGAAATTGATCTCTGTGCACTCAGATGTTTCTTAGTTTTTAAATAAAATCAGATATGGGAATATATGAAGGGCCTGCTGGTGATTGGGGTGCAGAGGCAATAGTGGTATTCCATTTTAAGACATCAGCGGACACTCCCTTCACTAGTATTTATGTTTCTTTAATTCATTCCATTGTTTGGCTGTTTGAGCCACAAATGCATTTCCTCTGGGACAGAAGAGTCAAATTCTGCATCTCTGATATTCAAATCCCAAGTTGTTCACAGAAAGCAAATGACTGAGAACAGTATTTGATGGAAAAGAAGAGGAGAGAAAAGGGAAGGGGTGGAGGAGGGGAGGAAAAGAGGGAAGTGATTTGAAAAGTGAGGACGTGGTACATCTCTGGCATGAAGGCCCAAAGTCTGTGAACCTCAGGCCCTGCTAAGCCCAACGCGGAGACGGGTAACAGACAGATCCAAGGGTCAGGGCACGCATCCCCCCGACCCCCAGAGAAGAATTCAGGTTGTCACAAGGTTCCAGAGAATCCTGTCACTGAATCTGTGGGGAGTAGAAGAGAATTAATGGAGGCAGGAGAGCCCAGTGCATCCTCAGGGTGGAGTGACTCTCACCGGGAGTGATTACCAGTGTCTGGAGACTTTGGATTGTAAAGACCTGTATGGGGAAGCAAGGAGCCTAGTGGGGGTACTGCTGATCTGTCTATAGTCATGAGACCAGAAGAATTACCCAGCCAGGGTGTCAGCAGTGCCAGGTCTGGGAAATCCTGTCACAGAGCTGGTCCCCGCCCAGCGTGATGCAAGCAGCTGTGACATATATGTACAGCACCGATAAGATGAACGGGAGGGTAATGAAGGACTTAGCACAACTGCTCTCTTTCCTTCAGCCCCCAAGGAGACTGGGAGCAGTGTAGTTTTGTTTTGTTTTGTATCTAAGAAGGTAAGAAAACACTGGGAAAAGAATGAGCCTGAAAAGATGTGTTTTTGAACAGGGGGAATGCGGCACCCTATTGTTTAAAGCAGCACTTGAGAATCAGGCCAGGTGAAATGATGCTCAACAACTGACAGCACAGAAGGTCCAACCCAACAATAGGATTCTTGCAGCTCCCCCCACCCCACAACTGCTGCAGGATGTAAGACCTTCCTGTATAGCTGTGGCCTAAAGAACAGGAGAGGGTTGGCAGACATTCTTGCCCCAACTCAGGTTTTCATGACTAGTAAAATGAAGGCTTGATCATGAGTTTAAGTTCAATTTTAGAAAAATTAAATTTCTAGCACCTCTGAATTTGTAGAATGAGAATCTTATCTGTTCTTCAGCTATCATCTTTAGAGTTAAAATGGAAGTTAAAAGCTGCACTGAATCACTGATCTGTGCTATACATTTTACCTTTTCTATAACAGAATTAGGAGTATTAATGGTGGAACTTTATGATAAAAAAGTTAAATCTGGGCTATTGTTGAGTATGAAAAACGCTACATTTAAGAAGACCCCAAATACTGTGTTAATAATGTCAACTAACACTATATCACTGTTACATGATACTTGATTAAAACACTGCATAATTTTTCTTTCTTTATGCCACAAAATTTTCCATATACTTGTCTTCTGCCATAGATTATTGCTATCATGTTATATGTGAAATTAGAAAGTAAGGATATGAATGAAATTGCTTTCAATCATCTGGACCATATTTCTTGTGTTTTCCTATGCTTCCAATGGAGAGAACTTGTGAAGATATGTGATTTTCTCTACTAAATGGAGGACAGGGTCAGTGTGTCTATGAATTTATATGGTTTCCATGTAGAATATGGAAAATAAGAGTGACAGAGTTTTGAAATAAAAACTAAAATCAGCAGTTTTAGAAATAATCCAAGAGTGTAAGAGTTGGAAGGAGAGGAGGCTGTGGCCTGAGAGTTTCTAAGTTCAAAGCTGGTGGATAAAGCTCTTCTTCATGACAGAGCTGGGTTGTGTGCAGGGGCTTCTGAAATAAAATGAAGGGGAAACATCTCAGAGAAAAGAAGACCAAGTAGAATCAACTGATAACAATTCTATGCATTCTACAAAATCACAGTTAACTGTGATTACGTGACTTTATGTCCATTATGTAAAGATACGCAATATAAATTTCCTTTAAAACCTTGTGCCACAATTTTTTTTGTTTTTGTCTGTTTGAATTGTTTTCCTTCTTTCAAATAATGAAACTTACATCATAAAATATTGTGTTCTTTTTTTCTCTCTTACTACTCTAATCCAAAGAAGGGAGTAAATGAGCAAGAAAGGGGGAAGGACAGGGGGGAGAGAGAGAGATTAGAAATGCCCCTTCTTCTTAGGAGCTCATAGCAGCTTAGATAATGAATCATGAAAATCTTTCCCCTTGAGCCTGAGCACAGCTGTGGTTTTTCCTTAAGTCAGTACTCCAGGAAAATCATTACCAACTTATTGAAAGTGGCAAGTGAGATAAAATGTATTTTCTATTCTTACTATAGATGGATCAATTTTCTTTCCTCTTGAGAAATTATCAAACGAAAACTGATACATAACTGTACTTATTACCACATAAATTCATATTTCCTCCTTATAGATTATCAACATATATGAATTCTTTCACATATGCAAGATACCTATGTCAAAATGCACTACGTCACGGGGCTGACATACAAATAATAATATGATTCTTCTGGTCACTGAGGAACTCAAAAACTAGTATAAACAAGAGGAAGTTAAAAAACAGAAAAAGGAAAAGAAGAAATATGAAAAAGATGGAATTGCAGTGGAAGGAGGATGAATAATAAAAGAGAAGGTTATTCATCAGCTCAAGTTGTTTTTGCAAGTTAGACAATGCAGCAATGACAGAGTGGCATGTGCAGTGGTGAGGAAACGGATGAGAGAAGGGAACAGTATCTGGAAAATACTGCAATTTCTACAAGATTCAGGAGTTTTCTTACTGCTCTGCCTCCAATCCCTAGAATAGTGCCTGGCACATAGTAGGTGTTCAAAAGTATTTTCTAACTAAAATATCTTCTCATATTCTTCTCTTCTGAAGTATTTCCAAGGCTAACGGAGATAGAAATATAAAACTTGGCTTCTCTTTGTTCATGTGGCTTTACACGATGAATTTAACACTATTTTTAACCCTGGGAAATTTCGGTAGGTATGGATTTTAAGTTGTTAGTTATGCATATCTTTCATTATCATTTCATAACATTGTCAAGTAGTTGGAGAAGGTATTTTTCTTGCTTGAGGCCTGGCTTAGTTCTGTCTGTGTATTCTGCTCTTGGGTAGTCAAGCATATTTTTTTTTAAAGCTATTTCACAGTGTTCTTCAGAATCGAGCAATACCCTAGGGAGCTGTCAAAGCATTGCCTGAGGTGATTTCATATGTTTGTGCTTATAATTGTGAAAATGTAACTGTAGTTGCACAGCATGAATTTGTCCTGGGACAGGTCTGCATAGTTTTACATCAGCTGCAACAGTACTCTGCCATACAGGAGTGAGAGAAGAGGGGAGGTTATGTGCCTTGCTGTAGCTGGGTGATTATTGCTGTGGGCAAAATGCAACGTCACTGGAGAGAAAGAGTAGTACTAACAACAGCAATGAAACAGCAAACCAGCTAAACATCAAGGAGAAGGAAGGTAGAAATAAGATGTCTTAGAAAGTTTGGTGGATGAGCCCTGCATCCCCCACCTGCCCCACAGTTAGTGGCTAAGGGCCCACAGCTGAACCCCCCTAGAAGCAGGACACTCAGGCTAAGATGACCCAAGCATCCGGGTCATGACCCCTGCTCCAGGGGAGCCCACATCTACCTGCTGATGCTAGGAAACCAGGATGGTTCTCAGAGGCAAAGATGAAGGTGGGAAGACAGTGACAACCTTTCATCAAGGTAGGTCAAATCTAAAAGGACATCTCAACACTATAAAGCTGGATTGTGATGATCATTGTACAACTATAAATGTAATAAATTCACTAAATAATAAAAAAATTAAAATTAAAATTAAAAAAAGTAAAAGGACATCTCAGCTCCCCATGGCATTGCCTGAGGCCTATGTGACTGTATCACACTTCAACTCCTCCCCCTGCCTAATCCTATTTCTTTACTCAACCACTAAGCATTGAGGCTAAAGGCAATCACCAATACTACTTCTCCCTATTACAGTCACACATGCATATCTCGACGTAATGTCTCTTTTCCAAGGAACTTGAATTATGGTTCCAAGAATTATCTGACGAATCAATCTCTAAGAACATTTGCAAGGAGTTCCCTAGTGGCCTAGATGTTAAGGATCTTACATTGTCACTGCTGTGGCTCAGGTCATTGCTGTGCCTTGGGTTCGATCCTTAGCCCAGGAACTTCTACATGCCTCAGGCACGGCCTATATATATATATACACACACACATATATGTATATAATATTTTAAAAATATATATAATTTTTTGGAACTGGCTGGCAATCAGGACCTCATCTGTAGTAAGTATAACCCTTGTAACCCCTAGCATGCTGTAGCAGTTCAATTGTTTTAACATTAAAAATGTGCGAAATGGATATGGGACACCAGCAAAACATACTTTACTGGTTGTTGAAATATCTCAGGCCTTCAATAGGTTTAGGACATTCTAATTATAAGGGCAATGGAATCAGACAGCTATGCTGAGTGCCATTGATGTTTTGTGGAGGAATAAAATGAAAGGCTGAGGGTGATTAATCATCAATTATAGCTGCTTTAGCAATATTGGCTAAAAGTCAAAGTGACTCCTTGGCAGGATACAAAGAGATACTTATCTCCTGCAGTCAGAGGAAGATCATAGGAGTAGCAGAGCTCCAGAGAGAGATGAATTCTCCACCGTGGCAAGTCTTCCCTGCCAAGGTCAGTTTGAGAAGTGGGACACCGGCACTTGCACTGAGGTATGGACATCTGACTTAGTATTCTTGGAAACCTTAAAACTCCACACATACCTTTATGAACCTATTAAATATGCAGAGGCTGTTCCCTCTTGGTTCTTAGTGGCTATCATTCCTCCCTTGCTTGGAGATGATGCAAAGACTTCAGGATCTAACCCTACTTTCTTTCCTGATCACTAGACTGTTCACTGTGGTCATATTACAATGCAATTAAGCTAGAGAGAAGCTGGGCCTGTTGAAGAAGGAAAGGATCTATACACATGAGGAGCTGCATGACCTGGTCCACACATTTTGGAAGAAGCTTTAAAAGTATATATAATACTAGATTCCAAAAAGGCTATAAGAAGGCAGGTAGAAAACAAGGATATAAAAGGGAAAGCTTATTGATGTGAGAGAATTTTTCCAGTATACAGGATTTAACAGCCTGGAAAAGGCCTTGGGATGCTTACACTGCTAAAACACCTGTTGGAAGTTGGGAATAGCAATGCACCATATTGATTACCTTGGTAGACAGTGGAAAAGGGGGCAGAAGGCTTAAAGAAGCAGGCATGTTAGAGTAACTATACTTTTTTAAACCATAAAGTCCATCCACTGATTATGCTCCACAGAGGAGCCCAGAAAACATCTCATTTCATAATGTGATAAAGCCTATGCTGGCAAGAGTCACACTGTGGGTATTGTTGTGAGGCGCAGTGATGCCTGTGCTCTTGTAGGTCAGGATAATGGTAGGGAAAGCTGTAGCAGAACTGAATTCTCTGAGAAGAGTGGTGAAAAAGGACCTTGACATAATAGAAACCAAAGAGCAGAGCCTAAGTGTCAGAAAAAGGTGGGCATGGCTATCATATTGGGCAAGAAGGTGGCCTGGCAGCTGGAAGAGCTTGGTCTGCAGAGAATGGTGACAACAGTAAACGGAATATTCAGCAATCGAGGCAAGAGAAATGAGCAGAAAATAATGGTACTATTCAATACATGAAATCAAAGTAAATAAGGACTGGATAAGTCAGAAAACCCAGGGAGTGATCCCAGTAAAAAGGTACAATCTCTAACCCAAGTTCTGGATTTGAGCCAGGTTTTAGACCTGACATCCACAGAAGAAAGAAGAGCCTTGATCCTCAGCAGGCAGAACCCTGTCTCTACAACAGGTGTATACTAACTTACCATCAACAAAGACCAAAGCTAAGAACTTTGTATGACATTTTTCGAGTAGATCAATAAGACACCTGCTGGCAAGTGGGTTAAATTGGATCCCTTCCAACCCTGAAAAGACAGCAACCAATCACAAACAGGATTGATGTATTTTGAAAGTAGATTTACATTTATCTTTGTACCTCAACCAGCACCGCTATCCATGTTGGTATAAGATGAAACAACGTAGGATAACATGCGGTTGAAATGAGGCACCCAGCTAAAAGAGAGAGGCATGCCATGGGGATCCAGTGATCTACTGTATAACTTACTATTCAGAAGCTGCAGGCCTTAGAGTGGGATGGTCTCATTAAGGTGCAACTGAAACTCCAATTTAAATGATATTCTGCCAAGATGAGAAGCTATCTTGCTGGGGGGAGAGATATTTATATATTTTTATGAGTGTTTGTAATTATGATATATATATATTTATAAATTATTGATATGTATATTAGATGTATTATAGTCCATATATATTTACTATATTTAATATATAGTCTAAATAAAGATATTTACTATATATTACTATATATACACATGTGTATTATAAATCAATGATAATTACATAATTTTCACCTTACTTTTATGAACATTTTTACACTTATTTAGATCTAGAATTTGATCAGATATTTATTGACTCTACATTTAAAAGGAACTAAGTATATAATTGATTAAACTATACCTAAAATATATTTTCCTCTGAGTTCTGATTCAGGGTTTGGTGCCATCATCATTACTCACATTTCCTTGCATAATATTCTGTTGCTCCCTCTGATATTCCCTTGTAAGCCATCGAAACTCATGATGCAGGTTTTGGTGTTGATGCTTTTCCACCTACAAACCATTTCACATCTGAGGAAAGAGATGTGTAGTGAAAGTAAATGGCATATAAAAGTCCCCAAATGAAAAAAAAAGTAAGTAAAAATAATATAAAACATTTATATTGTAGGTTATTAGCAGGTACATATTTATACTATAGTTTTATGTCATGAGAATTTACAAGAAATCACTTTGCTTTTGAGGAGTTGACAGTGATAGCAAAAGAAAAAAATGAGAAAGTTTTCATTTTCCTAGTCCCATCAGACCCCAGGAAACTGGTTATTATCTGCTAACCACTTGCATTAAAGCAGATAATTCTTTAAGTCAGAATTCTTGTAACATGTCATTTCTTAAGGAATGCTCTGTTCCATGAACAACACCTAAATGCATTTTCCTACATTTAAATTCAGCAAGAGATCTTTTGTCTGTTTCTTTCCCCTCACATCCATATTTGTTATGATTATGGGGAGGTTTAGTCCAGCTAAGGATTTGCTTGAGGTGTTTTTGGAATCCACAGATATATATTGAGGAAGCAGCCCAGGCTAAAATAGTTCATGTAAAGTCATTTAAAAACACAGCCAATTACTAAAGTTAAGTAAAAAAAAAGAAGAAATAGAAATGGTTCAACACATAGCACCAAGCAGGGGACGAGAGAGAGGATTCCAAAGTCAGATCCCAGGACCCAAACAGGGTTCAAATAGCCAGAGCAAGCCTTGGCAGTGGTCCAGGAAGGAAGAGAGGCAAAGCAGATGGGCAGGTGCTTGGGGACAGGTAAGGCAGAAGCCCATTTCCTGGAGCCCAGTCAGAAGCAGAATGTTGGGCAGAACATCCTTGACAGGACAGTTTCTCTGGGTAGTCTTCTCATGCCCACTATTCCAGTGTGAGGTTGATGGCTTCTGACAAAGGAGCTTGAAAGCAACTGTAAAACTAACACTATTAGTATTACTGTTAAAAATGTTAACCACAACACAGCTTAAGCAATAAGCAACCATGGCAACTAGGAAACTAGCTTCCAGATGCCTGTCTAACTCAACCTGGAGTGCTTTGATGGATGGGAAAATGTCCTCTCAGTTCAGAGGAATTCACATTCCCTTATATTTTCATTTGATAACTATTGATTGAACACCTATAATTTGCCACACACACTTTCTAGATACTGACATTAAGAGTAAAAATCAATAAATAAACATAGACTTCTGTCTACAGCTACCTATGTAGCTTTAAGGATTCACAGAAAAATGCAACTCTGTAGACACACTTTATTAAGTTTTTTACATGAATGTTCATTTAACTCTGTAAATTCTCTAAGGTGGTAATCATTACCAAATTCCTAGGATGTGTCTTGGAATGGTTTTGCGGTGCTCACCAATTATACATGCCCAGCTGTAATCTTCTCCCAGAGGTTTATAAGCTGCTTGAGAGCAAGGTCTCTAAAGCATTCTTTTGTCTCTGTTTCTCACTGAGTAAAGAGGAGAAATTAAATATTTGTTAACAAATATTTGATGAGGAAAAAATAAAAGCAAACAGATTTCTACAAATGTAAAGCAATGGATGGGATATTTCTAATGATAATTTGCATTAAAGGACTGAGGGATAAGATACCTGATTATCTGTATATTTTCCAGTGGTTTTGATACATAAAATTCTCATTTTGAATATGTAGACAATTATTATACATGATTCATTTATGTATAACAGTTTTGTATATTCTGCAGCTAATCTATTCACATGTATTACCCTCTAATTTAACCAAGACTGGAAAACCAGATGGTTTGAAATTTGTTTCATTAATAATACATTTCAAACTCTTAACTCATCTCTACACACTATTTTATAATTTAAAAGTTTTATTTTTATTTCCCCAATACAATTTTTTTAATACTGTACAACATGGTGACCCAGTTACACATACATGTATACATTCTTTTTTCTCCCATTATCATGGTCCACCATAAGTGACTAGACATAGTTCTCAGTGCTACACAGCAGGATATCATTGCTAATCCATTCAAAAGCAATAGTTTGCATCTATTAACTCCAAGAGTTGGATTAGGAAGGTACAGTATACATACACAATGGAATACTACTCAACCATAAAAAAGAACAAAACAATCCTACTTTATAATTTCTGTTTGTTCTAATTATTTTTATAATTATACTATGCATTAATTTAATGAATTTTAAGAAGAATAGAAAAAAGTAAATCACCATTATTTTTAAAGCAAGTTTAACAAAAAGCTTTCTTCATGTCATTTGATGATTTGTAGTCCAACAAGCTAAAAACACAAGGTCAAAGATTCCATCTTTAAACCTAAGCTTCTAAGTTTCTTTTCCCAGGAGAGTTTTTCCTAGTGGCTAATTATCAAGGGCTAATTTTCAGGGTTGAAACCAGATTCCTAGAGGGACAAACACATGTCAGCATTCCTCTTTATTTTCTTAGTACTCTAGAGCAATAGTCTGCTCTGAAAGGAAGCTCAGGAAATACTGTTTGTTCACAACTTAATCCAATTTATTTTTAGTAAACTAGAGGTGGTGAGATTTAAGGGAATAGCATGAATGCCTCCAGTGGTTATTATCAGAAGTTTCTTAAGGAGGACAGAACAAATTAAGGAGAGTAAGACAAACAGATTGCATGAATTACGGCAAGACCTTTGTGTAAAGGGTATATTATTTCTCTTGTATTTCAAAATGCATGACTTCTACAAATGCTCCCTCAAGAGAATTGATTTGGTAAAAAGAGGGGGAGAATAAAATAGGAAAACTGACAGCAGATGTCAAAAAAAGTATTCTATATTTTGTTATTTCACTTTTAAGACATTATTTTTTCAATGTTTTCCTGGTGTGTGGTGTGGTACTCTTCTGTGGAGAGCTACACAATGTTTAAATGGCATAGTCTGTGAATACAAGGTGAGTATTAGGGTTTAGAAGTGCAATTAGATTTTACATGTCAGGACAGCAATGTGATGTCCACATACAGGTGGCTAAGTCAGCATTTTTTACTTCTTTTTTTTTTAAACTTCACTTTGAATAAAGTTGTTCGTAAATTATTTTCTTTATTTAAATGGCAAAAGGGCTGCTCTGGAATGGATTCTAATGTTGTATAGCCTGGAAGATCATCACTTTAAGTACCTGGCATCCTTAAGCAGAAATATATTGATCAGACAACATCTAGTACATAATCATAATGCTCTCAGGAAAAGACCTTTCCTTGGCAGGTATGGAGATGGATGAGGAAATATCCCCTCTAGGAGTTCTTTAAATGCTTATCCATGAGGAGAGTTTCAATATCTAAGGGACCAGTAAGATTGTATGAGCATCTAAAAGCTACCTTTATATGAAGGCAACTGATCTAAACAAATAGCTAAGGATGTTTCCCTACCAACTTGCCACTGAATTTGTTACATTTCCTAAAGCCATAAAATACTAAATGATTTACACACTTTTAGATAGACCTTTCCACTGAACAGTTTGTATTTTTGGTTGTCTATATAAAATAGATGCTACATTAAATTTAAGATAGGAGTATTTTTGGTGGTGCAGTGTGTTGAGGATCCAGCGCTGGTCACTGCGGTGGCTCTGGTCCCAGCTGTAGCACAGGTTCAATCCCTAGCCCCAGAACTTTTGCATGCTGTGGGTACAGTAAAAAATAAATGTAATATAATATAATATAATATAGTGATAATCCTAGGCATGTTCAAAAGGAACTATTTAGGAAAGTGTAGTTGAGAGTAAGAGTACAACAAGAAATAGTACAGCAATCTGGGACAGGGAACAGCAGAGTGGTGGTTCCTAGAAACTGGAAGGAGAGTGTCCCAAAGAGAAAAGAGCCTTGAAAGGAGCAGTGACCTTCAAGGGAGTTCTGATTACTATTTCAGATATCAGAAACTCAACTTGCAACTTTACACAAAAAGGTATGATAGATTTTATTAAAACAAATAAAGAGAAATGGAGCCATTGCTTTAAAGGGAAAAAATCATAAACAGAGATGGATGTAGAAAAATAAGCAAATAAAATTAGCTCAACCTAAGTTGAAAAGGACAGTTTCAGTGGCCTTCAGCAGAACATCTGGTATGCCTTATTTTAAAAATGCTTTCAAAACATGTATGTTTCAAAATTATTACAATCATAGGAGCACTAGAAAAATTAAAACAAACTGAAGAAATGTATACTGATAAAATATAAGGGAAAGAATTATTTCTTTTAAAAAAAGAGAATTAAAATGAAGTAAATGAATAAAATTGCTGGTTTCTTACTGATCTTAAACTATTGCCTGATATTGTTATTGTTACTAGAAAAGAAAGGGAAAATAGAAGACAAAGAGACCGAAAAAAAAATTGTCTAAAATGTCAGATGGTAATGATGGTAATTACATGTAAGAGCATAGACAAAGTCCAGATCTTCATCAAGGTTCAGACAAAATCACTTTTGTTGAGGCTTATAAACTAACACCAAAGAGAGCCATTATCTTGGTGAAAGGAAAATATATCCTCTTATAACTCTAGATCAAGTGTCCATGGTTATAGCAAGTGAGAACCAGCCCTTAAGAACCAGGACATATAGAACAAATAGTCCCAAAATTTGAACATATTTGAGAGGAAAAATTCAGAAAGATTGATATAAAATAGTTAAAGAGTAACTGGGTGAGTTTCAAGGAGGAAGAATTATTGCAGGGTAGTATGCAAGTACTGATTTTCCTGAGGGAAGAGCTCATGAAATTTGTAGAACTAAAGCTAAGGGAAGGCACAAGAATAAAGAAACATTAGCAGGGAGCCAAGAAGGGCTTTTCTGAAAATGTATAACTTTCTACACTTACAGTCTTAAGGCTGACTTGAAATCCCCATGAAAAAATGTTATAAAGCACATGATTTTACATTTTTAACCCCTACTAAGAAAATCTATCAAACAAATTAACAGATTATGATGTTAAATTTCAAAGTTTCCTGTGTGGATTTATCTTATCTTTTACCTAATCAGCGATTTAGTTTGAGTGAATGAATTAAATATATAATGCTTGATGAATTTCAAAGATCCCTCACTTGGGATATTAGAATATGTATTGAAAAGGAAAAGGGATAGAAAAAATGAAATGATGGTAATTACATGCAAGAGCATAGACAAAGTCCAGATCTTCATCAATGTTCAGACAAAATCACTTTTGTTGAGGCTTTGGTAAATAAAATGAACCCTCTATTTCATAAACTTTGTATTATAAAGCACTTATTCTGGCAATGATAAGGATAATAAACTCATTGGTTATTCATTGCACTTCTCAAATGTTCCAACACAATTTGTAAGAGTTAATGGGTATTCACAATAACATGACTTCTCTATTTGTTTTCCAATTATATAGAAGCGATGACTGCCTTGCCTGTATCTTGCCCTTTATTTTACCACTGGGGATGGAGGCTTCGAAGCTGCTCTCACATAATATATTCCGTACCTTGTTTCTTGTGTAATTGGTCTTCTGAATACTTGCCACTTCTATGACCATGATTCTTTTCATGCAAAGATGCTAAATATTGGTAGATATATTCCGTTTTGTCATCTGATGTTTCTAGCTTTATTAAATGGTCACGATACCTGTTAGCACTATGGCAAGTTTTCTATTAATGATCAAAAGAAATTCTTGCTCACTATTCTATTTATAAAAGAAAAAACAAGGAAAACATTGACATAAAGCTTCTTTTTGTTTCTTCTATTCTTCCTTCAGAAAGCAGTTTCTGAATGTCTCAAGTATTATTGCAAAGCTAAATAATGCTTTATGAAAGAATACATCCTTTTACAGGGCCTCTTGCTAGATCTCCCTCTGCAATTGTATATCTTGAAAAAGAAACCCTTTTTATTTGGTAAGCCACTTTTCACCCCTGCCTCACAAATGCAGTCAACTTAGAAAATATTCCTAGCATTAATAGCTAAACTTCAATTGGTTATGCCGTAAATCTCTTTTATTTTTCAATGTAATACAATAATCCTCTTTCTTAGTCTGCTTATAGAAGAGCATCTTTTATATTCAAGGATATACCTTAAATCAATTTTAGTTGGGAACATGCATGCTTTAGATTTACTTGTGGCTGCCACACTTTAAAAAAGTTTCTATCAATGAACTTCTTGCTAACGTCAGAACAGAAAATAATCCTTGACATTATGAAAAGGTTTTTGAAATTAACTCTAGTTTGTTCAACTAAAATTCATGATAGGAGAATTAATGGGTGTACTAGTAAATTCAAGGTATTGTGATATATATATATATATACTGAATTATTTTTTCCATTTCTGTGCAACAAATTTCCACAAACTTAGCATCTTGAAAGAAAATCATGTATTATCTTCCAGTTGTTGGGCTTCAAGTCCCCTTCAAGAAGACCAAACTCAAAACTCTGGCCTAGACAAGAATTACCAGATCCTTATCATGGCCCCACCTGTCTAATTATAATAACCCTCCCCCACTTTGAGAAACCTGGCCTACTCCTTCCTACTCCCTGTTAAGAAAGGTATGTGTCCCACTCCTCATTCCCACTCTATAGGGGCAATATACCACCCCCAACCTACCAGCAAGTGTACAGTAAGACACCGCTTTCCCCAACCAATTAGCAGGTCAGCAGGTACATCAGGAGACCAACCAGATCAAATGTGCCCCATGCAGATGAGGCACACACTTGAGACCAGTCAACACTCAGCCCTCACACATGCGTGGTAGGCCTGGGCAGGTAAAGTCAGGTCTACACTCTGGCTGGCAGTGTGGGGACATAAAAGGTGACCCAAATGAAAACCCGGGCCACTCCATACTTGCGGGGCGGCCATCTCTCCCTTTGAGAATGTACTTTCGCTTTAATAAACTTGCTTACACTCTAACACTTCTGCTGTTTCAATTCTTTACTGCACACAGACAAAAACTGGGAAGATATCACAGCCATAACGGAGCCACCGTGGAACAGGAGGCAAGAGCACTGCTTAGGATCTGACAAGGCTACAACCAAGGTGACACCAGGTCTCATCTGCAGCCTAGAGTCCTCTACCCAGCTCTCATCATTACAAGCAGATTCAGTTTTCCTGGAGCTGTGTAACTCCTGACACTTGCTTCTTCAAGGCCAGCAGGATAGTTTTCTCTCCTGCTTTGAGTTTTTATAAAGGGCTTGGCTGATGAGGTCAGGACCACTATGGGTTATTTCCTTTGATCAAATTAGAGTTAGCTGATTAGCCTTGTGTCTACCAAATTCCTTCACATCTGCCATGAAATGTAACCTATCATAGGAGTGACATTTAACATATTCACAGTTTACATCTACACTCAAAGGGAGGGGTTACAGTCATCCCTTGGTACCCGTGCGGAAATGGTTCCAGGATTCACCCAGAGTACTGAACTCCATACATACTCAACTCCCATAGTCAGCCTTCTCTATCCTTAGATTCCCCATCATTGGATTCAACCAACCCTGGATCCTGTACTAAGTTTGTCATCTATGGTTGAATCCTTAGGTGCAGAATCTGTGGATATGGAGGATCAGCTGTCTACTGATTGAAAAAGACCTGTGTGTAAGTGGACTCGCAAAATTCAAAGTCAGTGTTGTTGGAAGGTCAACTGGAGAACCACATCAGAGGGTGGAGACCTTGTATTCCATCTTCCAATTCTGCTGACCACGTGTATCTTTCCTATAATGGTCAAAGTACCTGCAGTAAATGTTTTTCAGAGTGGCAATAAGAATCCATATATATTCATACATACATAGTAGTTTGTGCACATCCTCAATTTGAGATATTTAGGAAAAACATGTATGCATACCTTTTTCTTTGATATATATGAGCCCAAACAGCACTTCTTTTTTGCTTACTCTAACTACTGCAAAGATATTTTTATTCCAAGCTTGAGAGAAATGGATGGATGAATTATATAAGCATCTGGATCCCTTTTGTTCCACCCTAGGCAGTTACAACCAGACATTCCCTTGAATTAACTTCTTATTAATCTAGTTAAGCCTGATCACTTGTATTTCAAAGATTTCTATGTTTTAATAAAGGAAAAATACTATAAAGTTATAATTTATGCTGACAAAGTGATTTAAAGATTTCTATAATTTTATCTTCAATAGGTTGTAGAGGATATGGTAGCATAAAAAGTGAATAAGAAAAATAATTTTGAAGACAAAGCCAAAATTTAGTTTATGTTTTCATAAATTCAATTCAGTATATAATTATTTAACATCTGATATGTTAATGATAGCATCACTTTTCATTCATATGTTTTATAAATCTTATAAAATTTTTAAAGCAGTGCATTAATTTATACAGAATCAATTAGGGGTTAATTTTATTAATTTAGAAAATTAAAATGACCAATATCCTGTACTTTTTTAATCTTACAATAATTAAATTGGAAAAATATTTTCAAAGCCTTGCCTAATTCAGGTGAGGTGGTCTATTCACCATCAGCATGTTTCTGAATTTGAAATGTGTATTTCTTGATAGTTATAATTCTTAGAATCAGCAAGAACTCAAGTAGTCCCAGAATACCATTTGGTTATTTTTCATTCAAGTTAAAATGGAAAGAATGATCATTGTGCATTCTACAAATCAAAGTGCTGCTTAAATACATATATATATCTACGTTAATGGGCTGATCCAATAGTTCCTTTCATCTCCCCCCCCCCCAATTTTCATCTTATTTATTAAAACTTTTCAGTGAATCACATATGTTCTAATATGTGAGATTAAAAAATAAAAATAATTCTAATGATTTGGAGGAAAAATGAGTTTATATTCTGTTTAGCTGCATAAAATAATTTATGCAGCTATGTACTGAAAAATCATCAGTGGACTTTGGCAGAATCACAATTTTACCATATTTTATTTGATAGCATTTAGAAAGTTAACTTCTCTAAGATTCAATTTGCTTTCGTACAAATTGAAAGATAGCAAAATCTATCTTGTTTGTCATGAACATGACAAATTAAGGCATGTGAAAAATCCAGAATAATATCTGGTCCATGGTATGTGCTCAAGAAACAACTTTCTCTTCTTTCTTTCTTCCTCCCTCCTTCAGTTTTCCTTTTTTAAAAATTTTATTAAGCCATAACTCATGTCAGAAATTCTCTTATTCAAAAAGTACAATTAAATGTTAAATATTTGTGGCATGCTCACAAAATCTGGCAGTAATCATTGTTTTTAATTTTAGAACAACTTTTTTCATCCCAAAAAGTAATCCTAAAAATCATTAGCAGTTAGTCCCCATTGCGCCTGCCCCAAACAACTACTAATTTTCTTGTTGTCTCTGTAGATCTTTATTTTCTTCATGTATCACATAAATGGAAGCATACAATATGTGAACTTTTGTGATGGGTCACTTTCACATCAAATAATGTTTTCAAGGTCCATCCCTATTGTGCAGAATGTATCAGAATTTCAGTACTTTTCATGGCTAAATAATTTTCCGTTGTATGGTTATACCACTTTTGTTTATCCATTCATTAGTTGATGGACATTTGGATTGTTCTACATTTGGAGTATCATGAAAAACTTGTAAACTCAGGCACAAGTTTTTGGCACATATGTGCTTTCATTTTTCTTGGGTATATACCAAAGAGTAGAATTCTTGGGTCACTTGATAACTGTATGTTTAAATTTTTAGGAACTATAAAACTTTTTTTCCAAGGGGCTGTAGCATTTTACATTCTAACTAGCAATGAATTAGGGTTTCAATTTAACACATTCCCACCAATCTTACTCTTAACTGTCTTTTTGATTTCAGCTTTGCGGCTGGGTATGAAGGTAGTATTTCATAGTGATTTGATTTTTATTTTCTGTTTTAACTTAAGTTGTCTTTATATTATTGCATTTTAAGTGGTCTTTTTGTATTCTGGATATCAGTCCCTTATCAGACATATGACTTGTATATTTTTTTCTATTGCATGAGTTACATTTTCACTTTTTGGGTGTATAATTTGTAACAAAAAACTTAAACACTCAAAATTCAATTGAAAATTCAAAATTTTTAATTTTTTTAATGAAATGCAATTTATTGATTTTTTCTTTTATTGCTTAGGTTTTGCTTTTGTTATTATACCTAAGAAATTCCTATCTAACCTAAGATGATTAAAACTTACTCCTACATATTCTTCTAAGAGTTTTATCATTTAGCATCTTGCATTTGATTTAATCTTTGCATATGTTGTAAATGGTCCAAATTCATTTCTTTGCATTTGAATATCTAGTGCTGTCAACACAGTTATATTGAAAAAAAATATCATTTCCCCATTACACTGTGACTCTTGTCAGAAATCAATTGACCTCAGATGTAGGTTTATTTCTATTCCATTGATCTACATGTCAGTTATGCTAGTGCCATACAGTTGCTGACCACTGTTTCTTTATAGTAGGTTTGGAAATCAGGAATCCCTAATCTTCTAACTTTGCTCTTTTTTCTTCAATAGTTTTTTTTTCTGTCTAAAATGCATTTTTCATATTTTCATCTGAATTTTAGAATCAGAATGCCAATTTATGCAAAGAAGTCAGATGAGATTTTGATAGGGACTGCCTTGAATCTGTAGATTGATTTAGGGAGTACTGCCCTCTTAATGATAGTTTCAGTATTAAATCTTACACTGATAAATTTATTCCTCAGTATTTTATTCTTTTTGGCATTATAAAAGTTATTTTCTAAATTTTGTTCATTTTTACATTGTTCATTGTAACATATAAAATATCAATATTTTTACATATTGGTATTAATTTTTATAATTTATTTTTTTTTTCATTTTTGGCAGATGCCTTAGAATTTTTCACATGTAATTTCATGTCATCTTCAAATAAATGTAGTTTTATTTTTTCAAGTCTGAATTACCTTTATTTATTTATTTTTATTTCCTAAATGCCTTCACTAAAATTCCTTCTTTCTTTTCAATTTCTAACAAATCTTAAAAACTGATATAGTTTCTAAGCATATGAAAAATAAATAATTTTGATTTCTTGATGAATTGCTAGGAAGTAAGTGTAGATTACTGTGAATGTGAGAAAATCATGAGGGTGGGTAGCAGCTTTAGGGAGACCCCCAAACCTCTAACTTTTTAACCTCTAGGAATCCAACAAGGTTCTCATTGTGATGAAACAGGAAAGATTCCTTCCTGTCCCAGGCTCCTGTTTCAGGGAGAAAAGAGTAATTAGGGCATTCTCCATAATGTTCTACTCTCCGGGGGAAAATAATTTGCCAGACTTTTCTCCAACCAGGGGACAGGGTATTTCTACTACTCTACCCCCTCTATTCTTCCTGTCTCACCTAATGGTTGGAGAAACCTAAACCACAGAAGAAGTGCTTGTGAAAGTCACACCAAAAGACTAAAATTTAATCATTAGGATACTCTGCCTCTCCCATACCTTACCACCAAGCAGTAGGGCTCCAGTAAAACAACCACAGATTACAACTGAAAGATCCTCAAGACACAGACTCTCTGAGGAAGAATACTCTGACTTAGGAAAGCCAAAGTCTAAAAGGAAGACAAAAAATAAGGACACAAGAGAAGCCCGAATTTGCTTGCACTATATCCCAGACTCTCAGCCATAGAAATCCTCATACAAGCCCTTTTTATCTGAAAGCCTTTACCTGATACAATATTTTCCAAGTCAAAAAAAAAAAAAAAAAAAAAAAGGGTATGAGCAAGCCAAAGGGTAAGAAAATCATGGTTTTAAGAGATAAAACAAGCATCAGAAGCATAACAGATATGACAGAGGTATTGGAATTATCAGAGAGGAAATTTAAAATAAATTTGATTAATATATTAAGAATGATGATGAGAAAAGTAGATGACGTGAGAACAGATTGTAATGTAAGCGGCAAGACTGGAACTCTAATGACGAAGCAAAGGAAATGTTAGAAACCAGAAACACTGCAACAGACATGAAAAATGCTTGTGAGTAGACTGTGTCAAGTATATTGAACAAGAAGAGGAAAGAATTGGTGAGTTTGAATATATATCAATGGAAACTTCACAAACTGAAGTGCAAAAGGAAAAAAAGAACACTAAGAATGGGGTATGTATGTCAACGTGACACAGAGGCCAACTGAAAGATTCCCCAAAGGCCAAAGCTGGAATATTTCCAGCAAGAAAAACTGACCTGGCTAGTATTGGATTATAACCCAAAGTATAAAATCATAGTTGTTACAGCAGGTAGATAGTTAAGATGTGAGCAGAGAAAAGGGGAGCTATAGGCCAGGGGACAGGAAACCAAACATCTTATAAACAGCAAGGAGTGGGTGGGGGAGGCCAAGGGCAGACAAAGAAAAGCAGGAAACTACAGACTAACAGGAAAACACACATTTGGGTGATAAGTTTCTTAGAGGCAGACAAATAAAAGTGTGAAAAGGTACAAATCTCCAGAGTCCAAATATAACCTGTTGCTGATTATGCCCTCATTATAGTGAAATTAGCCTTGCAATTAAGAAGTTCCCATTATGGTCCAATGCCATAACACTTCAAGGATAAAAATCCCTCCTCCTTCAGGAAGGTGGAGCTGGAATGAAAATCAGGAAATACAACCCCCCAAAATCCCTCTTTCCCAATGAGTATTTCACCTTTCATTTATATGAAATGACCCAAGTGCCAAAAGAGATGCAGGGCAGCTCTTCACTTGTCTGCCCACCCCCATTCTAGAGACATATTTTCCACTTAAATAAATCCTCACTTTACTTTCTCAATTTCCATCTCATTAATGTATTCCTTCTGCAATGAGATAAGAAACTTTCCACAAGAACATATCCTTGAGTCCGTGTTGACTCATCAACATAAAAAAATGACTGAAAAAATCCTCAAGCAAAGAATGGAGCATAACTGATCATTCATTAAATATGGACTCTGCAAAGTGACTTCCTTCCAAAGCCAACAGTGTGCAAAGTGGGACTAAAAGAGTAACTTCACAGTGGAGAAACCTGATAAACACTGCCTCAGTGAAGTGAGCAAAGTCAATATCAACAGTGATAACTCATACTGATTGTACCCTCCGTACGAAGTGATAAAAAAATGCCATTTTACCTGCCTACTTCTGCAGGCTTCCTCTCTAAAACCATAACCATGAACCTCTGTCTTACCGTGAAAAAAAAAAAAAACTAACTAACTAAATCCCAATGGAGGAACATTTTACAAGATTTACAAGACTAGTACTTTTCAAAACTGTCAAAGTTTATCAAAAAATAAGGAAAGTATGATAAGTTCTCATAGCCAGAGGAGCCTAGGGAGAAATTGAATGAGTACCCTGGATGGAACCTTGGAGCAGAAAAAGGGCATTAGGTAAAAACTTAAAAAATCTGCATAAAAAATGAACTTTAGTTAATAATAATGTATCAATATTTGTTCATTAATTATAACAAATATATGATGCTAATATTAATAATAGAGGAAACTGTATATAGCATATGGGAACTCTCTGAGAGGTATTATCTTCACTACTTCTCTATAAATCGAAACCTATTCAAAAATTAAAAAGTTTACTATTTGTAACTCTTCATGTAAATTGCATTCAAGCTATCAAAACTTGAGAAGCAAAGAAACTGTATAGGTAAAATTCTATAAATTAACCAAATATTTTTATGTTTTTATTTATTTTATTTTATTTTTTATTGATATTTCAAATATGATTTTAAGGATAGAGTACTTATCAATGGGAAAGGTATGAACCATTAATTTTTTCTAATTGTTTATACTTATATTCAAGATTTACAATGTTAGCTGTTTTTCTCTCTTTGTCTCTTTATCGCTTACTCTCACATTATCAATTAAGGGACATGGAGGAGGTTTATATATCTTAACTCTATTTACAATTTAGTTATCATTTAGGAAATTCATGTATCAAGGAGATAACAACATGTAAAGATAAAATTAATTCTGAATGACATTTTTTTTTATTGCTCCATAACAAGTTAACACAGAGTTATCACTGTAAATAAAACTATATATGATTATTTTTTCTCATAGTGTTCCTGGGCATGACTTAGCTGGAGTTTTAGGATTTGGCTACCATTTATTTTCACAAGACTTCAATCAAGATGGTGACCAGGCCATGTTCCCATCTGGGGCCCAGCATCATCTGTCAAGATAATTCAGGATGCTGACTAGTCGGGTCCTTGAAACTCTATTACTGACATTTCACCTTACATGCCAGCTCTTGGCCAGGGATTACTCTCAGCAACTACAAGAGGCCTGGACTTCTTTGCCACCTAGTTTCTGTTGGCATTTTCCTCAAGGCTATTTGCTCTCCCCACAGATGGTGAGTCTGTCTCTCCTTCCAATATCCTGTATGGTGGGAAGAGGAGGGCGGAAGGAATCTTGTATAAATAGGAGTCTTTAAAGCATAATGTAACTTAATCAAAGGATCTACTGTCTCACCATGTTTATAGATTTTATTCATAATTGAGAAGAAATTATACAAAGAAGGTACATCAGGGAACAGAAATCTTAGAGACTTAGAATTCGGTCTATCCACAAATGTTAAAAACAAACAAACAAAAAACTCCCAAGCATATTAAGTCCTTCAGGTCTTGTACTGTAGTTACTCTGTGGGTTCTTGTACTAAACACCACACCATTTATGCGGTTTTAAGTCTTCAGCAGATCAGAATTACCAAATTCACAAAAGGGAGAGGTAGAATATGAGAACCTTACAAGGTAACAAACACAGCAAGGGAGAATGAAATAAAAATTTCTTCAGGAATCCAAAAGGCTAACTACTCTGGGCATTTAGTGGTATGTTGGAACAAGCTTTAGGATTAAATCTGCTCACTATGGCGGGTCAGGAATTTCTAGAGGTGGGGGCTTACAGATGGGTTTCAAGGGTATGGTATGGCAGGTGATGGGATGATAGAACTTGTTTGCCTGATACAAGTTGATTAATTAATGTATATGTTTAAGTGTAGTAATCAGAAATTTATGGAAAAGAAATGTATAAAAGAAAGGCCAAATTCCTTCCATTATGACCTCCAAAATATAACTATTCTTAACATTTTTTTCTATATTCAGACACAGTGATGCATACAAATCTATGAAATCCATTTCATTGATTAATATACCAAGTTCAACAAATATTTACTAAACTGATTATGTGCCAGCAAATAAGATACTAATGAGATTCAAAGGAACATCATGAGGTAATTTTCTATTTCATACTTTAAACATAAGGTTTCTGAACTTCTGGATATTTATTGCACTTATTCAAGCTCACACAGCTTAGAGCCCTGTTTCCAAGAGGGGCCTTCTCTTCCCTGAAACATAGCTGTCTCTCTTTGGGGCGCTTAACATTACATAAATGAGATGTCAGTGCACAGGATCATCATCAACGTCGCCTACTACAGACGCAAAAGAGCAGCCAAGCAGTATTGATAGCACTAGCAGACTGATGAGAACTAATTATGAAGATGACACTTGTTCTTTTGAAAGCCCTGACTAAGTGGCTCCAGTTTTCTAACTGAAGTGCGAAGGGCTGTGTGTTCATTCTTTAGGTAACATTGGTTAGTTTTCACTTTCTTCTAAAGTCATAGCTTTTACAATTTTTGCTCTTCAAGAGGTTTATTTCTGGGTTTTGTTTATTTGGTTTTTGTTTTTTAGATCATTTCAAGTTTCTGCAATAAGACTACATGGTGATATTTTTAGAGAGGAAAACAGTGTGGAATATAGATGGCTAGAATAATATAAACTAAATTCAAATGTAATGCAAATGGTGGACTTCCAGATTAAATTTCCCTAAACATGTTACATTTATTAAGTTAGAATATTAAGATAATTTATTTGACAAAGGACATAACTAGAAGAGTAAGATTAAATTTTTATGTGTTAACTTTATTTGCTAGTATTGCAATGAAATAATGCTCCTGTGCATGGATCCTGTCATAATAATAATATAAATTGATTGCAAACCACTTTTTTTTTTTTTTGGTTTGTTTCAAGTGCGTGGGGAACAAAGATGACCGTTTTGTTTCCTTTAGTTCCTTTAAGGACTATTTAAGAACATGGTTTTTATTTGCAGAATTAGAGTCTAGTCCCAGTTCTGTCATTAGCAGCTATATCACCTTGAAGTCACCTTGGGAATCTCTTTTTAAACCTGAAACTCAAAAGAGTTTTGGTTTCCTCACCTGTAAAATGTGAATACCAGCAATGATAAATGTATTTGTGGCAAAGGGTTATAAAAGTAAATGCATTAAATTTCACATTACAGATCTAGTTAGAAGATGTTTGTTTTTTTTTGTTGTTGTTGTTGTTCACTTGCTTTTGTTTCAGAAAGTGAAGAAGGAAGAATAAGATGAGGGAGGAGGAAGTCCTGGCTTTGAGCCTGGAAGACTAAGGCAAATGAATGCTAGTACCAGTATTTCCCTTTGTATATGCAGATAGAGCACTTGGAAACATTCATTCTTCTTAAGCATGATATGCTATATTCAGAATGGATTTATAGGACTAGCCAAGAATCTGTTGTTCACGTGGATGGAAGCTCCCATACTTAATGCCTGTTGAAAATTACTTGACTATTCAGATCCTGTCTCTCTAGTGAGCTCTGTTTCCATCCCTTCACAGTTGAAGGCCTTTAAATTTATCTTCTCAAGGCTCTAGGAATGAGGTGATTTGATTACTTTAATTTAATGGAGCTGAAACAACCAAGAGGGTTAATTAATTTGTTTGGAACCCAAGTTTTATTTTTGAATTGAGTATAAAAGAAATAAGAAGCAAAGGCAAAACTGCTTGATCAGCATGGGACAATTTTAAGAGCACTACTATTTAGATAATAAACCTGTTATGGCTTTGTTAGCTTGTAGAGCCCTCTAAACCCAGTTGTATAGTAATGAGCCTTAATTGTATGCTACATGCATAATTTGTAGTCAGTGATTGACTAGAAATATGTTGTCAGTTATATGCATCCTCATCTTTTATTATAGAAGATTTGGCCATTTATTTGTTGAATTTATATTTTATATCTTAGCTTTAAAATTCCTCCTTCAGCCCATATGAGCCTTATCTAAATTTTCCAAAGATTTCTATAAGAGGCAAGCTCAGTTGGCTGGATACTTAAAATAGACTTGCGATGGAAAATAAGAGAGCTAAGCAGAATTTATTCAGTGAATATTCAAGAAGTCCAGTAAATTATTTTAATTAACTTATATACTTTAGCCTAATGTTCTGTTTCCTCTGTGAAGGGTATGAAAACTGGAAGATTCCTTTAACCCACTGACATATCTTAGCACTAATAATATCAGCACAATTGGATGTTAAGTGTACTTTAATTGGACACACTGCAGTATGGAGTACACAGCATCACCTGTGAAGTATTCTTGATAAAAAAAGAAAAAAAAACTAACTTGAACCTAGCCAACCTGTTAGATGTAACTTCCAGTCGACATTAAACACAAGGTAATAAGAACACTTGAAAAGACGTAAGAGAAATCAATCAGACAAATTCAGAAGGTGGAACTTTCTACAGGAGAATTGATTTCTCTCTTCAGTAAGTTGAGTCATAAAAAAATGAGGCACCATTTATGGCAAAGGGATTAAAGTGACATAACAGGCAAATGCAATGTGCTAATTTGGTCATATACTGGTTTGAACAAATCAACTGAAAAGATATTTTAAGAAAATCTGGAGAAATAAGAATATACACTGGGAGTTAGATGATATCAAAGAATTATTCATTTCTGTTAATGTTATTCTAGCTAATTTATGTAGGAAAATGTATTGATTTTTTAATATTCCTACTTAAGCATTTTGGAGTAGATAACACAGAGTTATTTTAAAGTATTAGAGTAAAATAGATAAAATAAATATAAAATCTGATGACAAATTGTTACATTGGTGATGGGAATTCAGTGTCCAACATAATTTCCTTCTATATTTCTGAACGTTTGAGGTTTTTAATATTAAAAAGTGATATAATATAGAGTATACCTGAAAATTGTGTAGCAAAAATAGTTTTTATTCTTCTCTTTAGTCACAACTCTTCATTAGCTTTCTACTCACCATATACTGGGTCCCCTGCTATTCTGCGGCGATTGTACAGTAAGTAGGTATGATTCAGTTCTGTGCTGTCATGGAAAATATAGTCTAAAGGGATGATAGACACTTCCAAACTAATAAGAAGAGGTGTGAATAAAATGTGAGCTGCTATAAATAAGTGTAAGAGTTGAGGCTACCTTAGCCTAAGAGGAAATCAGAGATTCCAGGAGGAAATGCCTATAAGAAGAGATTGCTAGAGCAGATAAAGAAAATGCAGTGGGTGGTAGATAGTCTTACTGCTTCTAGGAAAATCTCTTGTTGGGAAACAAAACAAAACCAACCAACCAACAAACAACATGAATCATTAAAAAATACAAAGCAGTACAGTATGATGGGAACAAAGACAGGAAGGGAGAGAGAGAAATGAGACAAGACTGAAATGTTAGACAATAGCTGAGGAACTTTCAAGTTAGTTTAAGGATCTGAGTTTTTATTCTGAGAAAAGTAATAATTTAAATGACTTTAAGCAGAATTAAACAATTATTTATATCAGAGACCCTGTGTTTGTGGAAAAGAAATGAATGGACTAAAAACTGGCAGATGTGACTAAGAGAGAACAGAAGGAAGACACTGTAGATATTGAGAAATGATAATGTTTCGGGAAGTGAAAAGGAGAATTGGTTCCAGAATACACACTTCTGGGGGCCTGAACCTGAAGTACTTTCTTTAAAACATTCTTTACAAGTCTCCCTCTGGTGCCTGGACTGGCCAGGGTGGCGTTGCATTCAAGAAGAGCATCCTGAGCTCAGATCATGACCCACTCTGAGCCCAGGGACATGCAGCCCCTTCAGGACTCACTTCAATTCTTGATTCTCCATGTGAATGCCATGGACCAGATCTTTCAAGAGGCTCTAGAACTTGTACTGTGAGGGTGTCCAAGGGCCCAGTGGCCCTAGTCCCGTTTCAGAAGGACAGTCTTGTGAGTAGATTGCTACCACTGACTGATAATTCCTTCAGGATAATATGAGTTTGGGCCCCAGAATGATGAAGACACACTGATTTGGGATGACACATTAGACACAGAAAAACTTCAGGAGTCTAAGACACTCACAGTCCACTGCTGATCTTTAGGTTTAATAAGTGTCTGTGAACCATTCCCTCAGTCTTTGCCCACTTAGTTTCTACCTCAGTGCAGCCTTGGGTCTACAGCAGAGTCTTTTAACATTGTGCTATTGATATTTCAAGCTAAATACTTCCTTGTTTGGGGGAGTTGGGGGGTGCCTGTGCTTTGCCAGATGTAAGCATTATCATGGCCTCTTCCAATTAGACATCAGCATTGGCCTTGCTCCTTTTCCCCAGGTGTGATAGCCTTAAATGATGTGTTCAGACATTACAAATATCGCTTGATCAACAAAATCAGCCATGGTTGGGAGCCACTGTTCTACAGCATTTCAGTTGGGATAGAGATAAGGATTCTTTATTGTGGCTCTCAATTGCCCATGGCACCTGGACAGTTACCCTACCAGCCCTGCAGGCTCCATGCACCATGCCAGTCAGTGCTTGGTTATAGTTACCACTCTCTGGTCTGAGGGCTTGTGACAATCTTGCTCTGCAGTGCTCATGGACTCTTCTAGTCAATGTGGTGACACCGTCAGTCTTAAGCCATGTCAGATTAGGGATAGATGTTCCTATGCAAATGGAACTGCTATTCTCATTCTGCCTACAGAGAGACTCTTGGCTACTGTGTGTGAAGGAGGGGTGCAGTTACTATTGAAATGCATTACATTCTTAGAATGCAACGATTACAGCCCAATGCACTAAACAGAACACATGATTGAAAGATAAGTTGTTTTATATTTGTCTTAAACATTTAAATGGTAAATTAACATATCCAGAAAATGAATAACAGTTCACATGTTCCTCCACACTGTGGGTAAGGCTTTCATTCATGGTCATCATAAATGGAGTAAAACCCTGTGAAAAATCTCTGGAAGCCAGCACTGGGAAGGGGCAAAGCTCAGTGGATGATGCAGCATCATGAGTAATGACGTAACTAGCATTAAATACAGTAGCTCCACAGTATCTGTGGGGGACTGGTTTCAGGAGCCTCTGTGCCTACTAAATCCTGAAGATGCTCAAGTCCCTTCTATAAAAGGGGATAGTAAAATGAATAGTCAATGCTCCATATCCACAGATATGAAACTCCTCAATACAGAGGACCAAATGCATATTTATTGGGAAAAAAAAATCTACATGTAAGTGAATCTGCACAGTTCAAACCTGTGCTGTGAAAGGGTCAACTGCGATTGGTATGTGGAAACTGCAAAGACAAGGAGGTCCATAATGTTTCAATAATACATTCTAAAGTGCTGCTGTAGAGCCACTCTTTACAGTGAGAGATAAAACTTTAGCCAGGAATGACACATTTGCCAAAAGAGAATGAACGTAAAGAGCTGGTTCCTGGACCTAAACAGGAAAATATACCATGTCACTATAGATAGTTTTCCCATGAGCTGATGAGAAATACTAAATGCATAAATATGTCTTTGTTACCAATTCTAAATCATCATTGATAAATCACTATTCTTGTCATTAGCTGAGGAATCAAATTTTAAATCAATCAATATACATAATAAGTACTTACCTGGACCCTGCACACTTGAGTTTTCAACTTGGTGGAAAACAGTAGATTGAGAAGATATTTTGAAGTAGAATCTAATACTTAGTAATTTATCATATATAGAAAGAGGAAGAGAAGAGCTAAACATCTTTCAACTTTTCTGGTTTGAAATATTAGCTAGACCAAAATGTTTTTCCACAATGTTATGATTATCTTTTAAGTATTATCTAATTCATAATTTTAAAATTTTACCTTTATTGAGGTATAATTGACATCTAATTCATAATTTTATTTCAGTGTGCTTTTTAAATTTTCAAAACTTTAATGTTTTTGTAACAATAATTTTTTAAAAAACTAAAGTTTAATCTTTATCCAAATTGTCATCCACAGTAAAAAAGAGCAACAAAATTCAGATGAACTTTTTTCCTTTCTCTTTTCCCTTAAAACTTTTAAATCTAGATAATTTTTTTTCATGAATAAAAGTGGATTGTATAAATAGTCCAAAATACCTTAAATCATAAAGCTTTCAGTTTTTCCAAATGTACTAAATCTGTGTAGAGCAATCCAGACAACTGGCCTATAAAAATAGAGAGCTGTGTCCCCTTGTCTTAGTTTTATTTGAATAGTACAGTGCATTGATAGATATGAGAGAAATGTATACTCAATACTTATCTTCCTGAGAGGATAAGAAATAGCCTTACACTCAGTAACACTCATCTGCACCTAACTGGGCTACTGTCTCCAATGTATTCTCAAAAATTTGTATTTTGATCTAAGCTTGATTTGATTATGAGAGGAATCTTACATTTTAAGAAAGTAAATGTCACTTTTAACATCATTCCATTTATAGTTATTATCTATAAAGTTTTTAGAGATAATTTAAAGTTTCATAATTAGTTGAACACAGAAGCATCAAAAATATCCTACATTATCATCTCAGGTCTCTATTATTAAACCACTCTGTGTGTACTTAAATAGAGGGGAGAATGCCTAGAATTCACCGTCTTTCCTTTAACACATGCTACTGACTGGAGCAACATTCAGGATTCTCATCTACTCTGCATGATTTTCCAGCTGGTCAGGAGGCTGGGCTTTGGAAGGAAAGCATTTCACTGCTCTCTACTCCCCAGTACCACCCTGCAACTCCTTCCTTTTCTTTGATTGTTAGAACAACAAGAGCAATGATGATTTAATGAGAGTTGATCACATGCTAGGTTCTATGTAAGGAAGACGGAAAACACTGTTACCTTTCATTTCACAAGTACCCTGTGAGGCAAGATATTAGATTATACATGACGCTAGTTGTAGATGACAAAATAGATGTTTGTCAAGATCATATAACATGACCCAGGTCACATTGCTAGTAGGAGACTGCTCCAAGCCAATTCTCTCTGGTACTACGGGAGGTACCAGGCTCCCTCTTATTCCCAGACTCCTTGTATGCGTATTAGCTTTGTCAGAATTTGAGGGGGAAAACATGTATTTGAAAAGATTATAGATTTGCATCACCCTCATGAAGGTTATCAATGGTAATATCATAAATTTTGAAAGAGTGACAGGATACAACCCAAGGGATCTATTTTAGTTTATGTAGTTTATTTAGATAGTATATTTTATGAATAACTAATAGATAGATACAGGTTAACATTGACAGGGATGGTAATGAGAGAGAGAATGGAAGAAGGGAGTTACACAGGGTTAATATTGATACATGCCACTTTTGTACTAAACTCCACAGAGACATATAATCAGTTATAGCATTAGAAAATACTGAATTCATCCAAACACTTTAAATTGTTACAGACAAGGAGTAAAAGTTCTCTGTATAATTAATGTATAGCCAATACTTTAACTCATTACTGATAGTGTAATTTTCCCAAGTGCTATAAATGATAGCATTATTTGACTAAGTGTAATATTTTTGCATAAAGAAATATATTCCCTTGAAAATCCTTTCTTAAACCTGATTATTTTCTAACATGCATTTTCTACTCTAGAATTACTTCAGAAATTTATTTAAAATGTATAATTTGGGGGAAAAACTTTCAAACTATGCTGACTGTTGAAATGGCATTTTATAGGAAGATAGATATATTTAAAATTTTGTCTGAACAGATGTAAAATAAGACATATTTTGGAACATTGATAGAAGGCTGACATCTAGAAAAATAAGTATGTGCAATCAGAGTTTGTTGTAATAAATGACAAAATTTTTATATACCACAGCCACTCATTGATACTTCAGTGATACTTCAATAAAGGACAGAAAGAAACCATTATAGAAAATAGTAGCTGTGACTTGAAGATATGATAGACAGATGGGAAAGATAATGAAATATAAATGGAATACAATGGAGCAGAAAAATGAAATGTTGAAAACATATGTAGTGATTAAAAATAGAAAACCTTGTAATAAAGTAAAAACTTAAAACACTTAAAAATAGTGTTTTAAGGGGAGGATCTGGTAGAATTTAACCAGATGGGCTAGAAATGATTCCTTCAGAAAGCATATGGGATTAATGAATCCAATCACAGTTTAGGATGAGTTAAATCATGCATGTTGATCACACTATTCAGGATTACCAACTTTCTCTGTGGCTTGTGACACAGAAGCTGTGTCTCTATCATGACTATGTCAGAGTGTATGTAGACTTCCAAAGAGAATGCCTAAGAGAACCTCATGTAGAAATGTGAAATGTAACTTTCAAGGTGTATGATTTTTAACTGTTGAAGGCCTATTTCCCGCTAAAAGTACAGTTTAAAATACCTGTTTTAGCTGTTATTATCATGGTTTTCTTTGTGTTTGGTTATGAAAAATTAACAACACTATATTTAGTCTTTGTAACATTATCTTGTATTTTTTTTTTTTTCCATTACCTGTGAACTATTTCCAATCTGTTAAAAAAAAAACAAGCAGTAGAAAGAGACAGTCTTTGCAGGAAGTATTGCTGGGAAACTTGGAGAGCTGCATGCAAATCAAAAAAACTAGAACACACCCTCACATCATGCACAAATATAAACTCAAAATGGCTTAAAGACTTAATATAAAGCAAGACAACATCAAACTCCTGGAAGAGAACATAGGCAAAACATTCTCTGACATCAGCCTTAGAAATGTTTTCTCAGGTCAGTCTCCCAAAACAGAAATAAAAGCAAAAATAAACCAATGGGACCTAACTAAACTGAAAGATTTTGCACAGCAAAGGAAACCAAAAAGAAAACAAAAAGACAACTTACAGAATGGGAGAAAATAGTGTCAAATGATGCAACTGACAAGGGCTTAATCTCTAGAATATAAAAGCAACTTATACAATTCACCAGCAAAAAAAAAGCCAACAAGCCAATGGAAAAATGGGCAAAAGACCTGAACAGACATTTCTCCAAGGAAGATACACAGATGGCCAAAAAGCACATGACAAATGCTCAACATCACTGATTATATAAGAGAAATGCAAATCAAAACTACCATGAGGTACCACCTCACACCAGTCCGAATGGCCATCATTAATAAGTCCACAAATAACAAATGCTGGAGGGGGTGTGGAGAAAAGCGAACCCTCCTGCACTGTTGGTGGGAATGTAAGCTGGTACAACCACTATGAAGAACAGTATGGAGGTATCTTAGAACACTATACATAGAATTACCATATGACCCAGCAATCCCACTCTTGGGCTTATATCCAGACAAAACTTTCCTTGAAAAAGTCACATGCAACCGCATGTTCATTGCAGCTCTATTCACAATAGCCAAGACATGGAAACAACCCAAATGTCCATCAACAGATGATTGGATTAGGAAGATGTGATGCACACACACACACACACACACACACACAATGGAATACTACTCAGCCATACAAAAGAATGAAATAATGCCATTTGCAGCAACATGGATGGAACTAGAGACTCTCATACTGAGTGAAGTAAGTCAGAAAGAGAAAGACAAATACCCTATGATATCACTTAAATCTGGAATCTAATATACAGCACCAATGAACCTTTCCACAGAAAAGAAAATCATGGACTTGCAGAATAGACTTGTGGTTGTCAAGGGGGAGGGAGAGGGAATAGGATGAATGGGGAGCTTGGGGTTAGTAGATACAAACTATTACTTTTGGAGTGGATTAGCAATGAGATCCTGTTGTGTCACTGGGAAATATGTCTAGTCACTTATGATAGAGCAAGATAATGAGAGAAAAGAAAATGTATACATGTATGTGTAACTGGGTCACCATGCTGTGCAGTAGAAAAGAAAAATGTATTGGGGAAATAAAAAAAAAATTACAAATTCAAAGAAAAAAGCTAAGTGATAGTTAGCAGTATTTCTACAGCTAAATTAAAAGAGCAGGGATAAAAAAATAGAAATAAATAAATAAAACACAAGCAGCCTATTCGCAAAAGCTAACTCTCACTGCCCTTCCTAATAGAAAACCAGTGTCTGTCAAGTGGTGAGCCAGCTTTTCATTGCCCTTCCTGCAAGGTCTGCCTTTCAGAAGATTTCACTTGCCTATAGTTGGTTCGCTCCTTGAGTTTCAGATTCTAGGCCTGTGGATATGACCTAATATATATGCTTCAAATCCTACTGATTTTTAGAAATTTCATATTATTGAAAAGCAGAAAAACTCTTCATTTTCAATCAACACATTTATTGAAATTATTTTAAACAAGAAAATGATGTAATGATATTTATTTAAACTATAAGTAGTTATATAAATGAAAGGAATGTTTTCTTATAACTTCCCCCAAACCCAGAAAACAGTTATGATTCCATATAAGCCAGGATGACATCATGAAGAAATTTTGTAGTATAAAATCGGAATGACTTGAATTTTGTTCTATATGGATTTGAGTAAAATGTTAGGTCTTTTTTGCCTTTATTTTTCTCTTCTGTACAATAAAAAGATTTTGAAATTTCAGACAATATGTGAAAAACTTCCAATATAAAAGAGAAAAACTGTCAAGTGAAAACTAAATTCAAAAATACCCATACTTAGACACTTGGTAATCTTGTTTTTCTCCAATTTTCCCAATAAAGAGCCATTTTCAGAATATAAATTCATTTAAGGTCACTGTTCTGTTGTTATAAAATGACTATGTGGTAAAGTAATTATTATAGATTACTTTTCATGGACAGAAAAGAAGCCCTCTAATAGATGTCAAGGCATAGATTAAGTCACATGCAATGTTATTAAGAATAATACTTAAAATTCCCATATTGCTAGTTCATAGCATGTTCTTAAAATGTATCTTTTTTATATTTTAGGTTGAGGAAATTCAGTTTGCTAAATAAATATTGACATGTGCAAATTCTGCTTTAATAATTTGGTAAAACAATTGAGTTATTAAAGAAGTATGTCTCATTATTTATATAGTAATTGTTCATTTTTCTTTGTTGTTTTTTTTTTTAGAGCTGAACCCATGGCATATGGAAGTTCCCAGGCTAGGGGCTGAATCAGAACTTAGCTGCAGGCCTACCACAGCCATAGCATCACCAGATCCGAGCCATGTCTGTGACCTACACCACAGCTCATGGCAATGCCAGATCCTTAACCCACTGAGCAAGGCCAGGGATTGAACTGGCATCCTAATGGATACTAGTTGGGTTCACTACCAGTGAGCCATGATGGGAACTCCAAAATATTTTTTAATTCCAAAAAATAATGAATTACTTCTAAGTACAGAGCTGTACCAACGGCCTGAACCATTTTAGGGTCAATTTTCGACATTATTTTGGTAAACTAAACCCGGTTAAACAAAGTAAACAAATAACTGAATAAGATGCATGTCAGGAAGGTTTACTAGAAGCATAAATGATATGTCACTCGAAAAAAAGGCAAGAGACTTTATAACTGAAACACTTTATGAACCCAAACAGCTATCTGGATTATTTATCTCTCTTTCTCTGAACTGGTATGGTTTCTTAATTTCTTTGTTCTCCACATGCTTACTTAGAATAATGACTGACATACAATAAGCACAATTTAAGTGCTTGCTAAAATAAAAATAAATATTTTCTAAATATGACTCTTTCTTTAGTGCATAAGGATTAATCGAATACAAGTTAAATTTTTAGCGATCAAAAGTTAGTAACCTAACTGATATCGCTGAATCCAAGTTCCCAGGCAAAAGATCGGCCTAGAATGAGTCCTGTGTCCACACCTGGTTAAATATACTATTCTAAGGGGGTGGAGTCAAGAAATATACATATAGACACACAAAGCAAAGGGAAATGGATCTGTTCTAGGCTGGAACTTCAAGAGATGTTTACTATAGAATGTTTGAGACCTTTTGTCTATATATTCCACCAGGACCCATGAGCCATGAAAACGGGAAAAAAGGAAAGGAAAATGCAGTAGGTCATGCTTTTTTCTTTTCTATTTGGAAATATGTTTATATATACATATAAATACATACACACACACACACACATATATATATATATATACATACAAAGCCAGAAAAAATTCTTAAATACCCATTCTCTGCCTCCACTTTCTTTTTTCACAGCTGGATATTAATTAGATCTCAAGGTCAGATATAGAATTAATTTCATTTTTGTGAGAAGGAACTTTTCTGGCCCCACAAGGAGATCCTGGGTGTCTCAGCTTTTGGTTAATTAAATGGAAATGTTGATTATTTAGCTCTTCATTATATCTTTTATATTGTGGTAACTTTGGTGCCTATCCCAGAGCCTGGCACATGTCATGAACTCTGAAAATACCTGTTGAATACATGAATGAACAAATCTGGGGAGAATATTTCAATCACAATTCATTGCAATGAATCCGGGGAAAATAGCAGTCCTTATTACCTAATTTTGGACCTTCTGTAAAATTGAGTAACTATTTAAAAACAGTGTTTATCAGCAACATCATGATAATCACTGAGTCTTTGAGCTATTTGCTTTTGCTTTTTTTTTTTGTCTTTTTGTCTTTTTGTCATTTCTTGGGCCGCTCTTGCGGCATATGGAGATTCCCAGGCTAGGGGTCAAATCAGAGCTGTAGCCACCAGCCTACGCCAGAGCCACAGCAACGTGCCATCCGAGCCGCGTCTGCGACCCACACCACAGCTCACGGGAACGCCGGATCGTTAACCCACTGGGCAAGGCTAGGGATCGAACCCGAAACCTCATGGTTCCTAGTCGGATTCATTAACCACTGCGCCATGACGGGAACTCCATTTAAGCTATTTTCATGTGCAGCCCCAATACGCTAAAAATTTTCATACATTCTTATTTACTTATTGCTTTTTTTTTTTAAGATAACTTTAGTCCCCTCTCTCACTTCACTCCAGAGATGAAGCCAAGATGTAGGGTTAAGAATGGACTTGAAGGACAGTCATTCCCCACATTCAAAACCTTTATGCGGAGTTCCCATCGTGGCTCAGTGGTTAACGAATCCTACTAGGAACCATGGTGTTGCAGGTTCGATCCCTGGCCTCCTCAGTGGGTTAAGGATTCTGCATTGCTGTGAGCTGTGGTGTAGGTCACAGACGGGTTCGGATATAGCGTTGCTGTGGCTGTGGTGTAGGCCGGCGGTCGGATGGTGTAGGATTCCACCCCTAGCATGGGACCCTCCATATGCCGCAGGTTCGGCCCTAGAAAAGACAAAAAAAAAATAAAACCAACTTTATGCCTCTTTAAATAATCAAGGCTCTGTTAACTAAGTGAGGCTCATTAAGTCTCTATTTCCCAGGAAGCTATTCCCATTTGAAAATAGACATTTGTCCTTTATGTCAGGTTTGTTTTGTTTTTTGTTTTTTTTCTCTTAGGCCTCTTGAGTCTTGAAAAAGATAACATTTGGTAAGCCATAGACAAATATGCCCAGGTATGCAAAAACCCCAGTAATAAACAGAAGTTCAGGAATATGATTAAATTTTAATCTCATACTAGGTTATCATACCTCAATACTTCCAAGCCTGGAATGTTTTTTTTTTTTTAATGTATAATATGAGGGCTAATTCATAAATTAAAAGAGAACAAGCAAAATGAACAAAGTAAAAGATGATAAAGTAAGGAAGGAGGAGAGGAACAAAATATGAAAAGAAGGAAATCTAAAAAAATTAAAATTAAAATAAAACAAGCAAACAAAAAAAACCTGTCAATTTCATCTGTTAACTTCCTAAAATAAGTGTGAAAATGTATTCTTCTTGTGGCCTACATTATTGAAGGTCCTAGGCACCTCAGTTAGGATTCAGTAAATTTTCCATCATTAACTATGGGAAGTTAGTAGACTTATGCCTTCGTTCACTCAACAAACATTCCTAGAAGCCCTGCTCCAGGATATTCTTTGAGGAACTAGGAGCTTACAGATAGGAGCCCATGTTAGTCTACAGGGATCTAAGCAATACACAACTTTAAATTTCCTTAGAAATTGATTCCAGTGAAAATAAATAATTGCTAAGTCTCTTTAATACATAAATTATTAGGGAAAGTATCTTTAAGAGTCTCCCCTTCTAGGTGAGATATAACATAGAATTCTAAACTCTTAAGGTCATGATTAAACACATTTAAGTATATTGAGGTAATCAAAAAAAGTGAAGTTAATGAAGGATAAAACTGATTAGTTAAAAGCAGAATTATCAAAAATAATCAGAACTCTTAGCTTGAACATTACACCGCATATGATCAGTGGGAGGCACAATACTGTCTCTCCTACACCAGTGGTTTCCTGACAGTTAATTAGAATCTCTCATGGATCATTGTTTAAAAAGACAGCTGGGAATCCTGATACAAAAGGCCAGTGGTGGGTCTGGTTAATGTAAAAAAAATATCCCCAGGTAATTCTGATAATCAGTCAGATTTAGGACCTATTTACCTTCTTTAACATATTAGTAGCAAAAAAACCATGAGCTAAATCGCCAAGCTTTTATCAATTCCTTTGTTGTGTCATCAGTTAACAGAATCCTCAAATTTTTTTTTTTTTCTTTTTTACTGCTGTACCTGTGGCATATGGTATGGAAGTTTCTGGCTAGGTGTCTAATCAGAGCTGCAGCTGCTGGCCTACACCTCAGCCACAGCAACAACAGATCCAAGCCACATCTGCAATCTATACCACGGATCCTTAACCACTGAGCGAGGGCAGGGACCAAACCTATATTCTCACAGAGACAACGTTAGGTCCTTAACCTACTGGGCCACAACGGGAACGCCAATCCTTAAAATTTCCTATTTTTACTTTAAATATGCCAATCACTCAAATATTCAACATTCCCCAATCTTTACAAAAAAATAAATACACAAAACTAGGTTCAGAAAAGGAAATGTATGCTATTGAATGGTTCTTGCCTTCCTCCATTTCCAAGCTCAAAAATTTGGAATGCATGAGTCTGAGCATTTGATCTGCTTTAAGCTCTGCGTAGGGGAGACCTGAACTAACACTGGAATGAGAGGGGGAGACAGGTTCTGCTATGACTCTAGTGTCCTTTGCCCTCCAACCCATGAAGTCACTCACAACCGCAGCTAGGCTTGGACTGTCAACTGGCCTCCAGGATTCAAGTGGTTGCATAAACCCAAGTCAGCCTTGTCTGGAAAACTGAGATGCTCTCTCTTCTCAAACACTGAGAGTCATTCACAGTGAGAGGCTAAGAGGTGGCAGGAAGACACTGTAGCACTAAGGCCAATGTGAGAATTCCAATTAAATACACATCTTTGTATTAAGCTTATTACTGAAGAGCCAGTGGGTCCTTCTAGATAGGGGATTTTCTGGGGGAGGCCACTGTGATCAAAAAAAAATTTTTTTCTAAAAATTCTTTCTATTGCTGCCACTTTGCCTCCTGGGAAACTTACAATGATTAGGAAATAAATTATCCTCCCTACTGGTTTCTATCATAACAGCAAGAGAAAGGTAGCGTGTAAGGCAGAGATACACACGTAGCTGACGGTTTGCTCTTTAGGCATGTATTCAAATAAACTGTTGGCCTTCAAAAACGATTTATCTTTCATGAACCTAGAAGTATAAAATTCACTAGAATAAAACTATTTAAATGAAGTGTACAAATTCTAGTAACAGGAGATAACATGAAAACTCATGGAGGCCACAAGAGTACAATTTTTGTACTGATTTAATACTAACATTTAAGAATTACAAATTATCCACATATATGTGTGTTTATTTAACTGTCTTTATTCTCTTATGCCATTAGAACATGAAACCTTTAAATTAGAAGGAAAAAAAGCATATCATTTTCCCTGTCCAACTTAATTTTAATGCTATATAGGTGGAAAGCAAATATATATCGACATTTCCCCATAAATATTTTTCTACACTCTATATAAAAGTCTGATATGAGAAGTAATTGACTGGTATATTAAGCTATTGAAAATCCAATTCTTATACATTATTGCAATTTCTGCTCAACTTATATCATACTTTAGATCACTTTTTATTCTTGTTCTAATAAAAATTCAATTCAATCTTTTCGTAATGTTATATACCTCTATAATAATAGCTATCACTTATTGAACACCTAGTATATACCAAGTACACTGTCAAAAATTTAAATATTTTACTATTTAATATCTAAAAATACTCCAGGGGTCTGTCTTAATGATCCCTGCATCTACTGGATTCAGGTGAGCTCTGAGAAGCTAAGACTGTGTGATATTTCACAAGCATGCTGATTCCTATTTCAGTTATATCAATTTCTCGCACTTGAATATTTTATAAATTTTAAACACAGGAGTACCATGGATATTCACTTAAGGTATTTCACTGTTCCCTTTTGGATTGCTCCATATTTTCTGAGTAAATCAAAGCAAAAAAAAAAAAAAAGAAATATCACATTTGAATCTAAAGTTAAATAGTGATGGAATAATTGTATATGTTTGCATGTTTCTTTTCCTCAAATGCAGTGTATCTTTTCTCTCATAAAACTGTTGAAATTATTAAAAATAGGGAATTCATTCATTGTGAGAAATTCAATATATAGGAAGAAAGCAAAGTCTTATTTAATGTAATAAAACTTGCTCTGAGCAAGATAGAAAATAGTTCATTTTAAAATATCACCTGTGACTCTATCATAAACGCAAGGGCATAATTTTTGTGTTTATTTCATACATACATACACATTATTATTTTTTAAATCGAGAATTCCATTTCATTAAAATATTCTTTTAAAATACAATTTAATGTCTACATAATCAGTTCCTTATGGACTCCCCCCAGTAATATTTATCACAAATGAAGGAATTTTTGTCTGTCTTATCCCCTGATGTGAATACCAAAGTCTCTGCAACGTAAGAGGCACTAAAATAAATAACTGTATTATGAATAAATAAATTTAACCAACTTTCAATATTTGGATATTTGGGCTGTTTTTAATTTCCTAATATTAAAAACTCATGTGGTGACTATGCCTTATTCATTGAATAGACATGATTACTTTCTTAAGGTTAATTCCAAGCTGCAAGATTATTGGTCAAAGGGTATATGAATAATTTATGGCTTTTGAGCCTGTATAGCTTTTTCTTTTTTTAGCAATTTAGAAGCACAAAGGGAGTTATCTATTTATTTTCTTCTCTCTGCAGCCTGGCATTGGCATTGGTGATTACAAGAAAAAGTTGGGTTGGTCTTTTCATGTCATCTTTTTAGTTTTTAGAAGACACACCTAAACAATTTCTCTACAATAAGATTCGACTCTTATCAAGCTATTTGGGCGGTATGTCTTTCCCATTTAAAAAAATGTCTCTTAAATCCTTTCTCCACATTATCTAACTTAATTTTTTCCTGTAAGATTTTTCATTTTCTCATATCAATGTGATTTATGGTGAACAAACTTTTTAGTTCTATTTACTATGTGAGAGTTTATTAGGTGTCTGAGGACAAGAATGAAGCTAGATAGCATCTAGCTGCCACCTCCACTGGTCTCATCTCAGGGAGATTGGAAAGTAGAAGAAAGAGCTCGGGGATGGGGCTTTTATGTTAGCAAACTGCCTCCAGCAAAATATACACCTGTTTATAATTCCATTGGCTATGAATTAGGATATCTTGTTTCCTAATCCTTGGATTATAGCAGATAGCTTCTGTCTCAAAAAAAAAATTCTCATTTGTTTAGGAGGAAACTGGCATTTCATTTTATTTTTCTGTTTTGAATACTACTCTAATAGAATATATCTTATAAGTTCACTCATTTGTAAATTGCCATTTGCATGTGTTCTTCTTAGATGATTTGTCTCTTGCAATATTTTTCTCAGTTCATACTACTTTTGGTATTCACATTTGAGCTGAAGTCACCATTAAGAAGTTGGTTTCAAGCTGAGAGCTGAGACCACTCTATGTCTTTTGTATATCGAATCTGATTTACTGGTTTATCTCACTCCATGGTCCTTTCAAATCAGGGCGTGCAGAGATGCAGACATGAAAAGGTCCCTGCACGACATGTTTAGATATTGAGCTGAGGCTAGTACTGAGTAACTTTGCCAATTAACCCCTGAGCCAGCAGTTCAGAGCAAACACAGTGCATTCCTGAGCCTTTTGGGCATCCAGTGCTTGGAAAATTACAAATAGATTAATCATTTCATTGTCAAAATTACATTGAACTTCAGATACATTGAAGGCAGTATGAGGGCTGTAATGCTTTGCTTTCTTCAGGGATCCACAATCCAGTGTTTATTTCTCGATATCCATTAGATGAATGCTTTGATGTATTAATTTAGAGATTAAATTTTTGACTTAAAATGGAGTTCAAGTTACAACAATTGGTGCAACAACAGGGTCTCACCTGCAGTGGTGAGAACATTCATTGCATATCAGTTAACTGGAAAAGAAGCAGAGTTTTTCAGGGAGTGTCTAGTTGGGCTGCATTCAGGCAATCCCACTCTTTGGATCTTTATTACAAAAATATCAAGGAAGAGGAGGGTAAAGAGACAGGACAGAGCTCAGGCAGAAGAAACTTTAAAAGACAGGTGCAAGGCTGTGGCAGATCTTTTAGGCACCAATGGACTTACTGTGTCCCAATAAGAAATGGAGCAGGGACCTTCAGCCTTGAGAAAAGCTCTCTTTGGTAGTACAGTATACTTGTCTTTTTTTAAGGAAGTCTATATTTATATTCTTACAGTCTCTCAACTCTTTTTCTGCTTTCATAACACTGATTAAAGTATTATTTGTTTTCTCATGTATTTATTTATTTACATGGAAAGGCTGCTTGTGCTGAGCTGAAATTGAACTAAGAGTTGAATTGGGGTAGAAGTTGATAAAGTGAAACTATAAAACTGTAGAGTGAAAGTGATGCACTCCTGAGGTGTCTTAATGCTGGAGCACCAAGGATCAAAATGTGAAACTTTAACAAGAAATGCTTCTCTCTGAGAGCTACTAGATTCATGAATGACACGACCCTTCCCTCCTAGAGATACAATTTCTATATTTAAAGCACAAAAATGCTAAGTCTTGTTATAAAGACTGAGTAAAATGTTCTTACCCACCTAGACATGTGTAAAGACAGTACGAGGAAATTTGTGATAGTTGCTATCATCTGAATTGCATTTTGGTGAAATGGATGTAAAAACTTCTTAAACGATTGACACCCAGTGGATTTGGCACATGTTGCATTCCATTTCTCTGTAAAAATGATCAAGAGGAATTTTGTGCCTTTCTAGTAATGATTAAACCAGGCTAAGTTATTCATTTATTATGAGTTTGATATTTTCAGGATGCATCCCTAAGGGATGTCTGATTTAGCTCTGAAACACACGCCTTAAATGGCATTGATTTGCCCTTGGTCCATCCTAGTTATTGATTCTAGAGCTTTATTTGCAAGATACTGCAGGTGAGGGACATGAGGCAGTGGGAGTAAGTATAGAACACATATAAGTTGATGGCAGATCTCTTCGAAAGATAATTGTTTGTGTAAAGTCTGGGTTCTCTGAGTATCAGACACAAGGCTGAGAATAAAGCTCCAAAGATTTAATAGGGTAATTTTGTGAAAGAATATGGTGAATCTCAGAGAGAAACCAGAACACAGAGCAAGCCTAGCTGTGAGGGAAGAAGAGGGAGGAGAAGCTGGTAGAAGTGTGCTAGACTGCCATGCACCCTAAGGTTTGGTAAGGACTTAGGAGCCTTCACCCCAAGGTCAGCTTTCAAAGAATTCCTTACCTAGAGCCCTGCCCACACTCAGTGCTTGTCTGAAAACAGTTTAGGGACACATGCTCCAAATGATAGATAACATGGTTCTGGATTTCAGAACACGGCAGCTGGGGCCCTTGGTCCAACATCCTCCCTATCATTGGAGGTCTGTGAGGTGCCTTCTTAAGGCCATCATGATAAGAAGAGAAAGAGGACAAATTATATGAGCCCACATTAAATATTTGCAAAATGCTTATGGTTCATATGAATTATTATGCTTAATGCACACAGTGATTATTTAAGTAAAGAGTTACTACATCACATCTTTAAAAATGAGGAATCAGAGCTATGGAGAGATAAAAGAATTGGCCAAGGCCATAAGCTAGTTGGTGGAGTATAAGCAGGGGTCATCATTTTTACTTCTGGAGAAAACAAACAAATGAGGGGTTCCTGTCGTGGCACAGTGGTAACTAACCCAACTAGTATCCATGAGGAAGCAGGTTCTATCCCTGGCCTTGATCAGTGGGTTAAGGATCCGGCGTTGCTGTGAGCTATGGTGTAAGTCGCAGACACAGCTCAGATTGGGCATTGCTATGGCAGTGACATAGGCCAGCAGCTGTAGCTCTGATTCAACCCCTAGCCTGGGAACCTCCACATCTGTGAGAGAAGCCCTAAAAATAAATAAATAAATAAATAAATAAATAAATAAATAAATAAATAAATAAACGAACAGGAAGTTTTAGGGGGAGAAAAACTATAAAAGAAACTCCATTTCCACTCTTACAAATGCTAAATCCTTTAGCTAGCCTAAGTTCTTAGGTAAGAAAGAGAAGAATGAGTAAGAGTTTCCAATTTTGTTTTTTCCCCAAAATAGTGATTTGCTACTATATTTTGTGGTGCTCTCTAGTAAACTTCTGGTAATAAGGGGTGGACTCTCCTCCTCTCTAGCACTCAAATTATGTTGTACTAAATGTAAAACATCTGTGTTGAAGGGACTGTGAAATTTTGAGGCCATCTCTGAAATATTCAAAGAATTGAAATGTTTCTATATGATGCCATCAACACTCTTCTGAGGCCATCTGTCATCATTTCACCCACATACACATCATAATAAACCTCTAAAAATATTTAAGAGTTTAATAGTTTGCAGTTACTAGAGTATTAGCCTACTCAAGGTAAACAGTTTCAGGAAGACTTTTCATGGGAAGGGTGATAATAAAACAAAAGATATGACCCAAACACATTTTTAGAGGTAGAGATATTCTATTTATAGACTAAATATGTGATGATTGAACAGGTTATAATAAAAGTAGTTAAGAATTTTGCATATTATTTTTCTTTCTTTCTTTTTTGTCTTTTTGCCTTTTCTAGGGCCTCTCCTGCAGCATATGGAGGTTCCCAGGCTAGGGGTCCAATCAGAGCTGCAGCCACCGGCCTACACTAGGGCCACAGCAATGCGGGATCTGAGCCGCATCTGCGACCTACACCACAGCTCATGGCAACACCGGATCCCCAACCCACTGAGCAAGGCCAGGGATCAAACCCGTAACCTCATGGTTCCTAGTCAGATTCATTAACCACTATACCATGACGGGAACTCCTATTTTTCTTGAAGTATTACTTGAATAAGACAATCTCTTAACTTCTACAACCTTTATTTTGTTGTACTTGATGCACCTAAAATTTAAGAAGTACATGATGAACTATTTTTTAATGCTAGAATATTGCAATCATTGAATATACCAATCATTAAACTAGTCATTGACTGTCTGGTTAAGTTATGAATAATTGTAGATTAAAAAAATAACATGTAACCTTTTAAAAAGGTAAGTTAGAGTTATCTAAACTAAAGGAAGAATACATATGCATGAAATCAAAATGAGTTACAAGGCAAAGTAGCTGTGACTAATTTCTAGAAGACTTAAGAGCCAAGAAGCTGTATAAGGTCCAATGATTAAAGTGTACACTGACATCAGCTTGCCTGGGTTTAAATTCTGACTATTAAACCTGCATGTTCTTAGACAATGTGCTCAAATCTTCTATGCCTCAGTTTAATCAACTGTAAAACAGAGATAGAAATACCTCCTAAGATTTCTGATGATTAAGCTGGCATAACGCAGAAAAACAATCAATGAATAACAAAAAATAATTATTAGCAAAGTAATTTTAGCAAAAAAAAAGAATATTAATGTTGAATACCAAATAGTAGTAAAGAGGATAAACTAGTCAATGGCTAACAATTTTTAAAAGCAACAGTTTTTGAGGATTTCTTTACAAGAAAATAATTTTGAAGAGAGTTAGCAATGATAAAGTATTTGATAGAAGGAAAGTAGGCTTAATATCATCTCTCACTTAGATATTTAATAGTTCTTACTATAAATTTTGATGTATTTTTTTATATCAAGATGTTTTATTGTCCCCTAGCCCTCAAACAATGCATTTTAAAAAAGGAAAATGAAAACCCTATATCTATTTTTCAAAAAAGTATCATTAATGATTTATTCATGGGATATTCACTTCTGGGCTTAATAAGCCATGTTATCCATCACCGTAAAGACCAAAGGCAAATACAGATTATTATTGATTACATGGCTGTTTTTAAGAACTTGACAATGGTCTCCAAGAAAAAGATCACTAGATAAACACCCATAATCAAACAAAGTTGGGTTTATTACTTGTTTCAGTGAGAGAGACCATGAACTATGGGGAACCATGAATCACCTCACTTTGAGGATATTACAAATACTGCTACAGAATTGGCATGATGATAGGTGATTATGATAGGCCATTTGAATATGTGGTCTTTACTCTAAATCAGATACTGTCAGACAGCAAGGGAAATTCCATGATTTGATAATTTAATATATATCTTTTGTAAGTCAGGAGGAATTTGTAAAAACTAAGTCTTCAATTAGAAAAGAAGCAGCAGTCACTCACTTTATCCAGGAATGGGGAAGGTTTGATTCTTTTACACTTTACAAGGTGACCTTGTTTTTTTTGTTTGACAAGGCAATATTTTGTTCGCTAAGACAAGATTTTAGAGTGACCTTTTTTTTTTCCATTAATTTCATCACTGACACAGAGTATCTTTTTTTATTTCCTTGTTCTATGAGATTATTGATGTTCAAAAGGAAACACTACAGCCTAGCTGTAGGTACCAGGCCAACTTCTAACAAAACCAAGGCCTGGATTTTTATGTCAGACCAATTTCCTGGTGTCAGGGGAAGCTTTGTTTTGTTCTCAAACTCAGACAAATCACAACAGCATATACCCAAGCAGTCCATGTATATTAGTTACATATCATGGCAAAACAAGAAACCCTGGAATTTAGCATCTTAAGGCAACAATTATTTTTTATCTCTTTCTGTGGGTTGGAGATTTAGAAATGTGATAGGTGCTTAGGGCTCAGGTCCCTTTATGATGCTGCAGTTAAAATGTGGGTTGGGGCTACAGTAATGGGAAACCTTGACTAGGGTTAAAGGATCTGCTTCCAAAATGACTCACATACACGGCTGTTGACAGGCTGTCTGTTTGTCACCACGTGGGCCTCTCCATGAGATTGCATGGATATCCCATAACATGGCGGTCTGCTTGTCACAAAGAAAAATGCCTCAACATACAAGGTGGAAGCTGCTTCCTCTTTTAGGGCCCACCTTTAGCCGTCACACCTGTAATTTCTGCAATATCTTACTGGTTATTGCTATGGATTGAATGTTTGTCTCTCTCAAAAATTCATATGTTGAAGTCCCAATTCCAATGCGATGGTATTTGAAGATGGGATTTGAAGAGGTAATTAGGTTTAAATGAGGTCATGAGGATGAAGTCCTCATGATGAGATTGGTGCCCTTATAAGAAAAGGAAGAGACCAGAACCCTCTTCTCTGTCATGAGAAAATATAGCAAGAAGCCGGCCCTCCGCAATCAGGACAGGAGCTCTAGGCAAAGCTCTAGGAGCACTTTGATCTTGGACCATACACCCTCCAAAACTGTGAGAAAATAAATGTTTGCTGCCTAAGCTCAGTCTATTGTATTTTGTTATAACATCCTAAACTGGGTAAGAGCCCAATTTATTGTGAGAGAGAATGACATAAGCATATGAACACCAAGAGGCAAAGAATATTTGGTTATCTCAGAGCCTGGTTACTCACATGTTCCAAAGTAAAGACTAGAAGAAATTTGCACTATATATTTTGTGGCATAGAGCAAGACATAGATGTTTCCCCTTAACAAAATTACTAAATAGAAAATCACAATTCAAGTGGCATCAAGCAAGCCTCAGAAACATTTGAACGAGCAATACCAAAAGAATGGCAGCTATAGTAATAGGAAGTTCCTGTTTTAAGTAGCATTGAGGATTCAGAATATACAGGATGATGATATTTTCCATGTGCTAAAATAAAGACACTAGGACAGACAACAAAGGATACTATCTGGGGACATTGCCTTTACTACTGAATTTATTATGCCAATATTGAGCAAACCAAAACATCTTACTTCAGGTAAGAAATAAAAAGCTCCCAAAGAACTTATCCAACTGACTTAAAGAAATACAAAGTCTCTGGATGGCATTAACCATTCTGTCATCTGTGCCAGAGGCTTATGTGCATATTATGAATATGTAGCATTAAATACACGCAAAGGAAACCTGGGCAACAAAAACCCACACTGAAACACGTTTTCTTCCTGCTACTTCTACAAAATTGAAGTTGTTGTATGAACTGTGCAATTTAGCCACCCAGCAGCAAAGAAATATTTTAAAAGGAGAGTACAGTTGAACAGAGAGCTTAACTCAAATGACAATGAGAAAACATTTTTCAGTAAAATTGGGGAAGTTACAATATCTTTATATTCCTAGTTAACATATTAATCCAAAAGTCAATATTGTTCAGAATTGATTATAGAAAACACCCTATTTGAATGGGAAAAATAATTTTAATGAATTCAAGTGCTTAGGTTAGTTTTAATATAATTCTAAGTCTATAAAATAACAATTAGGTATCAATTTATAGCTCATAGAAAGCAATCAAAAATAAGTACAAATTTTTATAATGAAACATGAAGAATAAATATTTAAAATAAGAAAGAATGTTCATAAATGGAATCACATGAAATAAATATTATGTGGTATGTCCTAGCATTGTTTGTTTGCTAATGTAGCACATCTCTAGAACTATGTGCCTTGGGATAACTCAAATCAGTATCAAGACTACTGCAGTGTCCTTGTCATTATAGTAATAGTATCATTTGACCTTTGGCTGATACAAATGTTGAGTCACAAAATACTCAATCTGTCTCTTGTTTTGACAATAACTTTTTGGAGTTAAATTACTATTATAGCCAAGGTAACTGTAAACAAAATGCAAACAAGATACCACAATAGCATGATATTAATTGACTATAAAATGCTGATGAAGACAATCCAACACTCACACACCCCAGTATATAATGAATATGTGTTCATGTGTGTATTTAGATTAGCACTGAAATTAAAATACGAAAATTAGGAATGGAGTTCCCACTGTTGCACAACTGTATCGGTGGTGTCTCTGAAGCTCCAGGCTGTAGGTTCAATCCCTGTCCAGCCACCGTGTGTTAAGGATGTGGCATTGCTGCAACTGTGGCATAGGTCCAGCTGTGGCTCAGATCTGATCCCTGGCACAGGAACTCCATATGCTATGAATGGCCAAAAAAGAAAAAGAAAAAAATTAAGAAAATAAATAAACTTGGGTAATTCTTAGCATGTATTTTGAGGAAAAACATCTTATGTTTAAATGAAAGTGAAGGTAGAAGAAAGTGAAAGACTTAAAAAAATCTAGCTGAGGAAATAGCTATATTAGGAAAAGGTAATAATGAAAGTTGAAATAGAAAAGAAGGTATTGTGCACACACACAAAAAAAATTGCTGTGAGTTTCCATAGCACCTGTGCCAGATAAATATGAGCAGCTGTAATCCCAGCAGTAGAGTCTAGTTTTCATATATTTCTTTTATGGGAAGTGTATTGGTTAGGGAAAGATATCCTTCAATATCACTTATACTGTGATCAGTTAAGAAATTTCTATTGAGAATTAAGGGTAGAATCTACAAACAGGGGCTGGTTAAAAACTCATTAGGTTTGTTGTTTAACAATTGTTGTTAAACAATTCTGTTTAACTGCGCCAGATACTGTACATACAGAACATCCGTATTATATCTGTTATTTGAGAAGCTGTTAAATCCTACAATTCTAGAATATGTTTTGGTGCTTTGCTTCCATTTTAAACGTAAACAACAGTATCTGAAAACATCCACACTTTCTTTTTATCTGCAATGTCCTGCTAACAAAATATTTCCCCACTGTGAGTCCAAATAACTGTCAAGTTACAACCACTCAGAAGAGATCACAGGCTAGAGCACCTGTCAGAATTATATCAAACCAGTATCCAGCTCATAATGGACCAGAACACACACACACACAAACAGGAAAATCAAGAGCACATCTTTTCCTCTAACATTCAGGTTATATGTATCTCCTGACCCACAGGAACTGCACCTGTTAAAATCTTTACCAGCAAATACAACTTTTAGCTTTACACGTAAGACACTCTAATATTTGTAACTCAAGGAAGAGGAAAAAACTGTAATAGGCGCGCCATCTTAAATAAAAGCCTGCTTGGTTATGGCAATTTTCTTTGTCCAGTACTGCGAAAGAACGTGGAAACTGCCTAAATTCATCATGACACATGCTATTTATTAAAAGTTTTCTGATTCCGAAAGCCTAATTTGCTTTCAACCAAATGGCTGTGACCATGTAAAAAGAAAAGCACATATCAGCAGATGTGGTTATTGGCAAGCAAGCGCCAATACCTGAAATATAAGTCAATGTGATTATTCTCGTATTTGAACTGAAATCTCCCCATTGCAGAATAACAGGAAGTTATCCACGTTGTGACTCAAGCACTCTTTCAGCCCCATCTGTTAGGATGAAGAATTCTTGCATACTGTATATTTTTAAGAATGTATAAAGCAAATTATCTTACATTTCAAAGATGTAATTTCTATATATTAATTAACTTTATTAATTTTCATGGTTCATTTTTAAAGAATTGAAAAAAATCTTTTAAATGTGGTAAATATATTGAAACCTGAATAAAAGATATTTTAGCCATTTAAGCATATTATAAAGAACAATGAAATTTTTAAATGGATAATTTGTACATTCATTTGCATAATTTCTTACTTCTATGCCTATTTAATTTCAAAGATAAATCTAATAGTTTTCTATATTCATATGAAAATGAATGTGCACATAATATAGATTTAAAACTAAATTCAAATATTCATTTCAGCATTATTCGCATTATCAGTATTAGACCATAAAATAATTTTTATACCTTTATTAACCAAATCAAATTTCATTGTACATCAAGAAGTCAGGTAAAAAAAGACACTCAAATCTCTGAAACACTCTTCAATTATCATTAAATCGATAATAAATATAATAGTGGTTCTTTTTCTTCTCTGGTCCTTGGATCATGCATACCTCCAAGTTTTCTGATACTTCAGGAAGTATACATAGGATATACCTTTTCCAGGGTGTTTAATATACAAATGTTTAGTCACAGGGAGTGACTAAAATGATCAGAAGACTTGGATTAAACATTAAACACATTTTCCTGTTAATTCACTATTCTATCGCTGTTTATTAAATTAAGATAATTGCTTATGATTATATTTGAAACTAAAAAGCACAATTGCACCTCATTTATACAAAATTACCTGGAAAATGTTTAAAGAAATAAAATCTTACAATTCTAAGCAGCAAAAATTTTTGATTTATCAGCTTATTTTAAAAATTTCTATTTATTTATTTATTTTCCACTGTACGGCATGAGGACCAGCAGCAAAAGTTTTTATAGTGATTTTTATTTTTTTCTGTTATAGTTGGTTTATAGTGTTTTGTCAATTTCTACTGCACAGAAAAATGACTGTCAGATATATATGTGTGTATATATACACACACACATACATATAATCTTTTTCTCATATTATCCTCCTTCATGTTTCATCATAAGTGACTAGATATAGCTCCCTGTGCTATACAGCAGGATCTCATAAGCAGCAAAAGTTTTAAAAAGTTACTTTCATAAAAATTGTATAAATGCAGAAACTTCTTTTTTTTTTTTTTTTTTTTACGGCCACACCACCTGCAGCACATAGAGGTTCCCAGGAGGCTAGGGGTCAAATCGGTGATACAGCTGCTGGCCTACGCCACAGCCACAGCAATGCAGGATCTGATCTGCGCCTGTGACCTACCCCACAGCTCACCAGATCCTTAGCCCACTGAGCAAGGCCAGGGTTAGAACCTCTGTTCTCATGGATACTAGTTGGGTTCATTAACCACTGAGCCATGAGGGGAACTCTTATATTATTCTGATCCAAATAAAATCAATTATAAATAACTCTTTATGAAAATAAAACATTACTAGACCATGTGCCATTACCTTTGAGAAGGTCTGTACCTTTCCTGGGTCTTATTTTCTTCATCCTATAAAGAATTTTGTCTAATATAAGTGAGCTCCAGGGGAGTTTTGGGAAGCTTCATTTTCTTGAAAGAAGTCAAAAGCTATATTTCTATGGTGAAAATATTCCAGAAATTATTTACTGAGATATTATATTTGTACCAAATAATGTTTTAGGCACTTTACATATATTAATGTGACTAATTCACATGGAAACTCTATGAAGTAGGTGTTATTAATAGCTTCTAGTTTACAGATGGGAAAATTGAGATTTAGAAAGTTTAGGAAACATGCCTGAGTTCACACAATTAATACAGGGAGGAACAATATGACTTCAGAGCCTTACGTAATTTCACTGAAAAATAAAAAAGGTATGTTTCTAATTATATTATTATGTACTATCACACTATTTGAATTGAATAAAGCTTAATCGATTTCTGATTATTTATAGACAGCTATGGGAGATATCATGACCAAAAGCCATCTTTAACCTTCAGAATACCACATAAATTAAGTTATACAAATGCTAAAATGGTTAGAGATCTGCATCAGAAGGCAGGAGATCCTCCTAAGCCTGATCCCATTACTCACCGGCCAGGAAAAGTCAGGGCACTCACCTACCAGTTCTTTGTCTCCATTTCTTCAAGATAAACTATGCATGACAACACATGCCCTTTTATTTTTACAAATATACTTTTACATTCTAACATACTTTGTAGGGTAAAATGGAAACATAAATTATATTACTAGTAGTAGCAATCATTTAGTTATTAATTAACATAATAATATGGACCTAATTAATGTAGCATGTGACTTAAATTGGGAAGGTCAGATACACTTTGAATCAAAATGGCAGTCTTTTCCCCGTAGCACTTAATTATTTGTATTTTTGAATTATTTGTATTTTATTCACTTATTGAAAGTAATTGAACTCATTATTTTATAAATACTCTGTGATTCTTAGATGAAGCTGAATATGAAAACCTATTACTATAATAGTTTAAGATTATGCCAAAAACTATACATATACACATATATTAATTTCTTGGCATATATGCCAAGGCTTTTTCTCCAAAGATCCCAAGTGTTTTCATAAATTTGAATTTAATTTCATAGGTGTTAATTCTCACAACTGAAGAGTTATGGAAGCACCTTCCAGGCTTTTTTGGTATAATTCTATTGCAATATACATATCTAGTGACCTATAAATTCTCGTAGATCACTTAAAAGTAAGCTGAAAATCCCTGTTAGACACAGCAAACATGCAGACAATAGAAGACAACTGTCATGTACTCTCTAAATTTTCTCTTTTTCATTCAAAGTGCTTAATGCCCTTTCATCAGTGCTCGGTATGTCCTAGATTTCAGACCTTTACCCTCTGGTCACTTTCCTAAAGACATATTCTGACATCTACAATTTCTACTTCCTTCCAATTAATGTAGGCCACAGAAATAATGACCTATCTGTAATCTTTCTTTTGCAACACACTCTCCACCACCCATGCTATATTAATACAGAAAAGTTTCCACTGTACAGCCTAATAGTTACCATAGAAACAAATACACTGATTACATAGACAAGTTGGACAGATTGGATTCCATTAAAAGAAAATGGTCGGAGTTCCCGTCATGGCTCAGTGGTTAACAAACCCGACTAAGCATTCATGAGGATGTGGGTTTGATCCCTGGCCTCAGTCAGTGGGTTAAGGATCTGGCATTGCTGTGAGCTGTGATGTAGGTCGCAGACCTGACTCAGATCCTGCATTGCTGTGGCTGTGACATAGGCCAGTGGCTACAGCTCTGATTGGACCCCTAGCCTGGGAACTTCCATATGCCACAGATATGGCCCTGAAAAGACAAAAAATAAATATAAAAAAAGAAAGAAAGAAAGAAAGAAAATGGTTAGTTCCTACTCTAATGAGAAAGAAGTAAATCACTGAATGCATTTCTTATATTTCTCTATCCACAGTTTAGTTAAGTAATACAGTCCTAGTCAATGGGGGCTTTGACACAGATCCTCAATGTTACTCCAAAGAAAATAACTTGCCCAAATTTAGGGCCTAGCCATTTATATACAAACTTGTAGAAGGCTGAAGTCATTTGCTGCAATCCAAAGCCAAAATGCCATCCTCAGTACAAAATATCAGCCAGATTTTAGATCTAGAATCAATTGAAGAAGTGACTATGTCATAATGAGGAAAGACTTTTCAACACCATAAAAAGTATGTACTGTGGTGACTGTTACAGTGTTGGGGAAAGGGGAAAACTGACTTATTTCAAGGACTATTACACTCAAGGTCTGGTTGACATTGGGAAGGACCCCAAAGCTATGTGGCTCTTCTGTTATAAGTGGGAGCTCAAACAGAGACCAAGTAATACATGGAGTTCTGGCTGTGATCCTGACTTCTAGTAGGTCCACAAGGTTCATGACCCCACCAAGTAATCATTTCCCAGTCTTCAAGTATATAATCAGAATGGATAAACTAAGAACAAGAGTAACTCCCACACTGAGTCCTCAGACTACAAAGATAAGATAAAAATAGATTAGTGTCATCAATAAAGACCTAAAATATGTATGACTGGTTGTCTTTCTTATCTCCACTTCATTTGCCAGTCTGATTCCTGCAGAAATCAGATGATTTCTAGAGATGTCTATGGAATATGGCAGGCTTAGCCAAGCAGTGGTTCCAACCACAGCTGCTTTGCTGGTCATCTTATTTAACAGAGAGCATGATTAAAGGCTCATGTGCATTTAATGTGGTAATTGACTTTGCATATAATTTTTTAATCCAATTAGATAAGATGATGAGAAATAGTTTGCATTCATGTGAGATAAACGATAATATTCATTTATGGTTTTGCTTCATACATATATTAACTTTCCCACTCTCCATCACAGTATAGTCCAAAGGAATCTGAACCATTAAGACTTGTGTTATAAGCACAAAATGTAAAACTTCAGATGAATCTAGCAGCATACCATTTTAAGATGAAAATATCTTGTCCTGCTTTGACCCTAAGCAGGATGAGAATGTATGAATAAGCTACATAATCAGGTACCTACACTGTACTTATGACTATATTGTAAGGAGGGAGAAATAATCAGAGGTTGGTTTACAGATAGATTCTCAGGGTGAAAACAAAACAAATGAATGGCAGCTGAATTACAGCCACATTCAAGAGTGGTCTTAGAAGACTGGAGAGATGAAAATCTTCACAGTAGGCATATAACTATAGAAGTGTACCTAACCTCCCACATAGGGTGGAGAAAAAGTGGCCCAAGGAGATAAAGAAAACAGTTTCTGGACAGTGGCCAATAATAGCCTGCTATTTGGTTAGGGGCCTGGAATGAAAAAACAAAACAAAACAAAATGAACTAGAAAGCTGATATGGTAAGAAGAATGATACACCTGTCCCCCAAAATGTCTATGTCCTAATTTATGGAAAATGAGAATATGTTACCTTATATATCAAAAGGAAATTTGCAGATGTGATTAAGGTTAAGGACCTCAACACGGAAAGGTTGTTTTTTACTATTTGGGTGGGCCCTGGCTGTACTGAGAAGGAATTCTGACTATGGAAGAATAGTAAAAGGTATGTAAACTTGCTGGCTTTTTTTTTTTTGTCTTTTTGCCATTTCTTGGGCCACTCCCAGGACATATGGAGGTTCCCAGCCTAGGGGTCTAATTGGAGCTGTAGCTGCCAGCCTCCGCCAGAGCCACAGCAACGCAGGACCCGAGCCGAGTCTGCGACCTACACCACAGCTCACGGCAACGCCGGATACTTAACCCACTGAGCAAGGCCAGGGATGTAACCCACAAGCTCATGGTTCCTAGTCAGATTCGTTAACCACTGCGCCATGACGGGAACTCCTAAACTTGCTGGCTTTTAAGATAAAAGAAGACCACACATCAAGGAATGTGGAAACCTCTAGAAACTGGAGAAGGCAAGAAAACAGACACTCCTGTAGAGCTTCCAGAAAGGAAGACAGCTCGCCGAGACCCTGATTTTAACCCAGTAAGACCAGCATTAAGCTTCTAACCTACAGAAATTAAAAAAAACAAACAAACACACATTTTCATTGTTTCACACTATTGAGTTTGTGGCAATTTATTGTAGAATCCATGGAAAATTAATAAAATTAGAGACAAGAAGATCTGTGGTATAAGAATATGGTGTGTGTGTGTATGTGTGTGTGTGTATACATACATACATATATATGTGTGTATATGTATATATGAAACAGTGGGTGCACAGTAAAAACATTTTTGTAGTACATGTTGAGGCCTATGAAGAAATGTACCACAGTAAGGTACTGACTAACCACACAGACAAAATGACTTGGCTAGTCATGTTAGCCTAGCTTCTTCATTGACTATTCTGGAAAATACTGTCTAGGTACAAAAAGGGTGACCATGGCAGAGAGAGAGGCTCTAGGAACCCAGCAGCATGGTTTCTTACTAGCTATTTCTATGTCTAAAAGTCCAAAAGTTCAGTAAAAGACCAACACTGAATCTGTAAAATGGCAATGGTCCTCAAAGGAATCAACAAGTGACTTGATGTCAGCTAGACAATATTGGGCTCAATCTAGTTCGGACTCAGAATCCATCTTCTCAGAGAGAGATACATTTCTGACTATGCATTTGCCTCTTCTACTTTCAAAGAGTAAGCCATAACCCCAGTACAGGAGCCTATTGAATACCAGATCTATGGGCATGAAATCTTAAATAGCATAGGAAATGTCCATGGCGTCACTTAATAACGAAGAGTTATTTCACACAATGCACCATCTGGAAGAAATCAGTCTCCTAGTGATCCAGAACGGGTTCTTAAATGGAGAGTTGAGTTGCTATCTCAAGAGCACCCATGTGAAATAATTGGGTGCATACTTCAGATTAAAGTAAATATATTAATTCTAAGGATTTATATGGTGTTGTGTCCCCAGTGGGAAGATGATAGTCCCAGAACCAATGGGGAGAAGAAATAGGAAGGGCTAGACTAATTATTACTTATAATGACCTATTAGGAAATGCCTACTTCCTCTCCCTACATACCTGAGCTCCTCAAGAGTGGAGATCTTTGTTCACAAAGGAGACACCCTCAGGTAAGGAGACATAGAAAAGTTTCCATTGGACTACAAACTATAAGTTACACCATGGTTTTTAGGAATCCTTATGTCCAGGGGCCAACAGGAGAGAAAGGGACTCACCATACTGGCAGATGTAGCGGACCCTGATAAGTTGAAAGAGGTAGGGTGGCTTTTATGCAATGGAGTATGACAATGTGCGAAGCCCAGCTAAAAAGCATGATGCCTTATGATAGTCTCTTGCCCTATTATAACTATGAATTGACAATGTTAGTTGCTGTAGCAGGAGCTGTATCCTGAAGATACAAAGACTTCCTGAGAATGAAAATTTGGGTCATATTATTTGGTAATCCATGGGAAATCTGAGGTAATTGATGATAAGTGAAATTTAGCATGGATGAAATAGGAGAGAAAGTATGAGTACAGTTGCAACCGTTAAACCAAATGCAATGATAAGAACTAGAGAATATCCACTATATTCTATACTTATCTTCTATGTTTTCTTTCTGAAAGCAAGGCCCAGGAGAGAATTATGGAGGACGTAATCCCAAATTTGCATATAAAATAGATCTTTTGGGTAGAAAATCAAGATGGCAGAGTAGGATAAAGCTGAGCTCATTTTGCCTCATCAACAAATCAAAAATACATCTACACATGGAATAATCCTCACTTAAAACAAACTGGAGACTTGTAGAAAGGCTCTTCCACAACCAAGGCTATAAAGAAAGGTCCACACAGAGCTGGTAGGAAGGGAAGAGAAGTAATCAGATGGGGACCCATACCTCTAGAAGGGGACACAGAAGAGAAGGAGGCTCTCATGACCTAGAGATCTTCCCTGAGGAGTGAGGAATTCAAACCACATGTTGGGTAGCTCATCCCAGGGCTCCAATTTTAGGACGATGAGTTCCCTTAGATGGTTTGAAAAACAGTGGGACTTAAAAGAAAGTATTAAAAACTGTGACTGCTCAGTAAGAATGTGAACATATACTTGATTACTCCAAGGTGCAAGGCAGAGGAAGCAGACTGAAACTGTCCAGGGCAATGGCTAGGTTCATGTGACTGCCCTAGAACATGTCCCTGTTCCTGCCTAGTGCTCTGCTCCTGTCCCTCTAGCTACAATACAGCTTCCCAAGAAGGTGAAGGTTGCCACTGCTGAGGAGAGTTCACACTTGGGGTAGTGAGTGATAGGTAGACACAGCTCAAATGCAGCACTGCATCTGAAGGGGGTAAGGCAAATCATTGCTTTCATCATATCAGGAACTGTCTGGACTGATGTTCCAGGACCATCCCAATGTGTTCCCTGGCTTGTATTGAGTGTCAGATAGACCCCCTCTATCCCTGTCCTCCTCTGGGACAAAGGTGCCATTGCTGCGAAGGGAGTGAGTGCACACTTAGAGGGACAAGAACTATCTGAGATCTGACCCTCAGAGCTTCTATTCAAGCACCATGGGACCAGACTGTGCACCCATTAGGGTGACAGCCACTGAACACATATGAAGCCCTGGCTCATAACTGGCTCTGGCTCTAGTCCCTCTACCTCTAGCCCCACCTCCTACCAAGGTGATAGCTACCAATACAGCATGGGCAAAAACAAAATATGCTCATTTCAGAACCAGATTGTCAACCAATACCAGTGGGCACACTCAGACTACATAGGAATGCGCCAATAAAAATTGGGTTAGGGAACTGTTACAACTAACTTTATAGAGACCAATTTAAATGTAAAGAAAGAGGAATTTGTTTAAAACCAAAAAAAAAGAAAAGAAAAAAAGGCCTTCTGAAAAACAATTAATGAAATATATAATTTACCAAATAAAGATTTCAAAGCATTAGTAATAAGAATACTAACTGAATTTGAGAAAAGAGTAGATGAACACAGTAAGAATTTTAAAAAGGTACTAGAAAATGTAGGGAAAAAATGTCAGAGCTGAAGAATTAAATATCTAAAATGAAAAACACAGTCAAGAAATGAATAGAAGACTAGGTGATATAGAAGAATGCATAAGTGATCTGGAAGACAGAATGAAAATCACAAAATCAGAACAGCAAAAAGAAAAACACACTGGCAACTATATCTAGTCACTTATGATAGAGCATGATGGAGAATAATGTAAGAAAAAGAATGGATATATGTATGTGTGACTGGGTCAACTTGCTGTATAGTTGAAAATTGAAAGAACACTATAAACTGGCTATAACGGAAAAAATAAAAATAATTTAAAATTTAAATAAAGAAAAATGAATTTTTAAAAAATAAGGACAATTTAAGTGAACAACATAAATTGTGCTAACATTTGCATTGTAAGGACCCCAGGAAGAGAAGAGAGAGAAAAAGGGTGTTGGAAAAGTATAAAATTTTGGCTGAAAATTTTCTAAACCTGAAAAAAGAAACAGATTTAGTTGCAGGAATGACAGAAATTCCCAAAAAAAGATATATCCAAAGAAACCCATAACTAGACATATCATGATTAAAATGGTAAAATTAAAGATAGAACTCTAAAAGCAGTAAGATAAAAACAAAAAGTCACATACGAAGGAACCCCATAAGGCTACTGGTATACACAAAAAACTAGAACAAAGGGATCATAAACTTACTATTGAAGAAAATCATCAAACCACAGGGAAGAAACTGAAAGAAGAAACTGGAAGAAGAGCAGAACGGAGAAGAAATACAAAAACAAACAGAAAAAAAGAAACAAAATGCACTAAGTACATACCTTACAATAATCACCTTATTTTTTTTTAATTTTTTATTTTTATGTCTTTTTGCCTTTTATAGATCCTCTCCTGCAGCATATGGAGATTCCCAGGCAAGGGGTCTAATCAGAGCTGTAGCCACCGGCCTATGCCAGAGCCACAGCAACTTGGGATCTGAACGACGTCTGTGGTCTATACCACAGCTCATGGCAATGCCAGATCCTTGATCCACTGAGCAAGGCCAGGGATTGAACCCACAACCTCATGGTTCCTAGTCAGATTCGTTAACTACTGCACCAAGATGGGAATTCCAATAATCACTTTAAATGTCAATGGACTAAATGTCCTAATCAAAAGATGTAGAATAGCTGATTGGATAAAAACAACAAGATTCATGTATATGCTACTTACATGAGGCTCACTTCAGAGATGAGACACACATAGAATGAAGTGAGTGGATGGAAGAAGATATTGCATGCAGTGGAAACTAGAAGAAATCTGGGCTAGCATTACTCATGTAGATGTGGACTTTAAAACAAAGTCTATAGCAAAATACAAAGAAAGGCATTATATAATGATAAAGGGATCAATACAAGAAATGTTACACTTTTTAACTTATACACACCCAATAGAGGGCCACCTAGTTATATAAAGAGAATAGTAACAGACATAAAGGGAGAAATTGACCAAAATACAATAATAGTAAGGGATTTTAACATACCACTGACTTCAATGGACACATCATTGAGACAGAAAATTAATAATGAAACATTAGTATTAAAGATATATTAGACTAGTTAGACTTCATAGATATCTATAGACATTCCATTAAAAAAAAACAGAATACACATTTTTAAGTACACACACAAAGTTCTTCTGAATATATCACTCTCAACCAAAGAGGACAAAAATTATATCAAAAAAATTTTCCAAACTCAACAGTATGAAACTAGAAATCAATTACAGGAAGAAAAAAAGGAGAAACATAAAGGAATGAAATGTTAAAAACATACTACTAAAACATCAATGGGTCAATGAAGAAATCAAGTAGGATATCAGAAAATAACTGGACAAAATGAAAATACTAGCACAACTTTCCAAAATCTATGAGATGCAGCAAAAATAGTTCTAAGAGGCATATTTATAGCTTTATAGGCCTAGCGAAAAGAAAAGAAAAGAAAAGAAAAGAAAAGAAAAGAAAAGAAAAACGCTCAAATAAACTAACCTACTATCTAAAGAAATTATAGGAGTTCCCATCGTGGCTCAGTGGAAATGAATCCAACTAGGAACCATGAGGTTTTGGGTTCAAAACCTGGACTTATTCAGTGGGTTAAGGATCCAGCATTACTGTGAGCTGTGGTGTAGGTCGCAGATGTGGCTTGGATACTGTGTTGCTGTGGCTGTGGTGTAGGCCAGCAGCTGTAGTTCTGATTCAACCCCTAGCCTGGGAACCTCCATATGCTGTGGGTGTGGCCCTAAAAAGCCAAAAAAAAACATATAAAAAAGAAGAACAAACAAAGAAAGCCCAGTCAGGAGAAGGAAGGAAATAAGAATCAGAGAAAGAATATTAAATGCAAAAAAACAATAGAAAAGTTCAATGAAACCAAGAAGAAATGTGGTTTCTTGAAAAGGTAAACAAAATTGGTAAGCTTTTAGCTAGGCTCACTGAGAAAAAAGAGAGAGAACACAAACAAAATAAGAAATGAAATAGAAGAAATTACAATGCATATCACAGAGATACAAAAAAATTATAAGACAATAGTATGCCAGTAATATGCCAACTAATTGGACAAGCTAAAAGAAATGGACAAAATTCTAGAAACATACAATCTTCTAGTCAGGAAGAAATAGATAATAGACTGATCACTAGTAGTGAAATTGCAGTAATAAAAAAATCTCCCAGCAAAAAAAAGTCCAGGGTTAGAGAGGGAATTCTACTAAATACATAAAGAAGAGGTAATAACTACTCTTCTCAAACTATTCCAAAAAAATGGAATAATATGTAATACTTCCACATTTAATCTACAAGGAAACCAATACCCTGATAACCAAGCCAAATAGAAATATTAGGGACTTCCAATAGTGGCTCTAGAACCCAACTAGTATCCATGAGGATGTGGGTTTGATCCCTGGCTTTGCTCAGTGGGTTAAGGATCCGGCATTGCTATGAACTGTGGTGTAGGTCACAGATGTGGCTCATATCCTGCGTTGCTGTGGCTATGGCATAGGTTGACAGTTGCAGTTCTGATTCAACCCCTAGCCCAGGAAATTCCATATGCTATAAGAATTGCCCTAAAAAGACACACACAAAAAAACAAAAAACAAAACCGAAAACAGAATACTACCAAAAAAAAAATTATAAGCCAATATCTTTGAATGAATATAGATGTGCAAATCATCAAAAGAATAATAGCACATCAACAATACATAAAAAGAATCATACACAATGATCAAGTTGGATTATTCCAGGGACGCAAGGATGGTTCAGTATCCACAAATCAATGTGATATACCACATTAACAAAAGTAAGGATAAAAATCATACAATCATCTCAATAGATGTGGAAAAACATTTAACAAAATTTGATCTTCTTTATGAAAAAAAAAACTTTCAAGTTATTGTAGAGGGAACATTTCTCACCATAATAAAGGCCATTTATGACAACCCCCTGGTAACATCATAACATATGGTTAGGGTAAAAGATGAAAGCTTTTCCTCTAAATTAGGGAATATGACAAGGATGCTCATTCTTACTCACATTTCCAGTTAACACAGTAATGCAAGTTCCATCAATATCTATCAGACAAGAAAAAAAAAAAAAAGGCATCCAAATTGGAAGGGAAGAAATAAAACTGTCCTATTTACAGATGACATGATACTATATACTGATAATTCTAAAGTTTCTATTAAAAATAAAACCAATAAATAAATCCAGTAAAGGTGCAAGATACAAGACTAATGTACAGAAATCTGCTGGTTTTCTATACACTAATAATGAACTACCATAAGGAGAAAGCAAGAAAACAATTCCATTTAAAATCAGGTCAAAGAAAATAACCTAGGGATAATTTAACCAAGGAGGTAAAAGACATGAACTCCAAATGCTATAAAACACTGATGGAGGAAACTGAAGATGATCAGAAGAAATGGAGATAACCCATGCTCATAAATTGGAAGAATGAATATTGTTAAATGACCAAACTTCCCAAGGTAATTTACAAATTTAATTCAACCCCTATCAAAATTCTCATGACATTTTTCACAGAACTAGAATAAATAATCCTAAAATTTATATATAACCATAAATGAAATCACATAGCCAAAACCACCTTCAGAAAGAAGAAAAGAAAAGGAATAATCACACCCCCTGACTTCAGACTGTATTAAGAAGTTATAGTAATCAAAACAATATGGCCTGGATCAAAATAAGATACATAGACCTATAGAAAATAATAGAGAGCCCAGAAATAACCTAATCACTTATGGTTAATGCATACATAACAAAGGAGGTTAGAATATACAACCAAGGAAAGGCAGTTTCTTCAATAAGCATTACTGGGAAAACTGGACAGGACCATGTAAAATAATGAAATTATAAAATTTTTTCACATCATATACAAAAATAAACCCAATATAGATTAAAAATCTAAATGTAAGCCCAGAAACTATAAAACTAGAAGAAAATACAGAACATTCTTTGACAAAAACTGCAGCAGTATTTTTTTTTTATCTTTTTCCTCAGGCAAAGGAAACAAAAGAAAAAATAAACATAAAGGGCCTAATTAAAGTTAAAAGTTTTTCACTGCAAAGGAAATTATTAACAAAATGAAAGGACAACATAATGAATGGGAAAAATATTTTCAAGTTATATTACTGATGGGGTTAATATTAAAAATATATAAATAGCTCAAACAATTCAATATCAAAAATGAAACTATTAAAAAATGGGCAGAAGACATGAATAGACTTTTTCCAGCAAAGACACACATAGCCAAAGGCATTTTAAAAGAGTTTAACATCACTAATCATGAGATACATGAAAATCAAAACCACAATGAAATATCATCTCACAACTGTCAGAATGTCTATTATGCAAAAGTCTGCAAGTAACAAATGTTGGCGATAAGGTGAATAAAAGAAATTAGAGTAAATATACTATAAAACTAAAAATAGAACTACCACATAATCCAGCAATTTCACTGCTGGGTATACACCCACCAAAAAAGAAAACAATAATTCAAAATGGTAGACGCACCCCAATTCAAAAAGGTAAATGTAGCAGCATTATTTATAATAGACATGATATGAAAGCAACCCAGGTGTCTATCAAAAGAAGAACATTTTTTAAGAAGTTACACCATGAAATATATTGCATAACATATATGAAAATATATACAATGGAATATTAGCCATAAAAAGAAAGAAATTCTGCCATCTGCAACAATATAGACATACCTAGAAGGTACTCTGCTTAGTGAAATAAGTCAGAGAGTGAAAGACAAATACTGTATAAGGTATATATGGAATCTAAAAAATACAGCAAACCAGTGAATAAAATAAAAAAGGACCAGACACATATATAGAGAACAAACTAGTGTTTATCAGTTGGGAGAGTGTAGAGAGGAAAGACCGAAGATGAAAAGGCACAAACTACTATGTCTGAAATAAGTGACAGGGATATATTGTACAGTATAGAGAATTATAGACAAGGTTTTACAATAATTTTAAATTGAGCATAATATATAAAAATATTGAACCACTACGCTGTACATCAGAAACTAATATATAACTGTAAATCAACTACAGTGCAATAAAAATAAACATTTTAAAATATATATTTTCAATGCCCTGAAAATCCTCTATTCTCTGTCTATTCAACTATCCATGATCCTGCAACCTTATCAACCACTAATCTTTTCATTTTCTTCATAGTTTGTTTTTTCAATTAAAAGTAATATAAAAAAATGTTTTTCTTCTCCTGGTACACATTTATTCTTTATATTAACCATACCACATATATATGTATACACATACACATATAAGGTGTATATATGTATACACACATTTATATACATATCTTTAAGTTCAGGTAAAAGAAATACTGTGAGGTGAATGCTTTAAGACATAATTTATCATATGTAGTTTTTATCTATCTTATGCATATTTAAATATTTTAAAAATACAGTTAGAGATGTTGTTATCAACCCATGCATTATAGAAATGATTAATTATAAATGTAACATGTTTCTTCATCAGAAGAATATGCCTTGGCCTAATAGGAGCAATTCACACTCCATCAGAATATACACAGTTCACGTTTTTTTAAATAAATAAAATTAGCTACTGTATTTTATTTTTCTGCTTTAGTAACTAATTTATTTCTGGTCAGGGAATATTTTAAGATGAAGGTCTATTAGAATTTGCTGTAATGAAAATGATTTTGATTGTTTTGGTGCTAGTCTTTGTGTACTTGTTTCTATGTGTGAATATGCCTGTGTATGAATGATAGCTTGGATTATTATCGTTTCCTTATCATCTACTTTTAAAAATGTATTAATAGTACTTCTTATAAGAAAAAAATGATGTTGACAAACAAAAATAATATATTAGGATCAAAGGATAATTGGGAACTGAGTGGATGCCAATGCAAAGAGGTACTAGATGCCAAGGACCAAAGAGGGTACATCTATTTAAGGGGATTTACAGCAGATGGTGAGCAAATTTTGAGTAGTTCAAGAGAACACATTGTAAAGTGTAGTGCATTTGCGCTTAAGATGTAGAAGACAGGAGTCCTTACCCACCAGCCATATGTATCTTCCATCAAAGGTACTGCACGCGTGTTCCAGAGAGTTTCTAGTTTGTTCTTTGGAGAGATGGTAAGGAAACTTCCTTCCTCTTATGACTACTCTTAAGCTCATTTCAAACACTGAGCAACATCCAGACATGATACAGGATTTCAATTTGTCACATCAGGCAATCACAATCTAAAAATAGATCCACCAGATAATTGGTGGGGTGGTAGAGATGACTGGAGAAGAGCTTCTTAAACTGTCCTAAGTAAGGTGGTTTCTGAAATGAACAAGCTCAACACAACAATACTGGAATGAGAAGGGTAATGGAATAAGCACACATCATTTGAAACCTTCTTAGATACTTCATACATCACCGCACCAGACAAGCACATTCCTATTGAGAACTATTGTGTGGTATATTAAATCAAACGATCCTCCACCTCCTAACCATCTGTGTTATTTACTGCAAGATTTGGTCTTTATCTACATAATGAACATGGTATTTGTCCTAATTATGCTCAAAAGTAGTTTTAAACTAGATGAGAGAGTACAATGCACGTGTGTGTTTAAGTATTCAGTATGTGTGTATGTAAAGTAATATACCGATCAATATGTTTTGTTGAGGTATAACTGACACATAACATTTTATTATTTTGAGATATATAATATAAAAATTCGATATTGAATTACTACAGTAACTTGAGTTAACACTCACCTTCATACATAGTTATGTTTTTTTTCTTATGATGAGGACTGTTTAAGATTATCTTGGCAACTTTCAAATATGTAATATAGTATACTTAACTATAGTCTCTATGCTGTACATTACAGGCCTATGACTTATTTTTAAAGGAATAGTAGGGAGTAAGCGCAATAGCTGTTGATCTGAAAAATTCTAAATGGTTTAAACTTTTGTTTTTAGGAAAACTAAAAAAAAAATAAAGAATTAATGTTTTAATGATCACTTCTTAATATAATTTCTTAATAAAGTACCTGATAAAATTTAAAAGGCATAAAATATAATTTTTTGTCATAAAATAATTTTTTAATATAACTATTTATGGGAATTTTAAGTTACAAACTTCCTGGGATAGAAGAAATCTAAAGTCTAAATGAAAAAGTCAGTGAAGATAACACTTGTTGAGCCTGGGAGTCCCAGTTTGTCTTTCTTACCCTGAGGATTTTATTAAAATCATCCTCTTTTCATCCTCAAATGCATAGTTTGGATGGCACATAATACTGTTACTCTTTTTTAGCCTCTAAAATTTTATGATGATGTTTTCCCTACTCCGTTACCTGCATCTCTTCACTTCTTGGCTTCCTCTCCTCTTCTTAGCTCCCCAGAGGTCACCACTTCTTTTACATACTTCCATCCTACCTACTTTAAATGTGCTTTTCCTGGCTGATGTTTTAGAGAGAGTCTCTTAATTTAATTTCTCTGAAATTTGCTGTCCTACATTATAATTCAGGGTTCAAACGATGGTAGAAATTTAAGATAATATCAAATTACACATACAAAATATATCCATTCAGCATATCTGAGCTATAAATTCTGAGACATTCCAATGAATTAAGGCATGAAAAATCAGGGATAAAGAAATCTACATTTGTATCCTGTTTTCCAGTTTATAACATGCTTTCAAATAAATCATGTCACCATGTTCCTTTATATGAAAAATATTCATTTCCTGAATCACTCTGTCAAGATGATCTGATAAGTATGTGTGTTTCTTCACCCAATGCTAAAGATACATTCTTGGCAAATGCTCTCCAACCAAACGCAGCATTTCCAGCTTCCTCTTAGGAACTTGGCCTTGCTGCAATATCAAAAACTGATTTTGAGTTCTTCTTAGCTTCAGAACACTTCAATAATTCATCTTCGTTTTCATGGGCCGCTGCCCTTTGTTTGACCCTACATAAAAAATACACACACACACACACACACACACACACCACACACACATTTTTATTCTCTATCCTCTTTCTGCTGAAAAAGCAAGTCAAAAAAATATCAAAGTCGCTACAAAGTGCTTGTTATTCCTACTGTAGACAATACCACCCCTTGCCCCATCACTCCAAGGAAATATGTTTAGGCTCATCCACATAGCACTACCTAATTCAATTACACTTCAAAATCTGAGTCAATACCATTTACAATAATATAGTTCAGGTATTCTGAGTAGGATTTCATCTATTTTAAGGTAGCCTATTATTTAATAGATAGTTTTAAAAGCAATGTGCCATTTTCTAAATTTCTATTTAAAATCTTAAAGCAGAATCTCCCAGTTCAAATCTCAATGCTAATAGTAAATCATGTCATTGTAAATAAGTTCAGTTTATTCTTAACTTTCACCCCAAATCAATCTTCTCTATGAAATATTGGGGTTTTGACCTAAAACACCCAACATCACTGTGATCGATCTTTTCATGAACATTTCTGGTTCTTCACTTTCTAGGCACATAAGGGATCTCTAAAGATTGAAAGTGGCCAGTGAAATGTGAGCTTCCAGGGAGAATTTTTAAAATTTGCTGATGTAAAATTCACACAGTCCCTTCCTTCTGTGCCAGACTTATCCCCTAAAGGCTCAGTCAGCCTAGCTTCTGTGTAATGGCAGTGTGTTGGATATGTAGCATGGGAGAAAAATAAACATTTGTTGTTTTAAGGAACCACTACTTGGGGTTGTTTTAACTGCCCCAGTGAGAAGGCAAATGCATCATGTGTTGCAAGGAGGGTGTGGTACCCTGACTAATGGACCCGAGACATCAGGTCCTAAAATGCAGAACCTGTAATCTCACGTGGGAGAAGCATTTTTTCTCTTGTAATGAGATAAAGGCTACTGAGAGAGAAGCTTATGCTGAATTATCCAGATGGGCTCTAAATACAATCAAAAGTAGTCTCATAAGACAAAGGCATAAGGTAATTTTACACAGACACACACAGAAGAGATCAACAGGACAACAGAACAAAGGAAGATTGGAAGAAGATGGCTTTGAAGCATGGAGTAATGGGACCACAACCCAAGGAATCCCAGCAACCAACAGAAAGCAAAAAAGGCAGAGTGGCTTCTCCTCTGAAGCCTCCGGGAGTACAGTTCTGCTAACACCTGGACTTAAGCCCAGTGCTACTGATTTTAGGATTTCTGGCCTCCAGAGATGTGAAAGAATAATTTCTGGTGTTTTAAGCCATTAAGTTTGTGAAAATTTGTTATGGCAGCTTTAGGAAACTAATACAGAGGGTATATATTTCAATAAGCAAGTATTCTTGGGATATATATATATAAAAATCCAGGAGTATCAACCTCATTTAACTTGGATCCAGTGTTCCTATGGCTATGGGTGTCCTGCGGCTGTAGCTCTGATTCAACCCCTAGCCCAGGAAATGTCATATACTGCAAATATAGCCCTAAAGGGAAAAAAATATTTTTAAAAATTATTAATACTACATAATTTCAGATATCCCCAACCCTATAAAACAATCAAATTGAAAATTTTACTTCATAATAAGTGCTTCATTTTACATTTGGATAAAACATATGTACAAAATACATATACATGTAACATTTCCTCTTAAATTTGTTTTCAATACTGGCAGACTTAATACACAATAGGTAGCACTTTAAAGAAATTATAGCTCCCTGTAAAGTCTATTGACAAACATAATCCTAATACAAATTAATAGAAAATGTAAAAAGCTCTTTAAAATATTTAATTCTGCTTCCTCTCAGAGTAGTTGTTCAGAGATATATGTCTCACTAACCATTTTTAGTGGTTAGTGAGATAGCCAGTGAGTTTATGTTACCTAAGGTGTCAAAGAAAGAGTCTGCCTATGAGGAAGGACTTATGTATACACTGGAGAAAGAGGCCTTTTTCTTTGAAATACCTAAGTCATCTCACTGTCACTTCTACAAAATTAAATTACTGGTGATAAATAAATTAAATTATTAGCCATATAAAAAGTATGAGGGTCAGGGGCTTGTCTATAAGTTTCACCACTTCATCATTAAAGCCTGGAATTTGGCATGGCACTCAGTAGATATTTAGTAGATATTTAGTAAATATTTATTAATTTATTTTTTAAATCAAAGAGAAAATTATAGAGTAAGATATGATTTTTATCTCTGGATGCCTAGCTTTCTATTGAGGATATACTCTTTATGATGGTTAATTTGTATGTCAACTTGGAGGATGTTTTTGGATGAACTTTTGAATGGTGAACTTTGAATAAGCCAGATTGCTCACTGTAGGAAGGGTGGGCCTCACCAAATCAGTTGAAAGCCTAATAGAACAAAAAAACAGACCTCCCCTGAGCAAGAGAGAATTATCCAGCAGATTGCCTTCAAGACCTCCTCTGCAGCACTGACTCCCCTGGGTCTCTAACATGTAAGCTTTTTTGGGCTAGACCTGGAATATTGGCTCTCCTGGGTCTCTTGTCCTCTAGCCCAACTGAAGATTTTAGACTAGCCAGCCTCCATAACCATGTGAGCCAATTCTCTATGCTAATACAATAAATAAAGCAAGCAATCTCTCTCTCAATTTATGTATATATGTAAAATAAAATGCACATTCTGTTTTTCTGGAGAACCCTGAATAACAGCCCCTTAAAATAGACTTTGTAAAGGAATATTTTATAGCTTGCCTCTCCAAGTGGAAGTGTCAAACATGAAGGAGTAGTAGTATCACACCTATTGCTCACTCTGCCTTTTTCAGGTTTCACATAACCTCTCCATCCTTTGCATCTTCTTTGTTTTAAGTATTCAGAAGCATCACTGTGATGTTTCTTGATAATATCCATACATTTTTACTCTCATGCTTTGGTTTTGTCTGCTTCTTTATTTATCCCATTACTCTTCTCACCCAAATTTGCCTTTCCTATTGTAGTAGGAGTTGCAGTAAGAAAATAGTAAAAGGCTTAGAAGGGAGGAAGAATACCAGTTTTCTAGTCCCATTTCCATTGTTTATTAGTGCTTTGTCTAAAGTCTCAGTTCCTTCATCTGAAATACACAGCACTCGCCCTCTATATTTCCCAGGATTGACAGTGTAATTAGATAAAAAGATGTATGCTAACACAAATTATAAATACCTTTATAAATCAAGGAAATTAATTTTATTACTTTAGGGCTCTGTTTTGCTGCACCATCAAAAATAGGTTCCAATATATTAACTAGTTAATAATTCATTTCTACAAATTCTAAATGCCTGAACCAATTTATATATATATATATATATATATATATATATATATATATAATCAGAATAAAGTGATTAAATAGGGAGATTAATTTTGTTCAGGTACAACTTTAAGTACCCTCAAAATTGCATGATATAACTTTCCTGTTTTCTCTATGTGTGATTCACATTTTTTTCTCATTTCTCTTTATAGATTTCTGTTTGTTTTCTCCATCTTCAAAGTTTTATTCTGTATTGTGTATATTATTTTCACTTCATTTCAGTTCTGTCCATATGCACACACACACACACATATATAAATATATGTGTATATATACGTGTATATTTGTATATCTGAATTTATCTTTGGTACTAGCTTTTACCTTTCCATATTTATATATTTTAATGGAATGAAGGAGAGCACTTTAAAAGCAATTGTTATGATGGTAGGTTTGTATCTTCTTCATCAGTCTTAAAGCTGGGTTCCACTGAAGTGTCTACATTGCTTGCCTCTTTGCTTCACATTTTATTGATGTCTGGCAGATGAGAACATTGCAGTAATTTCACAGAAAGGCTGCCAAATATGACATGAGGAAAAGTACAAAGCATATATCCGTTCTTGTTACAAAAAGCCTAAGGCCTAATGACACCCCTAAGTGCCTGGAGAAAGCAACTGACAACATGACTGCCAATAGTGGTATTGGCAGGTGTTAGATGAGTGGACTGAGGATGTCAAGAGGAGAACTCTCCCTCCAGGGCAGGGCACTATCCTGCTTATACACATAAACACACCAGCTATTTCATAGAACAGTTACTACCGTAATACTTAGACTTACGTCATTTCAGTGTAACAAAGAAATCATACTTTGAAAGACATCGTGGGGATGCCTTTACCTCAATGATTGACTAAATCAATAGAAAAAAAAAATTCATCCTTTGCAATTTCTTTTCATAAAAGTAAACTACTACTTTGTATTAAGTGAGTGATATTTTGTCCTTCTTTCTTCTGCCTTGGTATCTATTCCTTCCTGAGTTTGATAGGAAAAATAATACCTCCTTTCCCCCAAAGATGTCCATATCCTAATTCCTGGAACATGAAAATATGACACTGTGCATATCAAAAAGACCATTACAGATGTGATTAAAGTTAAGGACATTGAGATGGAAAGACTCCCCTGTATTATTTGGGTGGGCCCCATATAAGTATATACTTTTTTTTAAGGGAAAAACCTTTTCTGGCTGTGTTGCCAGGGAGTTGTAATGCAGAGACTAGTTAAGGGGAATGCAGTCTTGCTGGCTTTGAAGATGAAAGAAGAGGGTTACAGGTCAAGGAATGTGGAAACCTCTAGAAAGTGGAACAGGCAAGGAAACACACACTCCACTGGGGCTTCTAGGGATGAATGAACCCTTGCCAAGACCCTGATTTTAGCCCAGTGAGGCCAGTGTTGGGCTTCTAACCTACAGAATTATAGCAAAATAAATGTGTGTTGTTTTACATTATTGAGTTTACACTAATTTGTTATAGGAGCAATAGAAAATTAATACAACTAGAGATAAGAAGATCTGGGTAAAAACATATTGATATATATTTGAAAGTGAATGCACAGTAGGAAGATTTTTGTAGTACATACTAAAGCCTATTAAAAACAAAGACAGGCACTGAAAAACCACATGGGCAAAGTGACTTGGCCAGGTGGTGATAGCCAAGTCTTCTCATCTCTTGTTTTCATATTTATTTTTCTATCTCCATCATCATCAATCTATCATCCATGGGATTCCTCTCTCCTTAATTCAGTTATGCACCAATTTCCAAAATGTGAAAGAAATCCTTTTTCCCTCAACACTGCTTTTCCCTTCAATTTCTTTCCATTTTTTTTTTTTTTTTTTGATATTTTCTTTTTAGCAATAAGGAGCCTCTGATGAATTATTTCTTAACCATATGCATACATTGCTAGATATTTGAAGATTTTCATAGGAATTCCTGATTGGGGAGTGGTAATGGTTTTAATGAGGAAAAAACTTGATTTCTTAGTGAAGTTTCAATTGGGACTGATTCAGCATAATTTTGCATCAGAATTGATTCCCAATATTTTTCCCTCCAGGCATTCTTTTCCCCTTTCCCACAGAGCCAGAGGTGACTGCCTCTAATTCATAAGTCTGAAGGCTTCTCTTTTCTCTAAGAGTCTATGGCTTTATGATATCCTCCACGCATTAGTTTTCTTCTGGTTTTGTTGCCTTTAGCGTTATTCTAAACTGCTTTTCTTATTCACTAAGTATTCTCAATGAGCCATGTCAGATTGTGATTAATGTTTCTACATTCTTACTTTAATGTAAAATAAAATTTCATGTATTTCAAATATTTCTACTCTATTTTAGAGATTAAAACCTTGTTATTTTTATTGGTTGTTATAGTGAAATGGGCCATATTTTATGTATATACTTTTTTCAACTACTAAAAAAATCCAATTAAAGATGACTACATGAAGATACTTCTAAGAATTTAGGATTTTATCCTAAGTGCATAGTTAACCATCAAAAGAATCTGAGCAGTGGATTTTACAATAAAATGTACATTTTGCTAAAATCTACTTTGTTTTCAGTGAAAATGGGATGTTTTAAGAAGCAAAGAGAGTTCCACTGTGTAGACTGCTGCTAAGGGATCATAGAAGATGACTAAAATTAAATCTAACAGAGAACATTAGTAACTTTAAAACGTTATGGAAGCAGATAATAATGAGAAGCCAGATAAACAAATGAGGGCAAGGGAAAATGTGAAAAAAAAATCTAACTTGAACCATAAAAAACCATAAAAACTGAGGTTCAAGACCCCTCAATCAATTCCCAAACTTGAACAAGTTAACAGACTCAGAATTCCTTGAAAAAAGAGTGGATGGAGTCCCCGTGAGTAAGGACCCCAATACAATGCCAAAAAAAAATGTATATCCTTCACCTTTCTTCCAGTCTTCCCCAAAAGGATTTAAGACCTTTAACCAGATGACGGTATACTGGGGAACAGAAAAGAGTCAGACATTTTGATAATTGCTGAACTTTGACTTTGAACTCACACTAATTCCAGGAAACCCAAATCTTCCATGTGGCCCCCAGTCTTAAGGAGGTCAGGTGGTCAATGGAGTTTTAGCTCAGATTCATCTCACAACGGGTCCAGTGTCCCTGAACTTGTCACACATCTTTCCCAGTTACAGAAAGCATGATTGGAACAGACATACTCAGTCACTGGTAGAATCCCACACTGAAAATTCTGCTTTTTACCTCTTTACCATGTAGACTTCAGATGAAATCTCAGTTATGAAGGACTTTGTTTGTGACCCTCCCAACCAGAATAGATCTCCTCATAACATAATCCCACACCATCAATTTCTCATTTATGCCATTTGTTACTCATGACTTTTAAATTATTTGCTATTTTTAAGCATGTCATCTGCTACATTGTAAAATCAGAGTAGAAACCTAATTACTTTATTGATACCTACACTCAACATCCGTACAGTGTGTTTCAACAAGGAGGATATTTAATCAGTGTTTATCAACTGGATGTCAGTATATATCATTTCAATCATTTAATTTGATCTGCAGCCACATCTATAGGTACATACAAATATACTTTCCATTTTATTCCAAGCTGCCTGGTTACTGCTTATCATATTTTACTGTCTAGCAAAGACTTCTATCACCTCCTCAATTTCTCTTAAAGATGATCATTCCCTGTTCTTTGTCTCCATCTTACTTTTAGGCACCTATCTGTAGTTGGGAGATGGGTCTTCTCTATTTAAGTCATTCTTGGACTTTTCTCTTTTTTCTCTTAGATATCTAATAGAGTTAAGCTTGAAGAAGTTGTTTAATTAGAGTTGAGGGGTCTTGGAGGCTGTTAAGAAGGAAAACACTTGGGAAATTATACACATTCTGTATAAACATTCCACTTACAGATAAATGAAAGATTCCTCATTAGGAATCTCTTGGAAAATAGGCTTGAACACTGTGAATCTGTTTCTTTCTCCCAGGACAAAAAAATTTTGTTTGTTTGCTTTGGCTTCTCTTTAGGAGTCTCTTGGAAAATAGGCTTGAACACTGTGAATCTGTTTCTTTCTCCCAGGACAAAAAAATTTTGTTTGTTTGCTTTGGCTTCTCTAATTGGGTCCAAATTAATTTTTAACTCTAAATTATTTCTTGTTTATTTTATCATCTGACTCATTTTTTTCCTATCATACATTTTGTAATTGGTTGGAGCATCACCCCTACTCGCTCACTGATATTACATTGCACTGTTGTATCTTTCTCTCCTAATCTACTGTGATGAATCCTGTGAAGTATTTACTAGTAAAATAGCTTATACCATACTCCTTCTGTGAGATAATTTTTCCTTTGCTTCTTTTTTTTAAGTAAAGAAGCAAATTGAAATATCTCATGAAGAAGAGATTCTTTTAGTTAATAGTATGCATTGTGATTCAATAGCAAATAATTGAATATGTTAACAATATAAATTTAAATCAATTCAAATAATTATTCTCATTGTGGTACATTACATTAAAACAGAGCTCGTGAATTCAGTTACAACAGATAATTTGTATACATTATCTATATTTATTTTGCAGATTACATTGTTATATAAAGAGCTTCAGATTTCATTAAATAAAACAAGCTAAGCTATCAGCATACTTGGCAAACCTCATTTGCTCCTATTCTCACTGCATTCAAAGGAGGGTAGATAATTGTATTCCCATTGTTGGACGAAATCTCTGAAAATCACTGATATTTGGTTTTCAAAAGCATTATTAATGAATGCATGGATCAAACATACACATTTAAATTAATATAAATCATATGTAAAATTCTTAAGATTGTGATGAATTGGTCAGGTTGCTCTATAACCATAAATTCCCTTTTCCTATACTTTAAATTTAAATATAGCATCATTCATATAATTATCCTTGAAGTTTAACATTTCTGATTATAGCATTTATAGATGAAGGATATATTCTTTAACAGGGAATAATTACCTTTTGCTGATTATATAGTATAGACAACAGGTTACACACAATAAGTTGTAAATGACAGAATTAAACTTGATATTTATTTCTGAAAGGAATTTTTCCTTATTGGTGGAGGTATGTTTACCTATTATAAATGGCATTGAAACCTTCATTATAGAAGTGCAACTAATACTTTGAAGATAATTTCAACCTGAAATTTTCATGAAGTTTTAATATTTCTTTAAAAAGGATATAAATGAACTTATTTGCAAAACAGAAAGAGATTCAAAGACTTTGAAAACAAACCTATGGTTACCGAAGGGGACAGGTGGGAGGAGGGATGGACTGGGGGTTTGTGATTGACACATGCACACTGAGGAATGGAATGGAATGACTGGCACAGGGGGACATGCTGTATAGCATGGGGAACTCTACCCAGTATTCTGTGATAATCCATGTGGGAAAGAATCTGAAAGAGAATGGATGTGTGTACATATATAACTGAATCACTTTGTTGTACAGCAGAAATTATCTAAACATTGTAAACCAACTATGCTTCAATTAAACTTGAAAAAAATGAAAAAACATTTCTTATATTTCTATAGTATGTATTAAGTAGTTATATATTTGTATGATGTTTCTCCAGAATATATTTCAGTAATTTCATATAAATAGGAAACTTGAATTCTTTTTTTTTAAGGGCTACACCTGTGGTATATGGAAATTCCTGGTTGAATCAGAGCTGCAGCTGCCAGCCTATGGCACAGCCATAGCAATGCAGGATCTGAGCCACAACCACAACCTATGGTACAGCATGTGGCAAAGCCAGATCCTTAATCCACTGAGTGAGGTCAGGAGTCAAACCCAAATCCTCATGGATACGAGTAAGGTTCTTAACCCAATGAGCCACAATGGGCACTCCAGTATTATACTTCTTACATAAGTAAAGTGCTTTACTTTTGAAGAAGAAAAACAACAACAAAACAACCAGTAATTAGAGGTAAACAACAACAACAAAATAGAATGTTTACAACACAGATAACCAGTTAATATTTTGATTTTTTACTTTTTTCTAATTCTAACAATATAACCGAGCAGCACCCTATGAGATCTTCCCAGAAGAGAAACTTTCCCCCACTTCCTCTGCCTGCCTCTTTTTGTGTGTGTGATCACCAGAAAGTAATTTATTTTTTTAAATTTTTATTTCATTTGATTTACAACATTCCTTCAAATTCTGCTATACAGCAAAGTGACCCAGGCACTCATACACATACATTCTTTTTTTTCATTCCATCTTCCATCATGTTCTAACCCAAGAGACTGAACACAGTTCCCTATGCTGTACAGCATAACCCTATTACTTATGCACTGTAAAGGTAATAGTTTGCTTCTACCAACCCCAGACTCCCTGTTCATCCTCTTTCTCTCCCCTCTCCGCTCTGGCAAACACAAGTCTGCTCTCCACGTCCATGATCTGTTTCTATTTTGTAGGTAGGATCATTTGTGCCATATTTTAGATTCCACAGGTAAGTGATGTCATATGGTATATGTTCTTCTCTTTCTGACTTAACTTCACTTAGTATGAAAATCTCTAGTTCCATCCATGTTGCTGCAAATGGCATTATTTGTTCCTTTTAAAGGCTGAATGGCATTCTACCATACATATATGTAACACTTAATCCATTCATCTATTGATGGAAATTTGGGTTGTTTCCATGTCTTGGCTATTGTGAACAGTGCTATAATGATACACGTATATACATTGTATCAGACACAGTGTACACACTGTACACTGCTTGAAAAACAGTCACAATGCTGGTAAATAACTTAAGCTTAAAATCAAAGACCTAAAGGCATAAAGACCTAAAGTTTTCATGTGGTCAGCTGAATAAGGACATAATGCATTGGTCTAGGCATGACGGGCCTGTGCAGATAGGCACAGCTGTTTCCACAGCATATGTCCTCTTAAGAATAAGAGGAAGATGAGCCTCATGACCCCAAGGGGTTTATGAGGGGTCTTTAACAAGATACGCATCAGTAAAGAGAATGAGGTACAAACCTAGACACAGGCAGGGTTGCTGCAGATAGGCACACCGTCTGCAGAAGCACAATGATGATTCTCTAGATGCTGTGCATAGATAGCTGATGCCAAGCTTCCTCAATGCCAATGATTTTTAAATGCCTAAAGGTCAGAGTAAAAGCTTAACCAGCTACCAACTATGTGACTTTTAAAATAACAATTTAAAAAATTATATCCTGCACCTATAGGTCCCTCCTCACTTGATGTAATCCTAAAGAGCACAATAAAAGCAGTGTGGTTTCTTGAGGTGGTGCTCTTCTTCCCTGAGACCTTGAGTCCCTGGTTCCCACCTTTAATTAAGATAAATGTCTCTGTGTCTTTTATGTTAACCTTTTCTTAAGTTTCACAGCACCCGTTCTTCAGCCCTCGTGTGCTGAGCTGGTCCGAGCAGATCATCTCAGTAGATGCCAAAAAAGCTTTTGACAAAATTTAATACCCATTCCTGATGTAAAAAACAAAAAACAAAACAAAAAAAAAAAAAACTCTCCAGAGAGTGGGCATAGAGGAACCTATTTTAACATGATAAAAGGCCGTATATGACAAACACACAGCTAACATCATTTCCAATGGTGAAAAACTGAAAGCATTTCTGCTAAGATTGGAAACAAGACAAGGATGTCCACTTTCACCACTGTTATTCAACATAATTGTGGAAGTCCTAGGCACAGCAATCACAGAAGACAAAGAAATAAAAGGAATCGAAATTGGGGAAAAAAAGTACAACTATCGCTGTTTGCAGATGACATAATATTATACCTAGAAAATTTTAAAGATACTTTGAGAAAACTGTTAGAGCTAATCAATGAATTTGGTAAAGTTGCAGGATACAAAATTAATACACAGAATTGATTGCATTTCCATATGCTAACAATGAAAGATCAGAAAGAGAAATTAATGAAACCATACTGTTTACCATCACACCAAAAAGAATAAAATACCTAGGAATAAAATCTATCTAAAGAGACAAAAGATCTGTACTCTGAAAACTATAAGATGCTGATAAATAAATCAAGGATGACACCAATAGATGGAAAGATATACCATACTCTTGGATTGGAAGAATCAATACTGTCAAAATGACTATAGTGCTTCAGGCAATCTACAGATTCAGTGCAATCCTATCAAATTACCAATGATATTCTTCACAGAACTAGAACAAAATATTTTAACATTTGTATCAGAAATGAAAGACCCCAAATAGCCAAAGTAATATTGAAAAAAAGAAAAACAGAGCTGGAGGAATCATGATCCCTGACTTCAGAAAATATTACAAACCTACAGTTATCAAAACAATGTGGTACTAGCATAAAAACAGAAATATAGATCAATGGAAGAGGATAGAAAGCCCAGAAATAAACCCAAGCACCTATGGTCAGTCAACTAATTTATAACAAAGGAGGCAATAAGAAACAGTGGAGGAAAGGTAATCTCTTCAATAAGTGGTTCTGGGAAAACTAGACAGCTACATGTAAAAGAATGAGATTAGAACATTCTCTGATACCATATAAAAATAAACTCAAAATGAGACCAAAAAATAAAGTAGAATATAAAAAACAAAACAAAAATGCATTAAAAACCTAAATGTAAGCCCAGATACTATAAAATTCCTAGAGGACAACATAGGCAGATCACTCTTAGACTGCTTATTGTTTGAAGAAAAGTTGTAGTTTCCTAGGCCTCCCCTGAGCCACAAAAGCTGGGATTAAGAATTAGATTGTACATGTAATGAAAAAGGTAGCAGCTGGGCCAGGAAAAATGGTAACGATTTAAACAGTAAATCAGCTATGAGGCCATCACAGAATTTTTAGTTCCTCCCTAAAGTATCTAGATAATATCTGATGCACATTTCCCGAGTTATTATGTAGGTTCTAAAACTCTCACCAAATGCAAGAATTTAACTTACATGATAAGTATCTAATGAGTTACATGATGAGTGTTGAATGAGTTACAAATATTTGCAGCTAAGTAATCCCTGTTTTTTTTGTTCCCCAAAGTCAGCAATGATGTTACCAAACACTAATGTGAGGTAAGAAAATGAGTCTCATCAAACACCCTCATAAACACTCCAACACATAAATATATCCACAAAAACAATCAAAATTAAACCTAAGAATATACTGAAGAAAATAATGGCAACAAAACTCATAGCAAATACAATACCATGCTTACTGTTCAGGAATGAATCAGAAACAAGTAAAACCAGCTTACTATTTCAAATACAAATGGATACTTTCTTCAGCTTCAGAAAAGTAGATAAGAAATATAGCCATAGTTGGTGTAGAGTATGGCAGGGAAATAAATAAGAATGTCCATATTTTCAGAAAAAAATCTATTTATATTCATAATAACTTAAGACTTAAATAGATAAATTCTCCCCACACGTAGTGATTTATTTGCCATACAACACTTGCTGAGTTCTTCTCACAAACTCTATTGGTGACTGATGTTGCATTTATGATGTGATGGAATCAATTAATCTTATATCTTGTTAATATAGAAGCAGGGAGAAAAAGCAGCTTTTCTAGCAATCAATACCTACCGACAAGAGAGAAGCTTTATATGTTCAGTGAGTCTCTATTCTGTTTTAGTGCTCTTTCTAACTGGAGGTTAAGCCATTCGTAAGTCAGTTTATGAAAAATAAGCTATTTTTTAGGAAAATGTTTCAAATTAGAAAAATCAGGAATTCCCGTCATGGTGCAGCAGAAACAAATCTAACTAGGAACCATGAGGTTGCAGGTGCAATCTCTGGCCTCACTCAGTAGGTTAAAGGATCCAACATTGCTGTGAGCTGTGGTGTAGGTCACAGATATGGCTCAGATCCTGTGTTGCTGTGGCTGTGGTGTAGGTCGGCAGCTGTAGCTCCAAATGTACCCCTAGCCTGGGAACCTCCATATACCGCGTGTATGGCCCTGAAAGCAAAAAAAAAAAAAAAAAAGTTACATTTTAGAATTATTTACAATTCTCTTAATGTTAGTCTATCATGTATCAACATACATCACAACCTGAGTCTAAAATATTGACAAATTCATGTGCTTTATGAGCAACGCAAGTATTTACTGGAAGAAATCAAACCAAAGATGACTAAGGTACTATTACATACTGAGATTATGTATGGTGTGTAAAAACTGTGATTGAAAAGCAATTTTGGAATCAGCATGCTCTGGTATGGTAATACATCACTTTATATCAACTTCTACCATATATATTATCTCCATCATCAAAAACAAACGCCTGTGAGGCATGATAGCACCTGATAACAATCTGGAAATTTGTGCTGAAATAAAATTGCATCGAAAAATAAGCTTTCCACTATAGTGACTTCTCAAAGTTTATAATTATTTTTTATATCTGTTTCTGACAGTAAACTTACTGTTGCATAATTAAAAAGATTGAACTGCATTGGCTGATAGGACTTTGCAAGACATTCAATTAGAACTTTATAGAGTTTCTGAACAAAGGAAAAAAAAAGTGATGCTGCACATATTCTCAATGTGTGTGATGATCAAACATTTAAAAAAAATGGTCAGAATATTCAAGGCTCATAGACTCGAACTATTGTAACACTGGCATACTACAAAATAAATTTTCACTGGATTTAGGGTCAAGTGGTTTTGCCTGCTTCTTTTTTCTCATTTTGTTTTCCTCCTACTTTCATTTGATTTTGAAAACAGGGTTTAGACATTTGTCTTAAACAGCTATGCAGTAATGAATTCTATTATACCTTCCTTTGTTTCATCAAAGCAACAAGATTTATGATAGATCAAGAAACTATATCAGTTTTGGGGAAATATAAAAAATAAAGTCTATCTGGCTCATTTAAAAAAAAAAAGAGCAGTGGTGGTTCCCATTGTGGCTCAGTGGTTTGAGCCTGACTAGTATCCATGAGGATGCAGGTTCGATCCCTGGCCTTGCTCAGTGGGTTTAGGATCTGGTGTTGCCATGAGCTGTGGTGTAGGTTACAGATGTAGCTCAGATCTGGTGTTGCTATGGCTGTGGTTTAGGCTGGCAGCTGTAGCTCCAATTCAACCCCTAACCAGGGAACTTCCACATGCTGCAGGTGTAGCCCTAAAAAGAAAAAAAAAAAGAAAAAAAAAAGAATACAGGAGAATTCTCCTGTTGCTGTGGCCAACTCAAAGCTTAATTTGATCATCATGATGGTGGTGATGATGATGATGAAGGAAGACGAGGAGGAAGAATAGCTATTTTTTAAAATTCCAGTGGTCATCCTAGCAGCATTGGCCACATTTAAAAAAACAGTTTTAATAAGAACCCTGCAAGGAAGATAATTTCCATTATCTCTTTAGAATTTTGCAAAGGAATTTTTTGAGGGGAAATGATAAAAAATCATTTTGATATTGTTTTTATAAGAAGTAAATGTAGGGTGAAGTTAATTTTCTTCTGTTTATTCCCATATTTTACTTTATTATTGAATGCAGATTCCATGTGAGGTATTGGGTTCAGCACCGAGGATATAGTGGGAAAAAAAAGGAATGAAAATCTTACTCATACTGAGCCTACACATCAGTGTAAAGAAACAGAAGGTAAAAGGTGAGCTATGGTCTAAGGTAAGGAGCTATGCTCTTTGGACATCAGACAAACTCAAACTGAAGGGCATTCTTAAAAATATCAGCCAAATTTCTGCCAAACGGTGAAGGTTATGAAAACCAAGGGAAGACTAAGGTCATAAGCAGAGATGGGAAGGACCAAGGAGGCATGGTATGTAAAAGGGTCATGGGATTCTGATTTGGATCTTGCAATAGAAAGAAGGATATTAGTAGAACAACTAGAGAAATATGAATAATATCTGTCGTTTATTTAATAGTATTGTTTTGACAAATGGAACTACATTAGGAAAGATGCTAATGTTCGAGGAAGCTGGTTGAACTCTGCCATCTTTGCAATTTTTCTGTATATCTTAAATTATTGCAAAATAAAAATGGTTTTGATTATTTTTAAGTGAATTATGTATCAGTCATATGCATAGTTATATGTATCTAATCCTAACCCTAACTGGTGGTGACTAACTAGCGTGACAATATCATGGAGCTAAGTAATACTAAAGAGAGTGCTAGGCAGAGGGATGCTCCACCATCACAAAAGCATTCAGTGAGAAGGCGACAAGGTTGGGATGACAGAATGAAAAGGAAGAACAGTCCATCTGCATTCAGCTATCTGCCATGCAGGTAGAAGAGCCACTGCTAAAGCCTAGAGGAGAGAGTTTCTGGAATTCAATTCGTTTTCATTTTTCATTGTTAATAAAGTGGCATAATGAAATTGTGAGTCCTTAAAAAGCTATGAACTTAAAGATAGTGATTGTCTTTTCACACCATTACTTTTATTTTTTTTCAGGTCAGTCTTAAGTAGAAAATACACACCAAATCATTTGTTTATGTAGTTATATTTTTATTTGCAAATTGAGATGGAACTGTCTTATTAAAATATCTTGACATTTGAATTTTAAAATAATAAGAAAATTCTTTGGGTCACTCTAAAATCATTTTTTAATAAATTCAGTCTGAAAGTATGCCCTTTACTTTCTGATTATAAACATACATATTTAAAAATATTATAATGATAAGAAGCATTTATCTTTAAAATAATATGACTGGGACTAATGAAACAATAAACCATCTGGCATAAATATGGATCAGAAAGGCTTGTCATCAGAGTTCTGGCTGTTTCAAAGCTTTGCATATTTATTCAATTGCCTTTTCAGACATCTGCCTATTAGTATATGTTAGAACTAGCAGTTAATGAATATAAGAACATTCATAGTAAGTGTTGGGTAGCAACTCATTTGATTAAATTGATTTGCCAGTAATTGCAGTCTTATTTTGGTTTCAGCAGCTATTTTTAGCTTTTGTATTAATTGGCTATGGATCAATTGATTAAATAATTTTGCTTATAGTCTTGTCATAGCTGTCTTTATAGGCAGATTTTGTGTTATGCCAGAAGCTGTGAAACCTTCTAAATCAAAGTATTCTTATTCATTTTAAATTTCTACTTCAGGAGTTCCCTTGTGATGCAACAGGTTAAGGATCTAGCATTGTCACTGTAGAGGCTCAGGTCACTGCTGTGTCTCAGGTTGGATCCCCGGCCTGGGAACTTCTGCATGCCAAGGGCATGGCCAATAAATAAATAAATTCCTACTTTATTATAATTCTGAATAATAAAGTTGAAAAGTCTATTCACCCAAAAATTGTAAGTCTTGAACCAATGGTGCTGAGACAAGTGGATGACCATACACAAAAGAATGAAGCTGGACCCTTACCTTACTCTGTATGCAAAAGTTAATTTAGAACAGATGAACAACATAAACATAAGAACTAAAACTATAAAACCACTAGAGGAAAACATTGGTAAATCTTCATTTCCTCAGATTGGACAATGGAATCTCTGATATAATACCAAAAGCACAAGCAACAGAATAAAAATAAATACATTAAAATGTATATAAGGAAAAAATAATGTATATGAAAGAACATCAAGAGAGTAAAAAGAAAATCCAGAGAACTGGGAAATATTTTAAATCGTGTATCTGATAAGAATTTAGTATCTGGAATATAAAAAGAACTTTCACAATTCAACAAGAAAAAAACAAACGATCAGTTAAAAATGGACAAAGAATTTGAATAGACATTTCTTCTAAGAATATATACAAATATCCAACATTCACATGAAAAGGTGTTCCTAGAGAAATGCATATCTAAATCACAACGAGATACCACTTCATACCCACTAAAATGGCTATTATTAAAAAAAGTAAAATAACAAGTGTTGGTGAAGATATAGAGAAATAAGGACATTACTGGTGCGGATGGAAATGGGTAAAATATCTGTGACAAATGGTGGTTCCTCAAATACCTAAATATAGATAATGTCTAAGCTTTAACCAACAAATTCACTCATAGGTAAACACTCAAAAAAAAAAAAGAAAATAGGTATACACTCAAACACTTGTTATGAATGCTCATAGCAACAATATTCACATTAGTTCACAGGTAGAAACACCCCAGTTGGATGAGTGGATAACAGATTGTGGTACTTCCATGCAATGGAAAATTATTCACCTATAAAAACAAATGAAGTACTGATACGTGCTCTAACTTGGATGACCCTCAAAAACATCATAAGGGAAAGAATCCAGACATAAAAATTAACATATCGTATGGTTCCTTTTTTATAAAATATCCCAAATAGGTAAATCTAACTTGGATGACCCTCAAAAACATCATAAGGGAAAGAATCCAGACAGAAAAATTCACATATCGTATGGTTCCTTTTTTATAAAATATCCCAAATAGGTAAATCTATAGAGACAGGGACTGGGGAGGATTGAAGGAATGGTTGGATAAAACATAAGGGGAGTTCATCTCATATGATAAAAAATTTTGAAGACAGAGCTGGTGGTTGTACAATATTGTGTATGCACTAACACAACTGAACTGTATAATTTAAATGGTTAATTTTGTGTTATATGAATTCTCAACTGAATAAAAAGTTAGATCATTAGAGAATGATCCTGATTTGTCATTTTATTTTGTGATTTTTCAAAATTCACCTTTCAATTAGAAATATCCACATGATTTAGAAGTAATAAATAGACAATATTCTAAGAAAGCAATGACATATAAAACAATCAAGTCAAATGGATGATTTAAATGTTGGACCCTGTTTGCATTGAGACTATCTTTAATATCTCAGTTTTAAAATATGTGCAGAATATTTATCTAAATATTGATCACCGAAATGTAATCAGTTTATAGACACTATCTTTAGTATTTTCTTCTGATGCCACTCGAAATAGAAATGAGCTTTAAGGGGAAATAATTGTCTATAACAGATTAGTCTGTATTGTCAACACATCTTGAGTGTCAGTGAACAACTGACCCAGGCCAAACCCTAAGTATTCAGTCCCAGATGGGAGAGGAGATGAAAAGCACAGAACCAGCACAACCAGCAATCATGTGCCATTAAATCACCCAGAAGAGTTTTCTCATGAGCAGCCATTGTGTCTCATCACTGTTAGAAATTGCCACTACAACAATGCGTAGGGATTAGAAAGCACTTACTAATATTTGTTAGATTAAAAAAATGATTAAAATCTTGAATGAATTTTGGGGAAGAATGCTAGTAGATGGCAGGAAGTTCCCTGGTCACTTAATAAAAAATAGGGGGTTACACATGGCCCTCTGCCATGTATTTCAGCATCCTTTGGCTTATTTGATATTTATGGAACCTACTGTAGAAAATATTTTTCTCTTTTCTCCTGCTTTGAACCTCTTTTACGAGATGCTAATATATTTACCTCGTACACGTACTGTCACCACTGATAACAAATTACCACCTGTGGATATCTCTGCTAGGTACCACTGTCACATTTGTTGGTACAACTTCCTCTCATGTTCTAGAGTATCTAAGGCACATATTCTTTGAGTTCTATAGAAAAGGGAGACAATCTCCCCATTTTAGTGTTATACTTTTCCCCATTGTGTCATAACCAGCTTTTGTGGGCTTCAAAGTCTTAAGGAGAAGTTACAGTCTTTCACTTTCAGCCACAATATTCCCCCTAACTACTCTTCTCCTCCTTTGCCATAGGACCTAGAGAACTAGACTGGAGAAAAAGTTCAAGTAATACAATTAATATGGAAGTGAAAATTTCCCTTCTGTGGAACACCTAAGTCTTTGTTTCAAATATAACTCTGTTGATATTTTTCTTTAATATCATCCCTAACCAAAGAATTCTCAGTGCCTCATACTAATAGATTTTCAGGGCTAGATGTCCCATTTCAATAGTGAGAAGGCTTAAGACCAAGTTTTCCTTAATTCTCACCCTAACTCATCACAGAAATAAAAAGATAATACTTGACCAGGGCATCTTGTAAATGCAATTTTCCAGTTGTTTCAATATATCAAGCACTTTTGAGGATTTTCTTGCAAAAGCATTTTAGAAACAGGGATCTCTCTTCAGACCCAATCCATTATTTTTAGTGTATACGATTCACACTGTTAAGAGAATCTCAGTAACAAACGAAATATAAAACAAAGGAAATAAAACAAAGCTATTGATTTGCAACATGCTCTAAGGAAAAAAAGGACTGAGATATTGTACAATATATAAAAAGTAGCTAAAGGGATGAAAGGAACGGGCATAAAGCCTAAAGAGTATATAGAGATTTTTTAACACACACACACACACACACACACACACATACACACTTGACGGTCAAGAGGTTAGTATCTTATGAGCATTCCAAAAATCAACTTTGCTCATCCTGATAGTCAACTGCTTTCTATTTTTGTATGACAACTTGAGGATTACAAAAATTTTCAATATAGATAGAAATAATTTTAAAGTTGATATTTTATCAAACCATTTATTTCAAAATCACTTCTAAAACTAATATTTGTCTGTTAGTATCCTGGTACCCAAACAATATATGGTCTATCTAGGATGGCAGAGATTCTGATTACTCCCAATATATACTGTCCATGATTTACTTTTAGTTAAAATCTTCACTGGCTATCTTCTTTGCGGCAAGATTTAGTCATGTGAGGTAGTTCTGATCAATGACATGAAATGATTGTGCCATTTTCAAGTTATGCTTTCAAAAAGAAAGAGGCATGTCAGATGTTAAGATTTGAGAAGCAAAAAAATAAGCCAGCACCTTTCCCTAACACCTTGGAAATGCCACATCCACCCTGAACTGTTCACACATTGTTGTAAAAGAGACCAACGACCTTCTATCTTGTCCACACTGTTTCTCTTGGGTCTGTATTGCAACAACCAAACCTGTATTCTATCTAATACAAGAGATGCCAAATAACTACTTTTTTGGAGAGTCTTAGGGGTTTAGTGCCTGGAATTAGAGAGTCTATATGATTACAAAAAAAAATGCCTTTATTTAAGAAATTTGCCAGGAAGGGCACTTCGGTTCCACAAAAATAATGCAAACGCTTTTGTTTGTTCTTAGATAAGTAAATGAATATATTAATATAAATGTTGGCGATTGGCTTATTATACGTGTAAATTAGAGCTAGGTAGACGATGAGACAAGTATCAGTTTGAGTTAATGGGGAATGTTAAAAATGTTATCTATGAAGTGTCATTTGAGAATATATAATACAAACACAAGAAGAATTCCCCAACATGATAGACAAGGTAGATTTTTCCCCTTGTAGTTAGAATACTTATCTTAAAAACATAAATACCTTTGTCTATAACATTGGGTATTTGCTTTAGGACAATGAAAGGAAGGACTTGCTTTCTGGAAAGTAAATGGCTCCTTGGATATAGAATTTAAAATTTATGAATCCAAATATAATCACAATAAATTATTGTCTAATTTACTCTAAATGCTCTACTTCTTATGTATCTTAAGTATTCAATAAAAGATTATGAAATACCAGCTTGGTTTCAGAGAAATTTTGGAGAGTCAAGGATCCATTGCTTTTGTGCTTAAAGAAAAATGATACTGAGCTGGGAATCAACTTAAAAATGTGAAACAGTAAAGCTGAATCTATGAAATTCTTGAATAAATAATATTTACAGGATCCAAAGTAGAAAGAGCAGTATAAGATAGATAACAGGAGAATATATAAGTATTACTTTAGACTGCCTGGAAGAACCTGAGGTAGGAAAAAAAATGAGCTTGGGGTTAATGGATGAAAACTATTGCTCTTGGAATGGATTTATAATGAGATCCTTCTGTGTAGCATTGAGAACTATGTCTAGATACTTACACTGCAACACAACAATGGGAGGAAAAAGTATGTATACATGTATGTGTAACTTGGTCCCCATGCTGTACAGCGGGAAAAAAAATAAATTAAAAAAATGACAAAAAAAGATTGAGCTTTCTGCAAAATTGAGGCAAAAAACCAATAAAGAAACAATTATTCAGCTGTAAGTCATATTTACCAGTGCAAACAGCTCTTAAAGTAGCAATATGGTGTTACTAACACAGAAACCAAATTTCATCCCCCCTCCTGCAGGTATCTGGCCTCTGTCTCTGACGTTCTCTCTCTCTCTCTCTCTTACCACTCTCTTGCCTTTGATAACTTGTTTGTGCTCTTTTGACTTATTTTCCTTATTTTAAGTCTATTTTGCACAAAATTCTAAACCTCTTTTACAATGCATTCTCCTTCATTATTTATTTAAAGTTTAATTTCTTTAGAATTCTAAAACTGTCTCATATGGATTATGAGCCTAGATCACTTTTGAACAGAGAAAGGAATTGTGTTAGGCCTGATAATCACGGTACAGAGAATGTGGTCCAGAGAGCATACAAATGTGAACTGAAAAACAATTCTTCAGGGATCTGAAGTCATTTGAGTAGACGTGTCTTACACTCCTCAACATACTTGAAGACAATCACTGTCATACAACAATGCACTACTACTTTCTAAAATAACTTCATTAACTGTTAGATATAGTTAGTCTAAAAGTTATTAAGCAATGCAAGTTAGATTGATTTGTTTAATGAAGAATACCAAGCTAATGAAAAGGGGTATATAGTAACAAATCTATTATAAAAAAGAAAACAAGGGGGGAGGAACAATATGGTGGAGAAGTAAGAGGTCACGCTCACCTTCTCCCACGAACACATCAAAAAAACACATCTACATGTAAAACAACTCACACAGAACATCAACTGAATGCTGGCAGAAGAAGCTAAATCTCCAAAAAGGGAAAGAAACTCTTGACATAACTGGGTAGTACAAAAGAAAAAAAGAGAGAGAGAAAAAAGAAATCAGGATGTGACTAGCATTCCCGAGAAGGAGCTGTGAAGGAGAAAAGAAACCCACAACCTGAGAAGCCACCTAACTAACTGAAAGATCAGCCGAGTCAGAAGGACCTCAAAGTTGTGGAAAAAAGTACAGCAGCTGGACTGAGAGCAGAGTGAGAGCTGCAGAGATCATCTGAACCATTGGCAGGGACACCACAGCCTAAGATGCTCTGGCGGGGGCTGGGCACTGAGACTCAGGCTCCAGAGGTCAGTCGGGGAGAGGACTGGGGCTGGCTGTGTGGGCACAGCCTAAGGGGCTAAGGAGAAGTGTACTATGGGCTGAGGGGGGGAATGCCAAGGTAGAGGGAACCCAGGAGAAGGTCCAGACCTGCAGGAGAGTCAAGGCTCCATTTTGGGGGAGGGGAGAAGAGGAGAGGCAGACACCATAGGAAATTTTCCCCACCACAGAGTGTATGCAGAGTGAGGCCTGCAGTCTCTCAGAGGGCTGGGTGGCTCTGATGCAGGCTGCGGGTGGCAAGAAGCCTCTTGCTCATTTAGCAGAGACTGGGCACGTCTTGCGCAGGCTACTGGTGGCCAGGCACATTTTGTGTGGGCTAAGGGCACAGGGGGCTAAGTGTCTTCTGTACAATCTATAGTGGCAGGGACAGACCGTGGCTCTCATCTCAGAGGCCAGAGGGAGGCATGGCTTGCCACTACTGGAGGCCTGTGAGTGGGTCCCACCTGTGACCCCAGTCACCAAAGGGATTGGCAAAAAAGAAAAAATGAGTGAACTACAACCAAGCACAATACACTGTTGCTCTCACTCCCCTGGGAACACACCTGCTCTGCAGTTGCCACTGCCAAATACTCTAGGCAGCAACCAGACACTTGGTCACTGTCCCTTCCCAAGACCCTACAATTAGGTGCAGCTGGTGAAGCACCTCCTGCGTGGGCTAAGTGGGACAGGGGCCTTCTTGCATGGTCTGTAGGTGGTGGGGGCAAACTGCTGCAGTTATCCCTGACTTCACAGTTGGGCATAGACTACCACCACTGGGGATACCTGAACAAAAATCATTTGCAGCCCCAGCCACCTCAGAGGGCACCACAGAGAAGGACATTGTGATGGAACACCACCAGTTGTTGCTCTTTTTACTTTGGGAGCACAGCAGCCCTACTGATGCTACTGCAAAACACTCTGGGCAGTGCCCAGATGCTTGATCACTGCCCCTTCCCAGGAACCTGAAACTAGGAGCAGCTTGTGCAGCACATCCTGTGGGGGCTAAACAGGATGAGGTACTTCTGGCATGGTTTATGGTGGCGGGGGGAACCACTGTAGTTATCTCTGGCTCCAGAGGTAGGAGTGGCTCACCACCCCACTAGGGATCTATGAACAGACACCACCTGCAGTTCCAGTCACCTCAAAGGAGGGCATTGCAACTAGACACTAGCTGTTGTTGCTCTCACTCCCCTGGAAACTCACACACCCAGCTGCTGATGCTACTGCCAAATGGTCTGGTCACCTTTAAGATCTGCCTAGAGCTTATCACCCCAGGGCCCTACAACTAGGGGTAGCCTGTGCCACATTCCTGCAGGTCCTTGCTGCTGTTGAAAGCCCAACAACCAGGCACTGACTGCTGATGCTACCCATTGCCTCCTTCTCCCTGAAAACACACTGAGCATCCTGGGGATAACACCCTGACCCTGCTCACACCAAAGAAAGAGAGAGCAAATATTCAAACTCCAACACCAAAAATAAATACTAACCCCCCCCAAAAAATAGACACGACACGTGTATTCCTGCATAGAAGTAGTCTTACAAGAATACTGTTTGGCTTCCCCAAACTCACAGAAAAAGAAAAACACCAGCAAGATGAAGAATCTCAGAAAACATTCCCAGTTAAAGTCAAAGGATAATTCAACTAGAGCAGTCAACAATGAAACAGACCTCTGCAATCCAACAGAATTTGAGTTCAAAAGGGAGATAGTGAAAATACTGAAGGCATTAAGAGAGGATATGAACAGTAAAGCAGATTACCTCAGAAAGGACTTAGAAAATATAAGGAAGAGCCAAGAAAAACTAGAAAATACATTTGCAGAGATACAAACTGAGCTAAAGGCAAAAAAGAACAGAATGAATAATGAAGAACAAATTAGTGACATGGAAGATAAAATAATGGAAATCACCCAATCAGGACAGCAGACAAAAAAACAAGTGAAAAAACATGAAAACAATATAAGAGACCTATGGGATAATATGAAGTGGGCCAATCTATGCATAATAGGAATTCCAGAAGGAAAAGAAGAAGAACAGGGGATTGAAAATGTATTTGAAGAAATTATGGCTGAAAACTTTCCAAATCTAAAGCATACTGATATCAAGATACAGGAAGCATAGAGGGCCCCAAACAAGATGAACCCAAACAGGCCCACACCAAGACATACTATAATAAAAATGGCAAAAGTTAAAGAGAGGATCCTAAAGGCAGCAAGAGAAAAGCAAAGCATTAATTATAAGAGAACCCCCATAAGTCTATCAGCTGATTTCTCTACAGAAACACTACATGCCAGAAGGGAGTGGCAAGATATATTTAAAGTGCTGAAAGGAAAAAATTTGCAATCTAGAATACTCTATCCAGCAAGCATATCATTCAAAATAGAAGGGGAAATAAAGAATTTTTCCAACAAACAAAAGCTAAAAGAGTACAGCAATACTAAACCCTCTCTAAAAGAAATACTAAAAGGGCTTCTAGAAGAAGAAGGAGGAGGAGGAGGAAGAGAGTAGGAGGGGAAGGGGGAGGGGAAGGAGGGAGGGGAAGGAGGAGGGGGAGGAAGAGGAGGATGAAGAAAACCATAGTTGGAAAGAAGAATTAGGATGTAGGAAACCATCACTTAAATAAGCCAGCATACAGATCTAAACACAAAGATATTAAAAAAAAATCAAGATCATACAATGTGGGGAAGGAAAATAAGAAAATATAGATTCTTTTTTATTTTAATGATGTGTTTGAGCCTACATGACTATCAGGCTAAAGCAAGCAGATGTAGGAAGAGGTTAAAATACTTGAAAAACAGGGCAACCACAAATCAAAACCAAACATTACATTCACAAAAACTGAAAAGAAAAGTACTCAGGCAGAAAATAAATGGAAACCATTCAACCAAAAAAAGAATAGAAGAAAAGAGAAACATAGAATCAACTGGAAAACAAGGTTTAAAATGGCAATAAATACATATCTTTCAGTAATCATCTTAAATGGCAATGGTCTGAATGCTCCAATCAAAAGACACAGAGTGGCAAATTGGACAAAAAAGAAAACAATTCAATCTCCTGTCTATAAGAAACTTACCTTAGGGCAAAAGACACATATAGATTGAATGTGAGGGACTGGAAAAAGAAATTTCATGCTAATAGACAAGACAGGAAAGCAGGAGTGGCAATACTCATATCAGACAAAACAGACTTTAAAATGAAAACCATAAAGAAAGACAATGAAGGACACTATTTAACGGTTAAAGGATCCATTCAAGAAGAGGATATTACAATCATCAATATATATGCCCATAATAAGGGAGCACCCAGATACCTCCAAGTACTAACAGACATAAAAGGAGAAATTGTTGAGAATACAATCATAGTAGGAGACTTTAACACCACACTCACGTCAATGGACAGATCCTCTAGACAAAAAATCAATAAGGAAACAGAGATCCTAAAGGACACAACAGAAATGCTAAACTTAATCGAGATTTTCAGGACATTACATCCAAAAAAAAAAAATCACCATTCTTCTCAAGTGCACATGGAATATTCTTAAGAATTGATCACATTCCAGGGCGCAAAGCTAACCTCAACAAATTTAAGAAGATATAAATTATTTAAAGTATCTTCTCTGACCACAATGGAATGAAACTAGAAATCAACCACAGGAAAAGAAGTGAGAAAAAACTGTCTACATGTAGACTAAACAACATGGTATTAAAAAAACCAATGGGTCTATGAGGAAATTAAGAAGGAAATTTAAAAATATCTCAAGACAAATGATAGTGAAGACACAACATCTCAAAATCTATGGGATGCCGCAAAAGCAGTGCTCAGAGGGAAATTCAGAGCAATACAGGCCTTCTCAAAAAAGAAGAAAAATCTAAAATTGACAACTTAACCCACCACCTAAATGAATTGGAAAAAGAACAAACAAAACCTAAAGTCAGCATAAGGACGGAAATCATAAAGATCAAAGATGAAATCAATAAAACAGAGATCCAAAAAACAATAGAAAAAAATAGTAAAACCAAGAGCTAGTTCTTTGCAAAAGGTAAACAAAATTGACAAACCTCTGGCTAGACTCACCAAGAAGAGGAAAGAAAAAATCCAAATAAAATAAGAAATGAAAAAGAATAAGTCACAATGGACACTACAGAAATACAAAAAGCCATGAGAGAATACTATGAACAATTTTATGCTAACAAATTTGACAACTTTCTAGAGGCTTATATCCTGCCAAAACTGAATCAAGAAGAAATAGATCAATTGAACAGACTGATCACTAGAAATGAAATTGAATATGTCATAAAAACACTCCCTATAAATAAAAGTCCAGGGCCAGATGGCTTCACAGGCGAATTCTACAAAACATACAAAGAGGAAATTATACCCATCCTCCCTAAACTTTTTCAAAAGGTTGAAGAAGAAGGAACACTCCCAAAGACATTCTGTGACACCACCATCACCCTAACTCCAAAACCAGACAAAGACTACCAAAAAAGAAAACTATACGCCAATATTGATGAATATAGATGCAAAAATTCTCAACAAAATCTTAGCCAACTGAATCCAACACCATATAAAAAAGATATTCACCACAGCCAGGTGGGATTCATGCCAGGTGCACAAAGATGGTTCAACATACATAAATCAATCAACATCATACATCACATTAACAAAAGAAAAGTCAAAAACCACATGATCATCTCAATAGATGCAGAAAAAGCATTTGACAAAGTCCAACATCCATTCACAATAAAAACTCTTACCAAAGTGAGTATAGAAGGAACATAACATAACAAAAACCATTTATGACAAACCAACAACAAATATAATACTCAATGGAGAAAAGCTGAAAGACTTCCTGTTAAAATCTGGAGTAAGACAAGTATGGCCACTCTCACCACTGTTAATCAACACTGTATTGAAAGTCCTAGCCACAGCAATCAGACAAACGAAAAAAATAAAAGGCATCCAAATAGGAAGTGAAGAGGTAAAACTGTCACTGTATGCAGATGATATGATACTATATACAGAAAACCCTAAGGATTCAACCCAAAAACTATTTGAACTGCTCAATAAATTCAGCAAATTAGCAGGATATAAGATTAACATTCAGAAATGAGTCACATTTCTGTATACTAAAAATGAAACATTAGAAAAGGAATACAAAACACAATACTTTTTAAAATTTCACCCCATAAAATCAAATACCTGGCAATAAGCCTGACCAAGGAGGTGAAAGACTTATATGCTGATAAATATAAAACATTAATCAAGGAAAGTAAAGAAGATGCAAAGAAATGGAAAGCTATTCCATGCTTATGGGTCAGAAAAATGAATATTGTAAAAATGGCCAAAGCAATCTACAGATTCATTGCAATCCCTATCAAATGACCCATGACATTTTTCACAGAACTAGACAAATAATCCACAAATTTATACGGAACCACAAAAGACCCAGAATTTCCAAAGCAATTCTGAGGAACAAAACCCAAGGAAGAGGCATAATGGAATACTACTCGGCCTTAAAAAAGAACAAAATAATGCCATTTGCAGCAACATGGGTGGAACTAGAGACTCTCATCCTGAGTGAAGTAAGTCTGAAAGAGAAAGACAGGTACCATATGATATCACATATCTGGAATCTAATATTTAGCACAATTGAATCTTTCCACAGAAAAGAAAATCATGGACTTTGAGAAGAGACTTGTGGCTGCCAAGGGGGAGGGGAGGGAGTGGGATGGATGGGGAGCTTGGGGCTAATATATGAAGACTATTTCCTTTGGAATGTATTAGTAGTGAGATCCTGCTGTGTAGCACTGGGAACTATGTCTAGTCAGTTATGATGGAGCATGACTGTGAGAAAAAAAGAATGTATACATGTATGTGTAACTCATTTTCCATGCTGTACAGTAGAAAAAAACATAACGTATTGGGGAAATTTAAAAAAAAAATTAAAAAGAGAATAAAAACAACCATTGGAATATTTTAGGTGTGTAACTTAGTGTTTTAAATATGTAATTTTTTATGTAATTATTGAGCTAACTTTGTTTATGGAAATTATTGAGCTAACTTTGTTTATGGAAAATAGTATTAGATTATTAGGGGAGTGAGACTTTGTAGACTGTCTACCTCTCAATTAATTCAAACCACCTCCCATATTAATTGCTTTATATGTTGCTGGGCTGGCTTTTCTACCCCCATCCATATTTAGGATATTATAGAAGCATGCTTAGTAAGAAGAAAGAAACAAGTCTTTTAACAAAATTATACAACAGCTTAAAGAGGCACTATAACTATTACATGAAAACAATATGTACTTTTTTAAAAAGATTCCAGAACAATTATAGATTTGAAATATTCATTTCTTTGTATGCTATTTTTCACTTGTATTACCTCTTGAACACCACATTCCCAGTTTTATGTGAAAAAAGTAGACGTAACCAAGTGACTGAGAACATACACCAAGGCTGATCTCTGAAAGAGTAAAAGGTGTTATTGCAAGGAGTTTATAAGACAGGAAGAGGGAGGCAGGAAAGATTCTGAGACAACTACCTAACTACTAATAGGTTCAGAATAGATAGCATACACTGGGATGGGAAAGTAAGTATCCCCTAAGACTCTATTTGAAGGAAACATTCCATGGAAGGGAGAGAAAAAGTTCAAAACACAAAGACATCTAACTCCAAATCACATTTCTCATATACCTGGATTTCTCTGTGAAGGAAATCACAGTGTACAGAGGTGCCCAAGGGGGCACAACCATCTTTTCTGGGTTTGGATTTGGTTGACACAGAAACTTTCAAAAAAGCATTAGTGTGCCTTTTGCCTTATGCATTGTCTTTTCATGGGCACGTCAATATTGAGCCATCTCCACTGCAAAATTTCTTCTACATTTATTCTTCTCAGGAATTATACAACCTCCATTCCATGATGCCTACCTATAAAACAGCTATAGGTTTTTAAAACCATTTAACATAACATTATTTTCTCACAGTCTTTCTAAAAGATACAACCTTTTTTCTTCTCTCATCAAAATTTTACAAATCTTTCTAATCCTAAAAATATATAGACATAAAGACCTAGATATAAGACCAGACACTATAAAACTCTTAGAGGAAAATACAGGCCAAACACTCTCCGACATAAACAACAGCGACATCTTAGATCCACCTCTTAGAGTAATGACAGTAAAAACAAAAATAAACATATGGGACTTCATTAAACTTAAAAGTTTCTGCACAGCAATGGAAATCTTAATGAAAAGGCAACCCACAGAATGGGAGAAAATCTTTGCAAATGAATCGACTGACAAGGGATTAAGCTCCAAAATTTATAAACACCTCCTACCACTCAATACCAAAAAAAAACAAACAACCCCATCCAAAAATGGGCAGAAGATCTAAACAGACAGTTCTCCAAAGAAGACATACAGATGGCCAAAAAACACATGAAAAGATGTTCAACATCACTCATGATTAGAGAAATGCAAATCAAAACCACTCCGAGGTACCACCTTACACCAGCCAGAATGGCCATCATCAAAAAGTCTACAAACAATAAGTGCTGGACAGGGTGTGGAGAAAAAGGAACCCTAGTACACTGTTGGTGGGATTGTAACCTGGTGCAACTACTGTGCAAAACAGTACAGAGATTCCTCAGAAAACTAAACATAGAACTACCATTTGATCCAGCAATCCCACTCCTGGGCTTCTATCCATAGAAAACCATGACTCGCAAAGACACATGTACTCTGATGTTCATTGCAGCACCCTTTTCAATGGCCAAGACATGGAAACAACCTAAATGTCCATCGACAGAGGAGTGGATCCAGAAGATGTGGTACATATACACAATGGAATATTACTCAGCCATTGAAAGGAACGAAATGCCAGCATTTTTAGCAACATGGATGGACCTAGAAATTATCATGCTAAGTGAAGTCAGCCATACAATGAGACATTAACATCAAATGCTTTCACTGACATGTGGAATCTGAAAAAAGGACAGACCTTTTTTGCAGAACAGATACTGACTCACAGACTTTGAAAAACTTATGGTTTCCAAAGGAGAGAGTTTGGGGGTGGGGGGTGCACTGGGGTTGTGGGATGGAAAGCCTATAAAATTGGATTGTGATTATAATTGTACAACTATAAATGTAATAAATTCATTGAGTAATTTAAAAAAAGAAAAAAGATATAGACAAATTTTATTAAGTGTAAGGGAACATCCTATGCATTTTTTATCATTTCATACAGTTAACAATCCTGTAAATTTTTTTTTTTTTTGGTCTTTATTTTTTAGAGAAGCACCTGCAGCATGTGGAGGTTCCCAGGCTAGGGGTCAAATCGGAGCCGCAGCTGCCGGCCTACACCACATCCACAGCAATGCCAGATCCAAGCCATGTCTGTGAACTACACCACAGCTTGTGGCAATGCTGTATCTTTAACCCACTGAGCGAGGCCAGGGATAGAACCCACATCCTCATGGATACTAGTCAGATTCATTTCCACTGAGCCACACAAGAACTCCCCATATTTTTTTCTATATATATGGAAATGAATTTTATTTATGTTATCCTTTTTATCTCTTTAAATAATTTCAACATTTTAAAATTTAATTTTAGTTTCATTATTAATTTTTACATAATAGGATTTTGCTTTGATAGTATTATTGCTTTTCTATTTTTATTATGTTTTGAATATTGTTGAGTCCTTTTAGTGGAAATTTTTCTTTTTATTATTTTATTCTTTTAGTGTCTTTTACTGTCTTTCTATGTTCATCTCCCTCTTTTTGCAGTTGCCTCCTCTTGGTCCTGCAGCTTCTATGTCTACAAAATATTCTGTAAATCACTTTAGAATTACTGCCTTGAGGTGATTTAGGGTTATCACAATAGTTTCACCAAGTCTGTATTAAATATTGTGACTTGACATCACATTGTCAGGTAGCATAGGCACAGACAGAAATCAGGAAAGTAGGGAGAAGGATAAACTGCTCTGTCTTTAAACAGGAAACCTGGATCTGTTTCTTTGTCTCATTTGGCAATTTTTAACCTTCTTAATCTTGCAGAAGTAGAATTTCTTGCTTCCCAAGTATAATTCCACAAATGGAGTCTACCATATTGATTTTTTGTTCCATTTTTTACATGAAGAAATGTGAATTACTTATTTGACTTTGTCTGGTTTTGTTTTTCTCCATTTTATATTTTCCCTGCCATAGTTACATGTTTAGAGAAGATTAGACAAGTATGAACTCACTGTGGTGTTTTAACTGGAAGCTCTCTCTTGTTTTGCTCTTTGGAACAGTTAAATAGCAAGTAAACAATATATTTCTTGAAGCTTGGTTAAAAATGCCCAACTGTGCCTCCTTCCCAAAAAAAATAAAAGCACTATTGTTAGACCTTTGCCTTGTTGGTAGCTGTGACTGTATTTAAATTTACTTTTACATCACTGCTATATTCTACTTTCTAATTTTTCTGAGATTATACTTGAATTTTTTAATAGGAAATCACTGATTTTATTTAGATACTGATTAAAACACCACATTGTATTATTTTATGATTCTTATGCATGCTATTTTTTTTATAATTTATTTCCTCGTTTGCTCTAGTATTACCTGTTTTGATTTGGAGGAAATATATATATGTATATATGCGTATGTATATGCATTTTTTCAATTCCTCTATATATGTAGCTTGCCTTTACAATTAGTTAATTCACACATATACATATGTGAATGAAGGTCAAGCTGTGCAAATATGCAAAGGGCTTCAGACCAAAATGTGCTTCTTTTCTTTTCTGATACAACATTAAATATCTAGTAAAATGATGTGTCTATGCATACATATGTCTTTGGATAAAAAAAAAATCAAACTTACAGAGAAGATAGCATAAATAAGGATACAGTAAAGAAAACCCATATATTTTACCCAGATTTACCTGTTGTTACTATTTTACCTTATTTTATTTCATTTGCATTATTGCTTTCTATGTATGTTTGTGCACACATGCATTTAACTGTTCTTTAATAATTTAAGATTGAGTTTCATACATTGTGGTACTTTATTCATAAATGATAGTTCACCATGCATTTCCTAAGAATAGAGATATATATTACTGCATAATTAAGATACAGTTATCAAAGAAAAATTTTGATATTATACTTTTATCTAATCTAGTGTCCACAATCTGATGTTTTTCCTGTTGAATCAATCATGTGTTTTTTCTCTCTTTTTTTTTTTTTTTTCCATTCTGGTGCACGGGATCTTATTTTGAATTTGTTGCTACATCATTTTAGTCTCATTTAAACTGGAACACAGCAAGAGACTTTTTGTATTTTTTTCCAGTGGCATTTTTAAGAAAAAAAATTTTTAATAGAAATTTCATTATTTGGGGTTTGTTTGTTGTTTTCTATGATTAGATTCAGATTATGCATTTCTGGACAAAATACTATATCAATGCTATTATATTCTCAGCATGTTATATCTGGACACACATAGTATTCATTTAACCCCCACTGGTGATATTAATTTTGTTCAAATAGCCGTATCCTCATATGATTTCTTCACTGTGTATATAAAGTTACAGTATAAGAACAAGAAAATAATTTGTCCTTCCTGAAATATTTCCCAAGCAAAAGCCCTCCCTTCTCCACCATCTATTTTTCTACCATTTTTTATTTTTAAATTAATTAATAAATTTATTTAGATTAGTATTGGTATAAATTGATTTTTTTTAAATTATGATTTATTTTCGTGCTTAATTTTTATTGATATTCAAATTGCCCAGCATTTGGCTCATGGGGGATTTTTCCCATTTCACTAATAATTTAGGAGAGAAGCAATGTTAATGTGTATAATTTGTACTGTCATTTAGAACTGAGAATCATTACACATTAATTTTAATTTTCAAAAACATCTAACTAAGTGACTTAGTTTTTAGATGTAGTCAGACCATGTCATACCCTTTAGTAACAATCATCATGGCCAAAATAAGGCATTCAGTTTTGGCTTAGTGTTCATAAGTAAGTATCAGAACACCAAAATTCACCTGGACAATCTAATATTTCCAAGACAGAAAAACATGTATCAATACTTGACAATGTTATTTTAAAGTGTCCACAAAATATCAATACTCTGTATGCATTCTTATTTCTAAAGGATGGCAAGTAAATATAATTTATTTAGTAAAACACCTTTTTGCTTTGAAAGACAAAAATCTATTAACACATGCCTTGATATTTTAAAATTCTGATATTTTTATACATTCATAAATAATAATTCAAGTTATTAGATTATACCAAAGATAGAATCAATGTCCCCTTAGATGTTGCTTCTCTGTAATTCTATTTAAAATTCTATATCCTAAAACAATATTAATTGCAAAAATTCATAATATTTTCAACTTTGGGCTGACAAAACATTATCAAATAATATGAGATCTTTGGCTTTAAGAAGACTGAAGTTAGAAAGTAGGTCTCAGAATTCCCATTGGGCACAACAGGATCAGTAGTGTCTCTGGAGCACTGGGGACATAAGTTCAATCCCTGGCCGAGGACAGTGAGTTAAGGATCTAGAGGCTGCCACAGCTTCAGCAAAGGTTGCAACTGTGGTTCAGATCTGATCCCCAGCCCAGGAACTCCATATACCATGGGACAGCCAAAAAAGAAAGAAAGGAAGAAAGAAAGAATTCAGAGAAAGAGAGAGAGGGAGGGAGGAAGGGAGAGAGGGAAAGAAAAAGAAAGAAAAAGAAAGAAAGAAAGAAAAGAAAAAAGAAAAGAAAAGAAAGAAAGAAAGAAAGAAAGAAAGAAAGAAAGAAAGAAAGAAAGAAAAGAAAGAAAAGAAAAGAGAAAGAAAAGAAAAGAAAGAGAAAAAAGAAAGAAAGTCTCTGTTCTTTACTGGGAATGCTCCTATTTATAAAAGTTTTTATGATTTTCTTTCAAGGCTATGTAGAGCGAAGTGAAAGTGACTGAATATTGAGTGAAATCTTTGTTTTATGACCTTAAGAATAAGGTTTAAGTTATGACTACTTTGTTTTGTTTTGGTTTGGAGAAAAGCAGAATCAGGATAATGTACACTAAGGCACATAGAGGAAAACAATATAGTATTAAAAGGTGGTAGGAATAATTATACAAGTATATTTGAATTGAGAAATAAAATCTCAGCAATCTATAGCTCAATAAGTAGATGTGAAGACAAGAGTGGAGGTATAAGCAATTCCAAGAATTTTCTAATCCAGATACACGCATATACAATTCAGGATATATAGTAGGCTATATCGAGACCAACCCTTCTGCTGACAGCTCTTAAATTGTAGGATTAAAAATAAAATCTTAAATGCATAGAAGAGGTGAAAAGATAGTAAGCCATGATAATGATAAAGTGAGATTACAAATAAGATGCTAACCTCAGGTTTGGTCAATCTTATAAGGTACAGAAGAAAGAGAACTCTGACTGGGAATCTACTCATTTTTCTTTTATTTATTTATTTATTTATTTATTTTTGTCTTTTTGCTATTTCTTTGGGCCACTCCCGTGGCATATGGAGGTTCCCAGGCTAGGGGTCTAATCAGAGCTGTAGCCACTGGCCTACGTCAGAGCCACAGCAACACAGGATCCGAGCCACGTCTGCAACCTACACCACAGCTCACAGCAATGCCGGATCGTTAACCCACTGACCAAGGCCAGGGGTTGAACCCGCAACCTCATGGTTCCTAGTCGGATTCGTTAACCACTGTGCCACGACGGGAACTCCTCATTTTTCTTTTAAAACACGCACCCCAAGAGACTAGAAAGAAAATTTCTTTATTTCTGAATAGAGCAAAGGGGATGTGTTGGAGAGAAATTGGAGCCAAACCTGGTCTTTGTAGTCTCAATTTACTACACTTAATGGGAGCCAATTAAACCTTCAAGTCTTAAGCATAGGTTAAGCTGATATGGGACTGGATATACCCCTATTCACTTGGCACAGTAACGGCATTCTCTCTGGAAAAACAAATACCTTTATTCTGTGCCCCCTGAAATCCCTACAATATTTTTAGCAGCCCATAAAAAAAAAAAAAAATGCATGCAAGCATGACACCATAACAAAAATCAGCAGGAACAACAGATAACAGAAGCAGTGCAATGTATTATTCAAAGATGTGGATTATCAGTCACATTTTTTTTTCTTTTTTCTTTTTTTTTTTTTTTTAGGTCTGCACTCATTGCACATAGAAGTTCCCAAGCTAGGGGTCGAATTGTGGCTGAAGTTGCCGTCCCACAGCCACAGCCACAGTAAGTGAGATCTGAGCCGTGCCTGTGACCTATACCACAGCTTAATTTTTAAAAGTTGATTACTATATTTAAAGAAATAAAAACTGATTTCAAGAAATAGGAAGGATACTGTGGAACCATAACTCATAGATGAGAAAAAGAATTAAATGGAAATTTTAGGACATTCAAAAGACTAATAGAAGTTAAAACAAAATGTCCAAGTTTTAACAGGAATATAGACATGGCTGAGGAAAAAATCTGAAAACTGAAAGACAATTTAGAAGCAATTATCCAGTTATCAGGGAGAGATGATTAGAAGTAAAATATGGAAAAAAGAAAAATGGATAAGAAAATCGATTATATTTTTTTAATATTGCAAACAAATTGAGACAGAGAGAAAAGAGGACAGAGGCAATATTTGAGATATGATAAAAATAAACAATAATATTTTCAGACCAGAAACTGAGTTTATTACAGGCAAATAATTTCTACGGACAATTATAGTGTTTTGGATAAAAGGAAAATAATCGCAGAGAGAAGAAAAATTTAAAAATAATTAAAGTGATCTCAGACAAAAGGCATGAGATGCAAAAAGGAAAAAAGAATCAAAATTTGGTAAAAATGAAGGTAAATTTAACAATGGAAACATGTTTGGAGTTAATACTGTAGTATGTTAATATGCATTAGAGCACTTATGTACAATATAAGAAGAAAACAATAGGAGTTAAATTCCTTGATAACTTGTTTTGCTCAGGAGGAAGATAAAGGTGCCAACTAGGATTCTGGTAATTTAAAAAAGCATGTTCTGACTTCTGAGTCATTACTAAAGTAACAGAAACAACTTTCATAACTTCAAAGTAAGCCAAGAGAAAGCAATTAAACACACACACAAAAAATTAATCAACTTGAAAAAACAGTAATGAGGTAGGGAAAAAATAATCAAAGAACAGGTGGGACAAAATGAATATACATACACACACACACACAGATATGCAAGTATACATATACATTCTAAATTTGAATATGACCGCTATCCTAAACACACGTTTTCCAAAAAATATTAATTCTTTTTAATGGTGTTTCTGTTTTAAATTATGAAAAAAAGGAAGTAAAATACTTAGTATGGTTCTGGAAAAGAGATTTGCCATGTAAAACCTAAAATTAATTAAGTAACCAGAGTACAAAAGAGAAAACGCATCCTGAGAAAAGAAAGCAATGAGAGAGAAATTAAAAAAAAAAAAAGAGTCCTAAATATTAAAGGAAAGGAAGAACTTATCAATAAAAGATAATCAGGGTCGATAGGGAATGTTACCAGAGATAGATAGCTGCTGTTAACAAAACCAAACAAGTTAAAGCATGAACAAACGTTGAGAGATTAATTTTTATTTCAAATGCAATATCATTAGTATTCAAAAGGTATAATGACATAAGCACCAAAGCAGCTCAAATAATTATGAGTAGGGCTAATTCTGATTGGGAAAACTTTTTTTTTAATTAGATAATTTAGAAACAAATAAGTTACCATGTACTGATAAGCAAAATATACACCAAGGACTCCTTGATCTGATTTTAAAAACAAAGGATTTCCTTTTGGAATCTGTGTTTAAAGGCTTTATGTTTCACAAACACTTTCAGGAATTCACCTTTGAAAAGAAATGTAACAAACTGGAATAAAATGACAAGTGTTTTGGTTTCTTTCTTTTTTTTTCTGTATATAGAAGGAAAGAAATTTGATTATTTCATGCAGATAAATGTAGAAAAATGAAATAATTTAACAATGTGTTTAAATTAATAACCTGAGACTATTTCAGAAATATATTAGCTAAAAGTTATGTGGGTATGCTTTAGTGAGCATAACTACTTTTTTTTTTCTCAGGTAGTTGCATTTGGCAATGTCTCTAGCTTTTGCATAAATCATTCTGAAAGAGAAATAGCTATGTGACTATCATCATCATGCTAGGCCACAGTGAACCATGGTGCCAATGTTTATTTTTCATTTCTACATACATTTCATTAAGTAATAGGAAGGATGATTCTTGTGGATAAACTCCATATATTAGATATTCTAAATTGTTCTGTTCAAAATATTTAGAGAAATTATAGCCTGGTTATATTAAATTTAAAAGTATGTCTCCAGCAAAGGCTAGTTTACAGCAATTTTGGAAATGTGTTAAGGTAATTAAGAACAATTATATGACACTGTAAGCAGTTTCTAGAAGGGCCAGCAAGGATAATTTGTCTAAAAATTTTAAATACATTCATGCAAAAGTGTTTCTTCTGAGCATGCTTGCAGCACACTCTTGCCGGAAGAAAGAAAGGACTGATTTAATAAAAAGAAACATGGTTACAGATGAGACATCATGCACAGTCTCTAAAATTAAAATGGGAAAATGTCAGGAGGAAATAGGTAACATATTGGGTATGTGGTGGTCTTCAGTGTGGACACAGATATATCATGTTTTGTTTAAATCACCATTACTACAAGTTTTAATTTTAACCACAACTACACAATACATTTTTACGACATTTCCTTTCTTATACTTCTTTGTATTTTTTCCACTATTCATAAAATATAATTTATTTTCAACCAGTGTTGTATGTGTTTCAGGTAGATTTTTTTCCTAACTCTCCAATAATTATAAATTTTTTCTCAAAATAATCAAAAGCATCAGTGTGATTTTTTTTTTTTTTGGTTGGTTGTTTTCTGGTAATATGCATTCTGAACTTATCCATCCTCCTGTTCAAAACAATGGGCAGTGGGCAACAAGGCTGTCCTACTGTCCCAGAGATGTCTTTCTGAGGATTTGCTTTTCTGTTCTTCAAGAAAATCCCTTTGTCCTCTTTTCTATTGGATCTAGTGTCTTCTGAGTGTGTTGTCTTCTGATTTTTCAATTGTGCATATCTCCAGGAACTCCTGGGGACAAGGTACATAGGAGGGTTTTTTAAAATGCTACACATATTATCTCCTTTACATTCAATAGGTAATTTAGTTAGGGTACAATTCTAAATTTCATCAAAATTTTACAGGCATTACAGTTTAATTCTCATTTCCTATGTTTCACTTCAGAAGTTAATATGATTTTGATTTTGATTCCTTCATATTGTGATATTTTAATTGTTCTTTCTTTTCTATGGAAATTCTCAGAATCAGCTCTTTCTCCTGGTGTTCTGAACGGTCTTGATTATGCACTTTGATATACACTTTTAAAAATTCATTTCATTGGGTTCTAAGTGCGTCCATTTGATTCTGAGAAATACACCTCTGTTATTTTTTTAATAATCTGCTCCCCTCCTTTCTCTTTCCAGAAGTCCTATGATTAGATATTTGATCTCCAGGACTGAGCATTGATTTTTCGTATATATTTTTTAACACTTTCAGCTCTCTTTCCCCCATCTTCCCCCTACACTCTGTTTTGAAGAATATTTTTTAAGAAATATTTTCATTAAACACTTTCACTCTGATAAATATTTAATAAGCAGCTCTGAGGCAAAATGTATGCATATAGATGTACATGCATGTTCGATATAACTTTGATATAAGGGATTGTAGAATGAAACTTACAAACAATAAAACATATATATATATATATTTTTTATGGCCACTCCTGCACATTATGGAGGTTCCCAGGCTAGAGGTAGAATTGGAGCCACAGCTGCTGGCCTACACCACAGCCACAGAAACACCAGATCCCAGTTACTTCTATGAATTACACTGCAATGTAGCTCACAGCAATGCCAGATCCTTAACCCACTGAGCAAGGCCAGGGATCGAACCTGTGTCCTCATGGGTACTAGTCAGGTTCATTACTGCTGAGCCACAAGGGTAACTTCCTAAGATATTCTTAATTTTGAATTCCAAATAGCAATTGATTCTCATAGGATGCTTTCACTTGATATTTGCAGAATTATTATATCTATATCAAATGATGGTTGTGATTCATAAACCATTATTCTGGCATTAATATTGTTTGATATATTCCTTTGCTTTAATAAGTGAAACAAAACAAAGACATATGTTGGAGACTTCAGTTATTCTTCAATGACATGAGCTAAAAAGAACAGATTCTAGTTTCTCTAGAAAGTGCTAAGACCTCACCACATTGGGCCTACAATTGTGCCTGGCTGCTCTGCAGAGAAGTGAGGGTGACACTGTTCCACCAATCCCTATGACCCGCTTGGATCATAAAGACTATTTAGTTTACAATCCCAAGTCCTGCAGGTTACATGGCCTATACTCAGAAAACAAAGCAACTAATAAAATGTTCTCGTTCGTAATATGACAATTAGACATTTTCATGGGAATTCAAATGAACTCTATTAATCTTGAAATCTGAGAATTTAACTTATGGAAGTGGAACTTAAGTACTAAAGCATAAAAGATATATATTTTTTAAAGAATCTAAAGGTTTTTCATCTGGTTAAATTTTCAACAGTGTCTAGTATGCTAACATAATTACCACTAGTTTATCTGTTTTTATTTAAACATTTTATTCTATTGCTACTTAATCTCTTATTCATTTTGTGATTTGGGGTTAATGGCTTTGTAAATCCATGACTCCCACACAGTGGTGTTTCCAGGAAGGGTCAAAATAAAGTATGTATTTAATTTGTCATGTTTTACAAAGACTGTCCAATTTCTTTTCTATTTACTTTATTCTGGGTTTTGTTAACACTACTTTACTAACAATGATTTTTTGATCACCAATAAACTATTTGCTACCAAATCCATGGACATTTCTTTGCAACCAATTTTCTCAAACTTCTGGCAATATTTAGCACAATGGACTATTCTTTTTCTTTTGAAATACACACTTGACTTATATGACTTTTTTTTCAATTCCAGCTGACTGCCTCTACTCTAAATGATCTCTCAATGTCCTTCTTTAAATATTCTGCTCCCTATCCTGTTCTTTCACATCAATTCAGGTAAAGCACAACACTGATGAGCCTCAAATCTCCAGCACCATGCCTCCTTCCTGAGATCTCAACCTATTTGTTTATCTCCAAGTTACATCTCATAAAGTACTTGACAAGACTCTTTTATCTTCCATTCTCCTTCCTCCTGGTCAGTGGGGTTCAGCACTCATACCTATAAGCTGACAAGCCTGATTCCTCTCTCTCCATTAACACACACATTCAATTCATCAGCGAGTCCTGTTGATTCTGTCTCCAAATACATAACTCAAGCCTATTTATCTCCTACCTGGACTCTGATAAGCTACTATTAAATATTTCTTATGATTCCTTCTTGCTCCCATACCCACAATTTAACTCTTCCATCACAGCATAGATGGCCTTAAAATGTCCCTTAATATGATTTATAAGACAGAATGATCTCTCTATTCAGCAGACAGTTCTCCAAATTCCTTTTCTTTCCTCCTTAATTTTTTAGGCAGAGCTATCTTCATTTTGTCTGTTAAACTTGACAATGTTTTTTCAAGGATTCTGTATATTCTATATTTGCTGTAGTTCTTTTCCTCACAACTGGATGGCTGTCATAATTTTATCTTTCGATATTAAGTTATATTCATCAGAGAACATTTTCTCAAACACTATTTTTTACCTTCATAGCATGTATCACAACTTAGAATCATTTATAAACATGATAGTTAAAGGATTTTTTTTTCCAGTTAAAGATTTGCAAGTGAATGAATATTTTCTGCCTGATATCTCACTGATTTTTCAACAAATAGCCTACTAACTCATAGTAAGTTCTCATCAAATATTAGTCAATTTAATGAACAATAGCACTGACTTTTATCATAGATGGATACGACTTTTCATAACATCATAGTTTGTATCCTAACCATTAAAAAGTAGGTTAAGGTGATTGTAATAATGATTTATTCATAATATTCCTCCTTATTAGTGTTTAAATAGAGGAAAGTTATCATTTATGATATCACATTATGTATTACTTGAGCTTTCAGTATTCTGTGCTTGTGTTAAAACTTTCATTGGTTCAAGTAGCCATAATTGGACACCAACAGTAGTTGAGAACAAATTTATAATTGTATATATTGCATCTAGAAAGGAAAACAAGCAAATGTCTCAGCAAGCTTGCCTAGAATACCCAAGTTCACTGTATTGCTTCATTGTATCTACAGAGGCAGCAAGTTCTCACTGTCTTCCTTCTGCAAGTTAACTTCAGTGAAGTTTGTAGATGTAGCTCCTGTGATTGTCACCACTCTTTAATTACTCTGAAGATGTAAAGGACATACAGTTTAGAGGCATCAGCTTGAATCACACCCATCAAGATGGAATGCAAACTACAGATCTCTTACTGGTCAGTGAATCTAATAATCTTTCAAGATAATCTAATTATCCTGATATCCAGTCTCTGCACATACCAAATGAGTTTTCATTGTATCCGCACATCAATAAACATTTCATCATCTTTAGGATGATTCTCTGAAAGGGTTCTTCCCATGTATTCACTGTCTACTGCCAATTCAAGTTAAGAGTAAATTCTCAGAATAAATCATGCACAACTCTTGGAGCCAATGTATCTTTAACATCTTCCTACTGTAATAGTTTGGGGCAGGAGGAAACTATGGCCCATGGGGAAAATTTGGTTCACCACGTATAAATAGTTTTATTGGAAAAGATCCACCCTCATTTGTTTTCATATTCTCTATGGCTGCTTGAGCTACAACAGTAGAGCTAAGTAGTTGCAACAGAAATTGTAACATCAAAATACTATCTGGCCCACTGCAGAAAATGCTTGCTGATACCTGGTTTGACACTGGCTGAGACCCCTTGATTGTGCTGGCCTCAGGGAGTCCAGCTATGAGATGAGAATGCTAGCTTCTGCCATCTCATGTTTCTTTCCTATGTTCACTGGTTTGGCTGTGTCTGGCTTTATAGATCCAGACTGCATTAGCATTCATGTCAATAGTATAAATTTATTTTTCTGCTCTTCCCTTTCCTAGTTTGAACACATTAAATAAATATGGTATGCTCAGTAGAACAATTATTAATGGTAACAGAATGAAGAATCAATATTTTCTGTCTCTAACATATTTTTCATTCCTCATTGAAAAGTGAGGAAGGGATCTTGCATGAAAAGAATAAGTCAAAATTTGGGACATATTAGTAGACCTAAAGGTTTTTGTTTTGTTTTTTTGTTTTTAATTTAAACATCTTTGGCAAAATATATTACAATTAAGATAGAACTTTGAGTTCCCATTGTGGCTCAGCAGGTTAAGAACCTGACTAGTATCCATGAGGATGCGGGTTCAATCCCTGGCCTCACTCAGTGGGTTAAAGATCCAGCACTGCTGTGGCTGTGGCTGTGGCTGTGGCATAGGCTGGCAGCTGTGGCTTCTATTCAACCCCTAGCCCAGGAACTTCCATATGCCTACAGGTGCAGCCCTAAAAAGAAAAAAGAAAAAATGGAACTCTTATTTAAGTGATTAGAATATTTTAGAAATTATTTCTGAAAAACCTGTTTCTAAGAGGTGAGATGTCATGATACATTAAATTCTAATTTAATGAAATTGACCAGTGAAAAATGGAAGGAATGTTTAAAAAAATTTTCTACATAAGATATTCATAAACAAAGGAACTTTGAAGTTCATTACAATGAAAAAAGTGGAACACCAAACTACTGATTTCCAAACTTTCCTTCCTTTGCACATCCAGCTTTCAACATAAAAAGGTGAAAAAAATCACCCATAAAAATTGCAAGAGCAGGCAGATAGCTAGATGTGAGCAGAAAAAAGGGTAGCAGGGGCCAAATGGCAGGAAAACCACACATCTTGTGAACTATGGGGGTCTTTGGGCAGACTCAAAGAAGAAGGAACCTCCAGACTGACAGAAAACCACATATTTTGAGGTGACAAGCGTCCTGAAAGCCAACAAAGATAGGAAAAGGCAGGAATCTTCACCATCTAAGTGGAAGCTTCTGCTCTTTATGCCCTCATTACAATAAAATTAGCCTTGCAGATAAGAAGTACCCATCAGGCACAGATGACAGGACACTTTCTATGAAGACTAAGTACTGACAAATATCCCTCCTCCCCTCAGGAAGGTGGACCTGGGGTGAAAATCAGGAGTTATGACCCCAAACACCTCCCTTCTCAATAAATATTCCACCTCTTCATTTTCATGCCCCATAGAGCCAGTTTCCCCCCTGAGCCCACCTGTTCTGCCCTTGAGAGTGCACTGTGGCTTAACAAACCCTCACTTTGCTTTCTTGACCTCTATGTCTCGTCTCTCAGTTTTTTCTGTGATGAGACAAAAACCTAGGTTCTGGTAACATCTTAAATTATGGACGGGTGCATATTATTATAGTTTCTGCAAACCTTATGCATATAATCCTAAAACAGCTTTAACAAAAAGTGTGTTGAATGAGTGGCCTGAAATCTGGCTTTATTGGATCTGCTAGCTGAGGTCAGAGTACCCAGTAATGGTCTCATGCCATGAGGTAACAGCTACACCCCGACAAAGAGCTGAAAGGCAAAACAAAGCTTTTTTTGAAGCAAAATTTAAAAAAACCCTAACATTCCATCTTGAGTGTATAACAGCAAAAGAAGAAATACCTTTCAGAAGCAAACTTACTTAGGGTGTCACCTTGATACTATTTAAAACAGTTTGAACTGCATTTTAAAGGGAAATGATGGCAGAGGAATACTGTAAAAATCATCCTTATGTAATATTCAAAAGCCAGAAACCATACCCACAAATATTAAAGTTTTCTACCGGGAAGACACTGACTTAACAACAGAAATGCTCCTCAGACCTGCTTGATTCATGGTGTTGGTTTTTGCTCTTCTCACACTGACTATTTTATCTAGTCTCTCAGCTTATCCTTGGATGAACAATGTTTTCTCTGACAAGCTTTGGATTCTTCTAACAGATGAGAGTGATTTAGTGTAGGAGAGGCTGGTGCTTTGCTGCCCTTAAGAAAAGAAGATGCAGATGTGAATGACCTTAAAGGTCTTGGTCCAAATCAGCTTCTTTCCTCCCCTCCTTTCCTTCCTGCAGGAGGAAAATCAGTCATGTCTACACAAATCCCAATTCCATTAACCTTTCAGCTACAGCTGAGGCACGTTTGTACTAAGGTCCCTAACATTATATATGTCAAGAATCGGCTGGCATGTCCTTTACATGTCTCTCTTGTAATATCTTGACTATTTCAGATAGTTCATAGTTCAGTTACCTGAGAATATTAAAGTGCAGTACAATTTTTATTTCTAGAATTAATGCCTGAACTTGAGGTTCACTGGAGGGGCGAAGAAGAGCAAAAGCAGACTCTAACTCACACACACAGTATATTTAGTTCCCTTATGTTATGTTCCTGTTAAATTCTCTCAGTTGAAAGTTCACGGAAAGACAATAAAGAAGGAGGAAATACTACCCCAAAATTATTTTTTGGAAATCGCAGGAAGATATGTGTAAGTCATGCCCTCAAATTACAGTGTGTAAAAAGGCCAGAAACCAAAAGGCAAGATTTTTGAGACTTCTAAAATAAATAACACTTAAAATTATATTAAAATTTTAATCTGTTAATATTGTATTACTATGCAAATTACAGAATCCTGAAACATACTAAATTATAGAATATTTAAATATGTTTCATTCAAAAAATGATTGGAGTAATTGCAATGGAGGGAATGGAATGGATTCATGACAGAAAGAAAAGCCATAGAGTGGGCCAGGGAAATATGATTTTTGCAAATATCCTATAATCCAATATGTGCTCTCCTCTCTCTCTCGTACTTTCATCCTCTCTATTCACGTGAGCCCCATCTTCTCATCTGATACGTTTTGTTAGAACTTTTTCCTTGTTAAAAGCAAAACAAACCTCCCATTGTCTGTACATTGATAGGGATGGAGTAGGCACAGTAGTTGTAGAAGTCCCAGCAAAGGACCATAGATAGAGAGGGAAATGTAGGGGACTTGGGGAGACCATTGTTAAGCTAATAAATTGCTCAAAAAAGCCATCAGAATGAGGCAGGCTTGCTTGAATAGTGGAGGTGTGGAAAAACTGCCTCAGGTCATTGGGCAGGGGATTGAATGAGGATTGCATTCAGATTCAGACCAAGGGCAGGAGTTTGAGGACCACCCTTCTGCTGATTTGAATATGCACCTTACTGGATACCAAGGAGGAACTGCTACTCCCAGAAAGGAAGAGGTGGTCTTTTCTGACCCCCCACTCCCCTTGGATGATAAAACTGTAGCCCAACAAATCCTCAGGGCAGAGCCTCCTTGCTTGCCTGCTGGCATCTCTCATAAGTGTCCTACCCAAATAATTCTATTTCTTGCCTATCACTTTGTCTCTCACTGAATTCCTTCTGTGCAGAGGCATAAAGAACCTGAACCTCAGTGAGTCCCAGCATGTGGGTTCAAGTCCCAATCAGGGTTTAGGCTGGGTTTGAGTCCCAGCACGTGGGTTCAAGTCCCAGTCTGTGTTCTGGCTAGGTTCAGGCCATTAGTGTTGCCAGTTTCAGCATCATCTCTTGATCTGAATACAAAATGATTTGATATTAAGATCAACAACTAATTTATATGTTACTTGCTAATAACCTTGTTTCAGTCTTAATAATTCATTGAAGTTACTTTCTTGAGGATGATCAATTATTTCCTCTAAAGCACATGAAACTTTTTTGAGTTTAATGGTTTGCTTCTATTTTTGTCATCTTTAACCTATCTATAAGTTAACTAGACAACAGCTAACCCTGATAATCTATATTCCCAATCTTGTATCTAAGTGATTTTTTAAGTCTGACTCTCCCCCTGTAACTATGATTATCCTTATCTCTCATAGTATCACTATTTTTTGCCTCCTCTCCATTCCTAAATCTATGCAGCATTCATCAAGTTTTTGGACATAGCACTCTACAATTTTTTTAAACAAATTATTTCTCTTGTGCATTGTATAGCATCTTATAAATTCATCTGTCACATCTATGCAAAGGTCTACAGTCCCCAATCAATTATGAGATCCAGTATTCAGTGTCATAGAGTAATTTACCATAGAAAAGAATGGTGCTTTGCTGCCCTTAAGAAAGTAAGTTGCAGATGTGAATGTCTTTAAAAGTCTGTCTAAATCAGTTTGTTTTCCTCTCTTTCATTTTCTGCAGGGGAACATCAGTCACCAAAAATGGTCAACAATGACCTACTACTCACTTGAATTCAAATTAGTATACATTATCTACCTTATTCTTTACTTCTGCTGTTGGTTCTGTATCTTTAAGCTTATAGTTGGTTTCAGGTCTTCTCTTTTTCTGCCATATTCAATAATTATCTACGCAACTGAAATTCAGTTTCGTCTAAATGTATAGCCTATATTAGAGAAATTATAATTATTGTTATTACAGGTTAAATTTTATCCTCCAACAATATATGTTATGGTCCTGACCTCTAGTACTTTAGAATGTGACCGTCTTTGGAAATTGAGTCATTGTAGGTGGATTAAATTAAGATGAGGTCATACTTGAATAGGATGAGCCCTATTCCATAGTGACTAGTGTCCTTATAAGAAGAGGAGAGACAGACAAAAAAGGAAAATGCCATTTGAAGACACAGGCAGAGACTGGAATGATGAAGACGCAAGCCCAGGAATGCCAGGGATTAAGGACTACCATCAGAGGCCAGGAAGAGATAAGGAGGAATTCTCCACTAGAGGCTTCAGGAGAGCATGGCCCTGACAACACCTTGACTCTGAACTTCTAGTCTCCAGAGCCATGAGGCAATGAACTAATATTGCTTTAAGCCATCCATTTTTGGTACTTTGTTACGACAGCCCTAGGAAACTAATATACAGTTTCACTTCTCATTTCGTAATCACAAAATAGTTCTGTCTTCATGGTATCCTGTACATTCCACTAAAACTGCTTACTTATTCTCATTTTAATAATGATTTTTTCTATTTTTCTTTGTAGTTTTAGCAAATTTTTGTATTTACATGTTGAAGCTCAAATATTAAATGCAGACATATTTAAGATTATTAGATATTCTTTGTGAATTGACCCCATTATTGTTATGATATGATCCTCTTTATCTCTTGTAATATTCTTTTCTCTAGATTCAATTAACCATTCAGCTTTCATTTGATTAATGTTAACATGGTGTATTTATTTCCATTATTTTCTTTGTGTCTGTATATGTAAGGTGATAATCTTAAAGGAAACATATAGTGAGTGGTGTCTTGCATTTTTTTAAACCACCTAACACTTCTCATATTTTAATTGAGATATTTAGAGCATTTAAATTATTATAGTTTATTTAAAATAAATCACCTGCTATTTGTTTTCTATCTATTCCATCTGTTCTTTGTATACATTTTCCTCTATTTTTTACCAAATTGTACCTTCCCAAAGTCTGTCTTTGTATAGCATCAGAACAAAAATAATGATTTTTGCCCTTTTAAAAGGTTTCAAATAAAACAAACCAGAAAATATGCAATAGAGACTAAATGCATTCCTCAAAAACTAAACTATTTACTCCCTGTCCTCTTACAGAAGCATTGCAGTGCATGAATTTGATGTTTACTTTAAACAATAAATTAACTTTTAAAGAAATTTAATTTTCATGTCTTGTATATATATACCCATGTAGTCACTATCTCTGCCTCTCACCCCTTTGGAAAGATCCAGATTTCCACTTAAGCATCATTTTTCCTCTATTAAAGGGTGTAGATAGATAGATAGTCACTGATACACATGTCCTACATTTCCTGTATGCTCTGTACTTTTCAAGTGTGTGTGTTTGTTTTCCAGTCATTCTTTTCTCTTATTTTAGGTACTTATTATTTTGTGTTTCTATTCACTAATATTTTCTACTTCAATAACTAACCATCTATTATTAGTCCTATTCAGTGTAATTTTCATCTCAGTCATTACAGTTTTTATCTTTAAAAGTTTGATTTGGTTCCTTTTTTATTTTCTATGTTTCTAATTTATGTGCATAATTTTCCTTCTAGCATTGTAAATCTATGGAAAAAGCTATATCTGTTTTCTAATGTCCTTTTATGCTAATTCTACCATATTGGCCATTTGTCATTTTTGATTAATTGATTTTACACTCATAAATAGGTTGTATTTTTCTGCCTATATTCATGTCCGGCCACTTTTGATTGGATGAAAAGCACTGTAAAATATATGTTGGTTGCTGGACTTATTTATACAAAACTTCAGTTTAGTTCCAGGAGGCATTTGAATTACTTAGAAACAGTTATTCTTTCATAACTTATTTATTTCTTTGTTAGTTGAGATAAGAAAAAGATTTACTCTATGTCTAATTTTCCTCTACTACTGAGGCAAGACCCTTCTGAGTAAGAAACCTGATGCTTTGTAAATTATATGGGTTCAACCTCTGCCTGGTAGGAAGAGGAAATATGCCCAATCTATGACTGCTTCAGGTATTGTTCCTGCTAATCCTTTTAGGGGATTTTTACCCAGCCTTGAGTAGTTGGCTCACACCCACAGCTGATTGGTATTCAGATAATTACCCAAAAAACAGTCTTTGAAGATCTCCAGAGCTATTTCTCTGAGCAAGTCTCTTCTCTGATCCTTGGGTCTGCTAAATGTAGCTTTACTGACCTCTCCAGACACCCCAATTCTTCTCCTAGTGAGGAAGATTCTAGGCTACATCTAGGTTCCTCCATGCAGCAAGCAGGCTGAAACAATCACTGGGTTCATGTTATTTAATGTTTCATGTCCCAAATATCACTGTCCTTCATTCCCTGAATCCCATGTCTTGAGAACTATTGGAGTTTGTTTTGTCTGCCTTTTTCCCCTATTTTTTTAGTTGTTTCTCTCTGAATATTAGTCTAGAGTTCACTATCCCATCTTGCTTGAACATGAAATTCCCCAGTGTTCCATTCTGAACTTAATTTATGGTGTGTTATTAGCGTAGCTATGAGAAATATTATCTTATTTGCACATATATATAAAATGTATATGTATAGTTATACTTCTTTCTATTAAAAGTATATTAACACTCCTACAACATTCTAGTATTAATCAGTCCATAAGTATGAAGGAGCTATCAAAAGCCAAGGGAATTAAAGTATAATTTAAGTATAAGATATATAAAAACAAATACAGTACCTCAACAAAGAATGAATACACTAGTCAATAAACAAGTGCAATTATGGATTAAGTAAAACCAATAGCTTATGAATCTAAAATTTTTAATTATTGAGAAAGAATACAGAGCTGAGATGGAAAATATAAATATAGCTTCTAAATTAAAAAATGAAAGATATATCTTTAAAGTCTAAAGTAGTTATTCCTGTGCTTTTTGTGCCTTTTCATAATCCAAAGGGTAAAGTTGAAAATAAAGTTTATTTATTAAGAAGCACAACTCAGAGTTCCTGTTGTGGTGCAGCAGAAATGAATCTGACTAGGAACCATGAGGTTGCAGGTTCGATCCCTGGCCTCCCTCAGTGGGTTAAGGATCTGGGGTTGCCAGGTCAGAGATGCAGCTCGGATGTGGCGTTGCTGTGGCTATGGTGTAGGCCGGCGGCTACAGCTCTGATTAAACCCAGCCTGGGAACCTCCATATGCCATGGGTGCAGCCCTAAAAAGACAAAAAAAAAAAAAGAGAAAGAAATACAACTCTATTTGACTACCATTTCTGTGTGAATGGTCAAAAAATTCATTGAAATCTTGTTTTAAAGTGATTTAAGGTCAGTAACATTTATGTAATCAACTTTAAACAACAACTAAGATCAGCTTTATAATGGATAGATGCTATTATATATTCATTATACATTACTGATATGAAGGCAAAAGAAGGAGCCTAGTTGCATTTACTATGCATATGTCTTTTTCATCAAGGTTTTTTTAGAACGAATATGTATGAAGACCTTTACTACCAGCAATACTTACACTTCGAATTTATTTAGCCTTTTCCCCCTAAAAGTGATAGAGGTTAAACCATTAAAAAAGTATTTTCAGTATTTCCTTTGTTTACCTAAGGCTTTCTTCCAATCTACACCATCCAGCCATGTGATTTGCATAATGTCTAACAATGTGAAATAAAAACTAATGTGAAGGCTTTAATATTAACCTGGAAAAAAAAGAACTTGCATTTATTTATAATATCAAATCTTTTTTTTTTTTTTTTTTTTGGCTGTGCTCATGGCTTGCGGAATTTCCCAGGCCAGGGATCAAACTCGTGCAGTGACAACACCAGATCCTTAACCCACTGTATGACATGAGAACTTATTTCATTTTTACTAATATTTCCTCCAAGCTATCATCATTTCCTCTGATTTCAGTTCTTAGTTCTAAAAGAACGAGGCTAAGTCCCACTAGGATCTGAGGAATTCCTAACTCCATAGATTTGTATTACTAAATACCACATATTCCAATCAACCCTCCACATAGCTCCCATTTATGCTCATAGCACCGTATCACCTGATTTTAAATAATTAAATTTAGTCCAAAAAGTGTCTTTGATTTTGGTAAATCTTTTATTAGTCTGAAGAAAATACATGTATAATACTGCCTCCTTTTTATTCAACTAGTTATTTCATAAATATCTCTTGAATATATATTTACCAGGAATATCATAGGAGCTAGAGCCCCAAAATGTCTTGAACTGACAATTTTTGAATTCACAGATCTTATTTTCAGTGAAAAAGAAAGATACTAGATAATTTATTCAATGAGTATAAAAATGTTAACATATAAGATACCACTGGATTATATATTAGGCTGCCTAACTTCTGGTGGAATTAGTTATATTGTCATTAAGGAAGTGGTAATTTTTATTTACAATAGAAAAAAATTTCCCTCATTAGATAGGAAAAATGTTTTAAATAAGATTTTAAATATTACTTAATATATAAAGTAGATTTAAAGAATATACCTAAGATAACCAGCGTAAATATTTTGATGATAATCTTTTCCTGAAACTATTTCCCTTTACTTTATTAGATTCAAAGTGGCAGTAAGAGAAGCAATATCCTCAAATAGGAGTTCCTGTCACGGCGCAGTGGAAACGAATCCAACTAGGAACCATGAGGTTGTGGTTCCATCCCTGGCCTTGATCAGTGGGTTAGGAATCCGGCGTTGCCCTGAGCTGTGGTGTAGCTCGCAGATGCAGCTCAGATCTGGTGTTTCTGTGGCTGTGGTGCAGGCTGGCAGCTATAGCTCTGATTAGACCCCTCCCCTGGGAACCTTCATGTGCTGTGGGTGCAGCCATAAAAGACAAAAAAAAAAAAACCTCAAATAATTGGGGGGGTTCATTTCTGTACTTAATATAAATATGCAGACATAGGAAATAATTGCATTTAAACTTAAAAAATCAAATGAAAGAAATAACACATTTGTTATTATTTCTTGAATATCTTTCAAATACTCTTACTTCTCTGTTGACCAACTGCCATCATCTTAGTTCTTAGCATCCTTAACCCATCCTGCATCATTGCCATGGCTTACTAACTACTTTCCTTGGCTCCATTTCTTCACTAATTTCAATTTCTTCTGCATTTCATTGTAGAGTAACATTTTTCTGAAATGCAAAAATTTATTTCCTGCCACTACCAAATAACACTCGATGAGTCTTCATTATCTGCAAAATAAAAGCTAAACTTCCTAAGATAGTACAAAGGGCTCATCAAAAACTGGATCATAAGTAAATGGATAAGAAATAAATTAACATCTCTGTTTTTGTAGTCACAAATCTTGGAATAATGACTGGCCCATAATAGGTGTTCAAAATTACATATATTCAATGGTTGGATATTTAATGAATAAGAATTTTTCTTGTAGCATTTTCAACATATGGCTTTAGTGAGAATAGCAGAGATTCTGATTGTTTGCAGAAGGCCAATGGAACAGGGTATCACAGAGACAAGCACAGGGCCTTATACAAATGGAATATGGCATGTAGTGTGCACCTCATCAATATTTATTAAATAAGTAAGTCTCAAGAAAATTCCAGACGTTCAGGTAGACAGAAGGTGAAAAAGTGTGATGAAACAAGTTTGATCAAGAACAGGGCTTAGGAAATTAGGAAAATAATTACAATATGTAATGGTCATAGAGAATATATCAAGGTAAACATTTCAGGTATAGGTAGTAAGGCAGAAATATGAAAGAGAATTAAATCCAGGTAGCTCATTAAAGTTGCCACGTTTTACAGAGATTTCTCTCTCCAGAAAATTAACTCATTGAAGAGTTGGAGAGTAGCCATCATTTTGATAGAATGTTTTATAAATTGGGAAGCTCTGAAAACATATCTTTTAGTGTTCCTTTTAGATAGGCTATATAACTACCTAAGCAAAAGAGAAAACATCTGAAGTAACGTACAGTTTTTAAACACGACTTCTCCTTCTCCTTCATCACATCATTTGCTCCATTAACTGAAGGGAGTTTATTTGCCTTCTCACAACCTGAAAATGTAATCTTCATGTGTATCTACTTCATTTAAAAAATAAAAGGAAATAACTCTCATGATAGATTTTCATGTCAATTCCAAAATACCTCGTAATTGTCAGATGTATTTAAACATGTGTATACCTTAACTTCTCCAGAATATAAGTAAACACTTTAAATTAATGGATTAATGAAGAATTATTGTGGGCAGTTCAGAAAGTTAAATTCCATTATAGTCCTATATTATATAGTGTTAATCAATTAGCCACTTTCATTAGGTATAGGTCCTAATGTTGGAGTGCTCCTGAAGAATTAATTTTCTACACTTAAAAAAAAAAACCCAAAATATCCTTAAAATTCAATTTGGTGAAATGTCATATCTATGGCTAAATTTACCTTTTCCTTTTCAATCTCACTCAAATTCTCCACCTTTGCCCTTTGGTCATGCACAGAGGCCCACCTCTGCACATCCACACATGACATGCAATTAAGAGCACTTCTAAATTCTGGCATGAGCTGTATACTAAATATTGTACCTATCAAGGTTTTACATGTTTTCATTTAAAAATTTCCATTTAAATGCAAATTCTGCCATTTAAATAGGGTCCTTGTGTGGTTTATTACACTATAATTACTATTTCCTGTCTTCCTGGGACCTACTGCAAGAAAGGCCATAGGTCACTTTACCAGCCCTCTAAAAGTGCAATTGAAATCAGGAAGTCATCATCACCAGCATTTGTGAGTGACACCCATTTGTTAAGGCAGACCTGAGGGACTGATTCAAACAGTGCCCTGAAACCTGTCTTGTCCTGTGATTTACAGGAACAAGAACAAACAAAGCCCACAGCTACAATCTCTTCAGGTCCACATGAATTAAACAGTTTAGCCAGGATTTGGCACAAATAAATAGCAATTGAAATGCTGCTCTCATTTTGAAAGGAGACACATGCCAAATGATATAAGCTAATTACAATGTCAAGGGACAAGCAAGAAACACAAATGTATTTAGTTATTGTCTACTCTTATTGAATGAAAAGCAAACAGTTCTGAGTTTAACTTAGTATAAATGCTAGAGCTAATATTTTCTATAGGATTGTTTATTAGTAACATGAGAACAAATATAAAGAATATACATGAGCATGTATTTGAAAGTCCCTAGGAGTTATGAATATAAATCATTAATAATACTAGTAAATTAAGATTGAATATCTGCAGAGTACCTACAAATTTCATGATACAACATTCTTGACATTTAATTCTTAGCATTTAATTAAACACTTAGAAACATTTATAAAGCCTTGAAATTATAAATTTCATATGTGTATTCTATAGTGTGTGTGTCTGAGTGGGTGGATTGTGAATGGCAACCAGTAAAAAGAAAAGGTGTGTATAGGCAGCTTATCTCCACAATATATGCATGCCTGTTAAGTTTATTTAAATCTCTGCTTTAAGAGTCTGTGTTGTACAGTGGAAAGAGTATGGATATTTAAATCAGGTAAGCATGGGTCGAAAAAGATTACAATGACCAAGTTGGTGTCTCTAAGCAAAACATTTAATCTCTCTCTGAAATTGGAAACTGAGAGTATAAAATGCCTCAGAAGCTAATATATCACAGGCATGGATATATAGATAGTATTAGATAATACCACCATTGAACACAAAACACATAACTTCCTCAAATATTAAACATTCCTACGTGTTTAGTTCCATAGTGATTATAGACATGCATTACCTGAATACAGGAAAAAGAGGCATCACTTTTCTCATAACTGCTTGATACCTAAGCCTCTCTAATGATAATATATTTTCAGCTGAGTTCACTGGGTTACAAATCCCAGGGCTCTGAGTAGCTGGGAGCCAAACACAATCATTTATATACAGGGTGGGTTCAATTTGAGCCCTGTCATCTTTGACAGCATCCCTCTAAAGTGTGTTAAATCACCAACTAGAAATATATCCTTTGTTCTTACCTTGACTTCTTGTGATCTTGTCTCTAAAACAAAAGTAAATCAGATTTCATTTCTAAGTTGAATTTCAAAATCACACTAGACCTAATAAAATTATGAAGCCAACTTACACATTACTCACATGGCTCTGATTTTGGTAGTCACCGGCCCATGCTGAACTTTTTAAAGCACATGATGTCAAATTTGCTCTTTCTGTCAACTATATTATTTATTCTTATTTGTCATCTAGAATTATTCCTCATATCAATATTGAGATAGTTGTTTCTAAATGTTCTAATGAATACTCTGGCTTTTACAACTTTTCTTTCACATAGTTTATTAAAATTTGGAATGCACTATGGAAGTATAAGTACATTTAAAAACATATAGCATTCTTCAGCATATAATTACACTATTTAATAATGTACATACTTTTGAAAAGTCACTTAAAATTCAACTGTCTCCTTAGCATAGGACAAAGGATCAAATCACTCCATATTTTCAACCATCTGGCTACGCTCACATAGCTGATAAGGAAGGCTGCAACTACCAGAGCCCTTGGAGGAAATCTGAGCCAACCAGCCCTTTGTGTTCAATATCCTACTCGATGTACAGCTTTGGATTGTACTCAAACACAAGTGCCATTTCTAAATTTAAATGCTATTTTAAGTACTATTTGCAATTAGTGAGCCTATAAATCTCAATTCTCCCTCCCAAACTATCATTAAATTTTCTCCTAGGATTACATTCTAGAAGAATTTTTACTCCCCACATTCATTTTCAGAATTAACAGTATGGCTTAGGTACCTATTTCCATGGAGAAAACAAATATTCTTTAAGCTTTATACCATGGATTTATCTTTAGCTTTATTCGATTTTCTATACGACAATCTTTGAACTCAGTAAATTGTCTCAGAATGTCAGTGGAACTCAACTGCTTTTGTCAAGATATTAACAGTATCAGTAATTGAATCTTTCTCCCCTTTCATTCATGGTACTGGCTACATTATGACATCTCTAGTTTCTGCCAGTTCTCCAGATTACTGCTTAACTTACTTAAACTTCAAAGAGTGGAGCACCTATATAAGACTTTAATTTCACCCACCTGCAATTTATTTACTTATTCTTTCATTTAATACCAATAAATCTTGAATGCCCACTCTATGCCAGTCACTATGCCCTGAGGATAGAGATACAAACCTGTCAGACGATTCCCTGCCTTCATGAATTCTTAAATTTAATAGGGGGAGAAATGCAAAAATAAATATTCAAATATATTTCATGATGTCAGCTGTTAAGTGCTATAAGGAAAATAAAAAGGAGTAAAGTGGAAAAGAGGCATGCGCAGAGGCAAGAAAGGCATTACAGATGAAGCGTTCAGAAAGGCCCTTTATAATAATCTGACTTGTGAGAAGAAACCTGTACAAGGTGAATGAGGATTTCAGCAGATATTTGGAGGAAAGACTGTTCCACTCATAGAAAATAGTGGGGAGAGACCTTGAAAGGGTAAGCGTCTGTTATGTTCAAAGTTCAAAAATGCTGGTGGATTATATCTGAGTGAGCAAAGGAGACTGATTATAAATGAGGTCAGGGGTTGCCAAATGTGGCACCATATGGAGCCTTTGAAATTCAAAGAAAAGATTTTGAAGTTTGGTCTCTGCAATAGAAAATATTTAATTTTCAAAGAGATCTCTTGAGCTACTATCTGGAGAACTGACTTGTGAGTGAAAGAGTGGAAAGAGATATACTGGTCAGAGGCTGTTGCAGTGGTTCTGCAAAGATGTTGATTATAAGCACAAAAGTGGTGGCTGTGGGGATAATAGCAACAGAGGACCGAGTAACTGTATACATATTTAAAGTGAGAGCTTATAGGACATGCTAGCCCTTTAGTTTTATAGGACAAGACCCTGATTATATATATATATATATATATATATATATATATATATGTATGTGTGTGTGTGTGTGTGTGTGTATAGACATATATATATGTCTATATATACTGCAGGAGCAGGAGTTGGCTTTCCTATATCATTTGATTTTTCCATATAAGCATATTTTACCTACAGTTAATTCTTTTTTGACTAATAATCCATAGCCTAATAAACATATATTTAGGTGATAATCTAGAAAAGTAAAGCTGAACTAAACAACGATAAAAAATCTTTTTAAATTATTCTAATTTAAATAATTGTGTTCTGATTTAGAGTCCAGGAAATCATAGTTATAGTATAGTCACAAAGCTTAAAAGCACAACTTAAATTGAATCAATTTAGCTCAATATTAAATTCATGATCTGATAAACATATGGACACTTATGAGGTCAAACTTCAGTCCAATCTTTTAACCACTTACATTTGAATTCTCCTAGCTTCTGGGAAAAATATATGTCTGAAATACTTCCACTGGCTTTCCATAACATTAATAATTACATTTTTTTCAAAGTGGGAGGCAGGGCCAAGTTCTGTGGGATTATATTTTATCAAGATGATAGTAAGTGCTACAGATGATTTAATTTTAATTTCTTACCCTTACGTAGGAGTGTTCATGAAAATGATAGAACATTTTATGGCAATGATACTATGGGGGATCTAGGCAAAGTCATATTTCCAGTGGCTAAGGTACAGCTTCCCTGTTGTTCTCCATTTTATGTTCCATCACTTTCTTAAGAGTATAGCAGGTAGCCTGTTTAAATCGAGGGCAATCTCCACATGTAACTCTATTTTGAGCCCTGATATCCATTAAGACCATGAAAGTTTGCCAATTGGTATATTTCAGCAGATAAAATTAATTCAGAACCTAGGTTGTAGAGGTGCCAAAGCCAATCAGCTCCCTTTTATCTTTCTGTGCGTAAATTTCTTTCAGTAAACTTTGGGTTTCTTACTGAGTCAAATTGAGGACTTCTTTTTAGTTTTGTGTCTCTGCCCCTCATCCCCGCCCCTTGTCCAGATTTTTAGTTTATTTGTTCGCATTATCTTTTTCCTTTTTTATTTCTGGGTATAATTCAGAGTGTTCCTCACTACTCTACTCATTTTTACTTTTCTTTCTGCAGAAGGTCTCAAATGGTATTGTCAGGGTTAAGGACCTATGTCTAGATCATTTTATTACACTAAAGAACCCCGGGTTGAAGTACGCTTGCTCTGCCACGAGAATGCCATGGGTATTTTCCTATGAATCTAAATATCAGGATCGTTGTTACGATAAAGGTGTAAGCAAGAGTAGCAGCAAAGGCATTGTGTAGGGTTCTGGTGAATCTTCTGCTTTATTTATTTATTTATTTATTTTTATGATTCAAAAATTTTTTTTTTATTTTTTTCCCACTGTACAGCAAGGGGATCAAGTGATCCTTACATGTATACATTTTTTCCCCCACCCTTTGTTCTGTTGCAATATGAGTATCTAGACATAGTTCTCAATGCTACTCAGCAGGATCTCCTTGTAAATCTATTCTAAGTTGTGTCTGATAACCCCAAGCTCCCGATCCCTCCCACTCCCTCCCTCTCCCATCAGGCAGTCACAAGTCTATTGCTTTAAAGACTTCAGCATGTCACATGGTAACTAAAACTTTTTCACAGAAGGAACCACCTAACTGCCCATAGATGGCAGGACATCGGTCTTTTCCTCGAGCATCTATAAAATGAGGATCAATCTCTGTTTGAGACAAATTCCTTCTGAGATACTACTGATCATCACAGGGTAAAAGTATTTTCCCGAGATTAGTGTATTTCACAATTTACACTAAAAGGGAGACATATTCAATTGGAGATGCACAGAGATGTCTGTGTTAAAACTTGCTTGAAAAGCCACTTTTAAAAGGGCACCAGTCTCTCCCTCTTCTCTTTGCCATCTATAGTTTAAATCATATCAATGTTTTATGATGTCTATTATTTTATTTTTCCATTTTTGAAATATTTTCTCTAGTCACTCTATCTTTTTTGAGGGAAATATATCCCTTTCAATAACATTGATTTATTCCTGTTTATTTCAACAAAATATGAGAATTCTAAAGTACTTTGGAAATTCAATCAGCTTTCTGAAAGTCTTCCTCATTGCACCATGTGTTAATTGCTATATGTTGATTTACTTCACAGATACAGACCTGAGTTTGCTGGTAAATTAAGCTTAAGTATTTTTTCTATATGGTCATAAAAGCTTATCATTCTAATATTCTTTTATTTTTCAAAAATGATTCCTTATAAATTATACCATAACGTATATATTAAGAGAAACAGGAGGTTTTGCTACAGTGCAGTGAGTTAAGAATCTGTCTGCATCAGTTCAGGCAGCTGCAGAGGTACAGCTTCAATCCTGGCCTGGCACAGTGGGTTAAAGGATTTGGCATCACCATAGCCATGGTGTAACTTGCAGCTGCATGTTGGATTCAATTCCTGACCCATGAACTTCCATATGCTATGGGTATGGCCATTAAAAAAAAAAAAGAGAGAGAGAGAGAGAGAGAAAGAAATTATATTGGAATACACTTTGTGTTCTTTTATACTAAAATACTATAGCAAACAGAAATCAAAATTTAAAAGAAAAATGTCCTCACTTGAGATAGGACAATGATGGACACTCAAATCCAAATATCTTTACACATTTTTCAAAACCACACGTCAATATGAAAAACAAATAAATCCACATATTACCAAATGTCTACAGCATCAGTGGAGATAAATAATACTTCTAGTTATATGTGGGCAGACAAACTTTCTGAAACTCTCAGAGACACAGAATTTTTTTTGAAACATTTGGCATAAGTGATTTAAAGAATATATATTCTGGTCTTGCATAGTTCTACATAAAATAAAATTCAGCATTAAAAATTCTATATTAGCTATATTCCATAGACTTCTATACATCAAGTAAGACTACTTTCTAAATATCAGACTGAAAAAACAATAAAAACAGCTTTTTTCCTGGAGCAGTTTGGCATACTCTGACTTCTTCTTAAAAATAAAACAATTTTGAAGGATTGTCCAAATTTTCTTACTTGGAGAATATTGCTAAAATTTTCAGAATAAGTTTTCTATCTTCTACACCAAGTGTGAATCATATGCACCCTTATGTCAAACTGTCATCAAAATACAAGTTATATTTTTCTCCTGAATGTCATATTTTTTTCATTTTCATATTTTAGATATTGTGGCAGGTTATAGTAACTGCCCCCTTCAAATATTTGTGAAACTCTACATATTGAAAAAACAGCTACATTACCATATCCATAAAAATAATTAAATTTTTCTTAATACCAAAATATATTATAATTATTGAAGTTTAATTCCTAAAATCTGAGAAGACACAATTCCAATGCCATGTTTAAAAGAAAAATTCACATTTAGGAAAGACTGTATTCTAGCCTCATGAGCAAAAGAGTATAATATACAGATGTTCTATGAACAATGTGAATTCTAGTTAAATTGAGGTTCAGAAATACATAGACAAGTTCTATCCTCCTTGTAGCTAAAGCAGCAATAGGGCTGCTGATAAGAGCAAAATGATATTATTTAAAATAGAAAAGAGAGTGAATTCATTACAAGAAGGCTTACTTTCAGGACTTTGTGCAATCTAAACACAGAGAATTAAGAGCCACAATAGACAGGATATTTGTGGAAGGATCCTCTCTGATAAACTGAATTGCTGAGAAACTTCACCAAGGAGGCGATGGTTACAGCACAGAATCACACATCAACAACCTCTGACCTGAGTAGAGTTCAGACTCCAATTTCTTGCTCTTAATTCCAGTCAAGTTATTGTACTCTCACTGGCTCTTTGTGTCTTCAGTATGGAATAAGAAGACTAAGCCCTACATCATGAATTAGTTGTGGGGAGTAAATGAAATAGTCAATGTAAACCATTTCACAGGTGAAATGGCTGATAACTTAATGAATGGTAGACTGGTATTTCATTTAGGAATTATACTATTTGAATACATTCTCTTTAGTGAAAAGAATTTAGTGTTATTTTAATTTTGTCATAATTGGTTTCCTAATTCTATTTTAATTTGAACAGATTTTATTATACTTTTAAATTAAATATTCTTACTAAGTTTATTGTTATTGATAGGCAAATGTCTTACTGGTGGTACACTCCAAACAAGTCAGGTTTTTTTGATCTGAATAACTCTGTTATCATAAGAGATTTAATTTTTCATTGCTTTGTGGTTGTCTTCGGCACAGTCTAAATGTAATTTAGGTACTGCATCTTGTTGATATTTATAGGGTATATTGCATTTTATGATCATATAATGAAATGCAAGCATATGTAATCTAATAAATTTAATTTGGAAGAAAAACACGCAGGCAAAAATACACAGTGCTGCTTTATATAGTCCCAAGGAAATATTTCCTGCTTGCCAAACTAAGCAACTGAGCATTGGTGACAGTCAAAATAGTATGAAACTATTAATAATTTTCTGTGTCATAAATGGAAAAATAATGAATCAAGGGCTGTGAACAATTAAGCTATGTCTATATTCTTAAAGATGAATCCATGTTGCTAAATAGTTTAACTGAATGCAAACTGATGTGATGGACAGATTTATTTACTTTCATTCTGGGTTCAGAGATCCTCCACTGGCAATGGTTTAAGGATAATACTGCAACATTGGGAACATTACAATATGAACATTCATCTTTCCTTTTTATAAAAATGTATATAGTCAGACCCTTAGCTACTAAATATTGCTATTATCAGCAGAATCCATTGGTTTGGGTGGACTTCACTGAACTACTTTTAACCCTTAAGCATTGCTCCTGCTGTCCTTGATGATAGAAACTACTCTGGTATGATGGATTACAGAGTTATTTTACACACATTATCTTAAATACTCTAAAATAATACTGAAGGGGTAGGAAAAAAAAACTTTATTATTTTTACTCTAATATTATGGGAACCAAATATCAATAGATGGCATATAGTATCTGTTTACTCCGCAAACCAAGAATGAATTTGAATATAAGCCTAGGCCGTGAGAACCTATTCTAAGTTTATCCCTACTGTGCTTGCCTTTATTATAGCTAAGGAACACTAGACAACTCTGTTAGCTGATCTCAGAAAGTCTGTCACAACTTTCCTAGTTATATCTGAAATCTCCATTATATTTAGTTCTTCTATCATCGTTCTTTTTTATAGGGCAATTACAGATAAGCAGATATGTAATGAGAACATCTCCTAAGGCAAATAAGCTGTTAAAAATATCCCAGTATCTGAATGTGACAGCTGTATTTGGTACCATCCTTGCTCTTTCAGATTATAATAGATGACACTCTTCTTTTTGACTTATGAGAATAATCATAAGGCCACAAAAGACCAGCTACCTGTTTGCCTTGAAACAAATGATGACTTTTTTGATTCATTATTACCTTAAGTTGTTGCTGCTAATAAGCTATTTTATGTTTTGATGCTAGAAACTAGTGGTAACTCTCAGGTCATTTTACCTCTGATGAATCAGAATTATGTATAGTTAGAGGATTCTCCTAAACACATCATCCCTGAATCTGAGAAGCAGAACAACCTGAGTAACCTACAGGCCTTTTTAAAAATCTTTTTAGGAGTTCCTGTCATGGCTCAGTGGTTAACAAATCTGACTAGGAACCATGAGGTTGCGGGTTGGGTCCCTGCCCTTGCTCAGTGGGATAACGATCCGGCTTTGCCATGAGCTATGGTGTAGGTCGCAGACGCGGCTCAGATCCCGAATTGCTGTGGCTCTGGCGTAGGCCAGCGGCTGAAGCTCCAATTCGACCCCTAGCCTGGGAACCCCCATATGCCGCAGGAACAGCCATAGAAAAGGCAAAAAGACCAAATCCTAGATCAAGTTCCAAATCCTAGATCAAGTTCTACACTTCTAAAACTGCTTCCAAGGCTCTTTCCCACCCCCACTCCACCTCCACCCAGACTCTTCTCTTGCCTTAAGGAGGACCACTGATGATCTTAGGGCCCCAGGATCTTTAACCAGATAAGACAGGTGCATGCCTGCCTGCCCATGAGACCAAAAGACATTCCTCATTCGAATAGGTTCACAGCACCAGCAAAGACCCTTGTTACTAAAAATAAAAGTAATTTCTCCAGATTGTTAAATTTCATTAAATCCTTCCTCTCCTAAGCAGTCACTCTTATCATGCAATATATAGATCTAAAGAAAGAAAAAGTATATGTTTCAAGAACATGTGTTTTATTTTCTTACTACTTCTCAAAATAATCTTAATTTAATTATTTTCATTCAGTTGTACATATCATTCTTAACATTTCGGCATTATCAATTCCATTTTGTGTTCCTATGCATAATATTTTCTCTTATGCTTTATAGCTACCTGTAGTTCCACCAGTAGAATGTATAGCCCACATGGTATTTACATAACACTGACAAACATAATAACTTTACCTTGGCCTGCAGCCTATTGTTAATTAATAGAATACTTTCTCTTGGCCTCCATGGAAGAATGGCAATGAGTACAGCAATTATTTCAATAGCAAAAATAAAAAAGCACCCCATACATCTACGTGCCACATAATATTTGCCAGGGTCTGTTTTAAGTGCTTTCCAAATATTGACTAATTTAATTCTTATAATATCCCTTTGAGATAGTCACCATTATTACTGCCTTTGGACAAATGGGAGAATGGCACACGGAAGATGAATAACTTGCTCAAGCTTATCTAAGTAATAAGTAGTACAATGAGCTCAGCCTTAGGAAATGTCTCTCCAGGCTGTACTCTAAACCATGATATCATACTCTACACGGCAAATATGCTTATTTAGGATTTAGCAGGTGCCAGACTGGACAATTTCTTAAAGCTCTGAGGAAGCACTTTATAATAGGATCTAACACTGTCTTTCTGATTTTATTCCATAAATTCAATTATACATCAATCAAAATCATAGCAAGTTTTAAGAAACTGACAAGTGGGTTTCAAAATTTATCTGGTTAAACAAAGGAAAAGAGTTAATGCAAATAATTTTGTAAAGAAAACCAAAGTTAAAGGACTTACAATGTCTTACTTCAAAGTTTACTATAATGCAACTTGGTATTTGTGAGGACAGACAGACAGATCAACGGAATAAACTAAAGATGCACACATTCACTATTAATTTATTTCCAACAAATATGAAAAAGTAATTTAGTGTAGAAAATATGGCATATTCAACAAATTATGTTGAAGCAACTGGACATCTGTATAGAAAACAATTACCCTATCCCTTACCTCATACCATACAAAACATTAACTTGAAATTGATCCTGAAACTAAATGAAAAGCTGACTTTATGAAACATCTTCATAGCCTTAGAGTAGGCAAATATTTCCTGATAAGATTCACTGATCATGAAAAATGAAAGAAGAAAGTTAACAAATTGGAAGTCCATTGTTATATATAATTTATAAATATTAAGTATAGCGCTAATATTGGAATTTATCAACATAAAAAACTTATGTTCTTTGTAAGACATATTCAAGGAAAATGTAAGACAGACTAAAAACAGCATTAATAATTACTCTTATTTATAAGTCATATATGACAAAGGGTTTGTATTCAGCATTTATAAACATATGTATAACCTATAAAGATACAAACAATTAATGAGAACACAAACAACTTCATGACTGGGGGAAAGCTGTGTATACGGCTCAAAAATAAATAAATAAATAAAAAATAGCCATACACATATAAAGAATGTTCAACATTATTATTCATTGGAAGAATGCAAATTTAAACAACTCCATATCTATTAAAATAGCAAAAATGAAAAAGAATTACAATAGCAACACTGACAAGAATGTGGAAACACTGGAACTGTCCTTGCTGGTGGGAATATAAAGTGACGCAACAAATTCAGAAAACGGTTTGGCATTTTTGTATTAGTTAAAAATATACTTGCCAACATACAAGCCAGTCTACTCCAAGATATTTATCCTAGAGAACTGAAAAAATAGGTCTACACAAAGACTTAACATGAATTTTCCTAGCAGATTTATCCTTAGTTCAAAACTGGAAACAGCTCAGAGGTCCATAAATACATAAGTAGATAAACAATTGGTGGTATAGCTAAAGAATAGTAACATAAAATAGCAGAATTCCAATGCAGAGGGACATGACTACATCTCAAAAACATTACACTGCATGAAAAAAAGCTGGATATACTAGAGTAAAACTGTATAATTTCATTATATCAAATTATAAGACATGCTAAGCTCATTTATAGTGACAGCAAACCAGTGGTTGCCAGGGGCCAGAGTCAGCTTAAATAGACAGAAAACAATCAGAGCTATGGGTGGTAATAAGAATATTCCATATATGGATTATGATTGTGTTTACATGGGTAATTATATGTCAAAAATAATTGAATTTATACTTAAAAATGAGTGTATTTAGTGTGTGCAAATCATCTCTCAATAAAGTTGATTCAAACTGCACCATGAAGAACTGTGGGGACAAAATAAAGGGGCAACAAAGAAGGGAGCCATCAATTTAAATTAGAAAGTTACTATGAGTTAACACATACTGTTTATTCTGATGTATGTAATTAGATGGATGTTAACCCAGTTCCTCTGCAGTGGGAAAGTATAAACGGAAAAACTCCTAACAGTAACAATACTGCTTATAATGCTTTTTTTTTTTAATCTAGTTCCTCAACTCCTCATCTCTCAATTTGAAAATCAAAAACAACTGATAGGATACTCACCCCCCACCACATGCCTGCAAGCCTTGACCAAACAGTGACACTAGCCTCTCCTTCGCAGGAGCACGCGCCCTCAGTAACAGCCCACGATCATGAGTAAATGTAAGTTCCTGATGCAACTCTGCCAAAGCCCCTTGTGATCAACAGCCTCTCCTGCCTCCCAGCTCCTTTCTCTTAGATAAGACCCCTCAGGAGCTGACCAAACCCTACTCTTTCTGGTTTGAATTAACCAATCCAGCCTTGCTCAGGAACCCCAAAGCATTCCCCATGTGTCTCCTATTAAGGCCCCATATCCTGCTGCTCATTATCTGCCTACTCCCTGCCTCAGCCTTCCTGTAAGACCCCTCAAGAATGCCCTGTGTCTCCTCCAGGACCTGTGAGTAATCAAATGATCTATTTCACATCCCCTGTGGTCTTTTGCTAAACCCTGGCTTATCAGCTAACATCCCGGGGGCTCTACCTAACAAATATTAGTTAACAAAAAATCACAACACTCACACACATTTACACAGAAACACCTACCCCATACTGCCAGAATCTCAGTGAATGAATGAAGAGGAAAACAAATTAAGAATATGAGCAGCTAAGCAGATAAGGAAATTCCTCTGACATTCGAGACTGGAAAACAATACTAGCCACATATTTCCAAATCTATATATTTATTAAGTAAAATATTGGGCAACAAAAACTGGTTTTGATAGTGTTTCCTTAGACACAGATATTGAATGCTCAATATCTCAAAGAACAGTGAGTACATAACCAAAACCTTATTGAATTATAGCAAGCCTGTACTTCTTTTTCAGATATCCATGTCTCATGCATTTGGTTACATCTCAGTTTAGGTAAAAGTTTAGCCAGAGTAAACAAATGTCAGTCAAATTATTTCTCCAAAGCTAGGGATACCAGATCACTGCTCTTCTCACTTTACAGAAGAAAACTGAAGAGATTCTCGAGCCACAGAAAAAGAAAGTAGAAGGTATCTGTGATTTCAGGTAGTTCAACCTGCTCACCTTGGAAGAAAACTGGCACTCAGGATGAGAGAGAAAGCAAGACGACGGTATTTGATAGAAGCAATGAAATGTCCCTAATGGCATATGTTATTACTAGAGCTAATGTCTAATTGAAATCTCCTAATTCCCAACTCAGTATTCTTTTTACCATCTCTCTAAATACAGATTATTAGGAAAATAACTGTATGGCATCTAGGATAACCAGTACTTCAGTGTATTGTATTTCTATTAAACATATCAAAGCCTTAATTAGAAACTTCAAATATTCCCTTTACATAACTAATTCACTGGATCTTCCTATTCACATAATATTCCTATAATAAAATTTAGTAGACACCGGCCTTGCTCCATGATGTTAAGATAAATCTCTAAGATTATCTGAAGGAGACTACATGGTCCTTAAAGGAACTATATATCTGGGAATTTTGTAAATATCAATGTCTATTGCTTAGATTCAGTAAATTGTTACGTTGAATGTGGTAAATTTCTAAAGCAAGCTAAGAAACTAAAGAGTATACTTGTACCTCCCTAGGTCATATATTATTATATTTAATTATCTGAATGACTCTCATTATTGAAATGAGGAAGATAAGGCCCTAGGACCTTAAGAGATTTTCTCAACATTACTGATTCAGAAAAAAGCCATGTATTCAGGGGCTACACTGACTACAAAAAAGGATTTCCACTTTACCTGTGTTACCAACCTCTATAATATGTTGTGTAAAATTGAGTAAAATAACTCTATGACTTTTATTTCTTTTTATTTCTTATCCACCTTGAAAGAAATGGGGATGTTTTCATTTGTGAATAGAAAAGGAAACATCATTCACTGGGTATAGAAACAGGCCCTCCATTCACTTAGCACAGAGAATAAACTCTTTTCCATTCTCCATGATCACATATATGATTTATGTTTGGGGGATTACTGAATTGATAAGAAAATTTGTGTGAAAAATGTCTATGACATTTGTAATAGGTGCTGCTTTTCTCAACTGCAGTATCTATTTCATATCAATGACAAGCTAAGAAATAGAAGATTTCCCATAGAATCTTTACCTAAGCACTTCGTTTTAAAAGATTGTAGGAGTTTCTACATATCACCAAGGGTGGAATTGCTACATCCAGTGAAATAGATAACTGTAATTATTCACTTATATTACAATAATCTTATTTTATAATAATATGTTTGCATCTCTATCAGTATAATTTTAACTACTTTAAATTAGAATTCTTAATGTTCTTTGTACAATCAATATCCTATGTTTGGTAATATGCTTCCCCCCAAAAAAAACTCTAGGTACACATGTTGGCATTTGCAAAACAAAATGCCTTGCAAAACTGAGTCAAATCTCCGATAAATTCAAGAACACACTTGGCCATTTTAGATGGGCCAAACTGTCATTATTTTAGACAGTTTGGTATTTCTCAGCTAAAGGTATGTATGTATGTATCTATTATCTATGGCTAAGGTATGTATGTATGTATGTATGTATGTTCTATGGCACACTGTTGCAATAATGATTCCCTCATTTGTTCACACCTCCCTGTATTAAAGCACTTGGGTAGTCCCTATTACATTGATTCTTATATGCTGACAATTTGGCTTGTTTGGCCCATGGTATAGTAGCAAACATGAGACAAACAGTGGTTTGGAAAGTACTTGGTCTTTACTCTGTCACTGCTCTTGGAACATTGTTGCCACATACATAATCAAAGAGGAGCCTCCTATAGGATAAGAAACTGGGTAAAAGATTCCCATTTGGGAAATCAAGACCATCATAAACCATAGCCTCATCTGACCCATCAGGTCATCACAGGTGAACAGAACTGGCATGAGTTTAAGTGAACACGTTGCAGATCAGAAGTTCCAAACAGCTGAGCCTGGCCCAAATTGTCAACTTGCAAATATATAAATACCTTGCGTGTGTTTAAAGCACTACATTTTAGAGTGGTTTGTTATGCAACCAATACTATCTGATACATTATCTCTCTTTCCCAGTCGATCCCAACTTTTATTACCTAGGAAATTTATATATCTCATTCTTTTTTTATATCTCTAGCACAAAGAACCATAGAACAGTGCCTAACACACAATAGATTTTCAAATACATATGTATATATTTATCTAAAATATATATTGGGTGAATTCATAGTAAACAAAAAGATGAAATATCATTCAGCATTTAATCTTAGCCAAAAGCCAAGAAGTATTATTATTTTGGATTCTTGAGAGTCTTACCTGTTACAAGGGGATCAATATTCATATGCTTTATATGTGTGATTATTCCTAAATTTTTTTTTCTTAATTACATTCAGGAATGTTCCCAGAGAAAAATACGTGGCTTTTCACAAGTGGCATAGACTCTTTGTTAATTTTCTGAGATTCCTCCTTGTGTTACCACATGAGATGAGGTAGAGATGGGGAGAGTGCTACAGATGGAAGCTTCTCTCTTCTGTGGAATGAAAATAAGAATATTTTCTTCCATGAATGGTATGAAGGTATCCATGGAGCCTCGTTTATTTGTTTAATATATCATATTGTCAAACATATGGGAAGCCACAACACAAACTATTCTAATTACTCATAATCTGAGAGAGGTGAGAGTTTGCACTGTTGATATTTTCTTACATATATTAAAATGTATAATGGCAGTAATAATCTTTTGGTGGGCTATGTTTTTCAGATGAGTATAATTTTACATGTTATAAACTCAGAGCAGTTACCACAAATAACATGAAGACTGGCAAGGGCGCTCCAAGCAGATTTTTTTTCTCTCACTCCTGTCCTCAGTTATCATTTCTTCAATGATCTTTGACAACACACAGTTCCTGGTTATGAGAATATGATTTTGTACGGGTGGATGCTATTATGGTGGGGATTGGCTGGTTTCCTATTTTATTTTAATTTTGAGCATGGAGGGTTATTTTAGTGATAACATTGTATCTTCTGTTAGCATTTTGGACTTTATATAGTGATGCCCATAAAAGATTTAGACTTGAATTAATCAAATTTGAGGGATAAAAAGGAACTAACCTCTTTACTATGGATCTCTATAGACAAGGCTCTCATTATTGAAAGAACTGTGAGGTTGAGACTGGGCAGAACAAGGATTTAGTGAGGACACGAATTTAACTACCATACACATTATAAAAATGTAGATCACTTTATGTCTCCTCAGTTTCCTTCACAGGTACTACCTACTACATGGGTACCAAATATCTGTACAAAAATGTCCATAACATTAATTGCAATGACACTTCAGTAGCTGGAAACCATACAAATGTTCATCAATATTAGAAGAGATAGTTGTTTAGTCGCTGAACAAATTATGGCAATAAAAAGATATAAACTATAGTAATATACAAAAACATGATACACTCCATAACATAATCTTGAGCTAAAAAAGTTAGCAATGAAAAAATGCAGACTATATGATCCCATTTCTATGAAGTTGAGAAAAGCTGGCAAAAGTAACCTTTAGTGTTAAATGTCAGGATAACAGTCCCTGTTAGGAATGATACAGGGAGCATAATTGGAAGAGGAGATAAGAATCTCAAGAACACTGGTAATTTTTTATTTCTCATTGCATTTTAACTCCAGGAAAGTTTTTTTTTAATTTCTTTAAATTATATTTTTTTATTATTCTTAGTCATTGAAATAGTTTTTGTCATTTATGTCTTAAGAAATATTTATTCATTTAATCTATGTTATTGTCATTCATTTTCTATAGTCTGAAACTACAGATACAATTAAACAACAGACAAAAATCATAACCCCATAGAGTTCACATACTAGTCAAAAAATCAAAACAAATTAATATATTTTATAATTATAGTGATAAATAGAAATAAAGCACAGAAGGGAGGTAGGTTAGTTAAGCACGTGTGAATCAGATAATTTAAATAGGATGGTCCTAAGTATGACTGATGAGACAGCAAGACAAAGACCCAAAGAAAGCAACTGACTGAGATCTCAGATGCCTGGATGAAGATAGTGTAGACAAGTGGAATATCAAGTGCAAAGCCTTAGGCTGGGAACCTCCTGGACACCAAAGGGTTGAGGAACTAAATGGCCTGGAAGAAGATAGTCTAGACAAGTGGAATATCAAGTGCAAAGCCCTAGGCTGGGAACCTCCTGGACGCTGAGGGATTGAGGAATGGAATGGCACAGAAGCCACTATCGCTGAAGTAGAAAAAGCAAGGGAGAGAGTATTAGATGATGACTTGAGAGGAGTAATGATGGCCAGGACACGCAAGACACTTAAAGCTTTGGGTTTTACTTCCAATAACTTGGAAAGTCATTTGAGGGTGTTTTGCAAAAGACTAGTGGGATCAAGTCTTTCATTGAAAAGTATCACTCTGGCTACTTTCCTGAGATTTGACTAAAATATAGGAAAGGCAATGGCAGAAGCATGAGGACCTGGGAACAAACATACAGATACTAAAATAGTACAGAAAAGATAATGGTGGCTTAGGCTATATATGTATGCACATGATGGATATCTCTTATTCTTTCATGCGTTATTCACTCACAGAATATTTATAGTGTGTGTGTTTGTGTGTGTGTGAATAGATAGATGGAGAGCAAGAGAGAGCAGTGAAGGGAGTAGAGAAAATAGTATTTGCTGACACACTGTATTTGAGGTGTGAGAGTAAAAGAGTAGTCAAGAATGAATCTAGACATAAGTACCTGGTCAACTGGATTTGTTGTCATGAACTGAAATAGGAAGAGAGAGTTTGGGATAAAATATAGGGACCTTGGATCTGGTCTGATTTTAAGAGGCCATATATATAAACACATAAATAAAAGGATGAGCAGATGAAAAGGAACTAGTGTAGAAAGCGGAGACATAGAGCCAGGGAGGTAAGAGAAAGCAGAGAATGTGTTTTCAGAAGAAATGATTGATAACACATGTCCAGTGACCCACATGGGGACATCATAGTTGATTTCTGTGATAGGTACTGATGTAGACAACCATGTCCTCAGGGGAGAGGCAGATTTCAGCAACAGCAAGATGAAAAACGGGGTGCTCTGGGAAAGTACTGAGATACAGAGCACTTTGATAATCCACCACATATTCTAAAGAAAGAAGAAAACGTCCAGAGGACAGGTAAGAATAAGTGATGAACAGGAGAATCAAGGGCTTCTTTGAATGACAGACACAAAGGGATAAAAAGCACCTTGAAAGAAGGCCTGTAGCTTCCTCTGCACTGATAGGCAGGCTAGAGGTTGAGGGAGGGAGAAAAAAGCAAAGGGCTTTCTGATGCCCTCATTTCTCTGGTCTATGCTTATAAACATTTTTTTTTCTTTTTACATGCTTTCTTGTAGCCATCTTCACTCCATTTAAAAAAAAATATTTTCCTTCTGTTCATCCTCCTGAACCCAGCTTAGTTAGGTATCAGTTCCTCTAGACATACTTCTTTTGACCAATCTAGACTTGCCCAATCTGAGCTGTGTCATTTTTATCTTCTATATCATAAATCATATCTTTCCCTGTGGAGGGTTATCTACTGAACATGATGGAAAGCTACACTTTATTTCTACATCGCCAAGACCATGCATATAATAGGCCACTTTTTGAATGAAAGGAAAATCATTCTTAGTAATTGTAATGAAAATGGATACACTTGGTTTTTCAATGAAACCACTGTAGCTTCATGAGAATCTCTCTAAGTAACTTTCAAATTAATAAATACTAGAAAAGAAAGACTAAAAGAGAGTCACAAATAGGCTCTAGGATCATTTCAATCAAGAATTAGAACAAATAACAGTTCATCCAAAAGCTTAATGAAAGGTTAATAAGAAAAAATTTGTTCCTATGTGACTTCTAGAGACTTTGACAACAACAGAGAGAATGAGAGTAGAGGGGTAATCACCTTTAAACTGAATAATTAAACTAAGTATCAAATAAAGGCCAGTTGAGCTCAAGGTAAGTGGAGACACAAGATGAAGGGAGTGAGTAATGAAATAAGCCAACACATTTGGTGTTGGTGTTTATGGATACCAATAGAATATCATTAATAAAATCATTTATGTGTACAGTGATTTACTATTTCCCACATTCTGTACTCTAGTCTTTGAAATACTGTGCCATTACCTCAACCTTATCCTATCTAATCATTAAAATAGTTGTCTGAAGAATGTATTCTTATTTCCATTCTACAGATGAGAGGAGTAGCCATACCCAATTTGCCTTAAGACCTGCATAAGCTAAGAAATAGGTCTAAGACTTGAATCCAAGTCTTCTGAATCCAAATTCAGAATCTTTTTTTGAGAGAGAAGAACCTGAAAACATATGTTCAGAAACACATTAGAGAAAGAAGAACTGCTTGAGAAATAGTGAAGAATGAGAGAGACAAATATTCTAGAGTCAGTCTATGTACTAATGTTCAAAAGAGAAAGAGATAGAAAATGAAAACTAAAGATTTAAAGCTGATATTTTTGATGCCACATTCCAGTAGGATTCAAAAGCATTAATAAACATTTGCTTTGAGGACATTAGAATACAAGTTATAATAAATTTACCTAATGCTGGTTTATTAAAATATAATGTAAACACTCAGTACTATTCTCTATTATTGAATATTTAAATATATTTGGTTTGTGTAAGGACATATCATGGATATAATGAATGTGAAAAGGCACTTAATCATTTGTCTCCATATGCCATTGTGGATGATATGAAGCTGATTAAAAAATCATTCTCAGGGAATACTGAATAAGCATACAGAAGCAAGGACAGTCTGCGGGAAGCACTCCTAGAATATACCTCAAAGATCCATCATCTCTATAAGTTTAAAATGCATTAGAGGAGGAATGTATCTGAGGGTTCAGTTAAATGATTTGGATGATAAAATCCTGACTCACTTCCTTCTACAAAAATTAAACTGATTTTCATGTGATTTTGATAGGATGTATTCATCTCTTATAATTAACAAATTAAATTATTAATTATAATTTGAGCAAACTCAAGTGCCTATAAAAATCACCTAAATGGTATTGTCTGAGTTGGGCATAGCTACATTTCCAGGCACACTATTATTCTTCCTCCTGAAGTATAATAAAATAATTAAAAATGATTCTCATTTGGTTCAAAATGATAAACAACAAATATAAGGGGAAAGAAAGGAAAAAACAACAGAAATCAACCTTCCATTTTTCAGCATGGCACATTCTGGATATAAGCACAGCTGCTGCTGCAGGCGAAACAAATTACAAATGCAAGTAAACTCATTTTTCCTCACAAATAATATTTTCATTAATTTCACAGCATTTCAGGAATAAATCACGTTGTATTAGATCCTTTGGAATGTCAAAGAAACAAAACCGGCCTCCTTAAAAAGATAACTGACCACAGCAGAGTTATACTGAGTATTATTCTCTATGTTATTATGGATTATGGGTTTTCCCTTATTTGTTTACACAAATGATATTATTAGATTTATCATAATTATTATAATTCACATAAAATTATTCATGGCATGGTTTATATAAGAGTAAAAAGATGGAGACATCCAGTAAAATTGACCATTTTAAAATTAACAAAGTATACTATATCTACTCACAGATTACTTTTCTATGGAATTTAGAGTATTTCAGCGGTAAAAAAATGGGCTTTGAGCATAGAAATGTCAGGGTCAAATTCCTATACCTTCACAATTATGTAACTTTTGACAGGTTACACCATTCCTTTTAGTCCTTATTTTTTTAACAGAAAGAAAATAGAAAGAAAGAAAAGGAAAAATATGTATAAATAGTGACAGATTGGTGGTATTTCTTGGACATTGAAATGGTTCCCATCTATTTGCTCAGTTTTGTTTTTTCTCTGCAGTGGTATGTGTAATCATTTACAAGAACAAAACGTTAAGAAGATAACTTATTGGAGGTTTGAGGACAGGTGAAGGAGACTGAAATATTTATAAAAAGTGGACAATAAAACATCCAGAGAAACAGAGTGTTGTAGTGGACTGAAGTCCTAGCTGAGTCTAGTGATAATTTATAATTATAAATATGCTCAACTGAAATACTCTCAGCCCAGCTGTGGGCAAGACAATGCGGGCAGTTGTTATTCAGGATCAGGGACTTCTCTGTGATGACATAAAAGGACAAAGGGAAAGTGGGTTTAGAATTTTGACAAGAGAGTGTGTGCTATGACCGTGCGTTTATCAGGACTGTGAACACAATAGGAGTTAAAAAACTAGTGATCTACATGAATTTGGTGTGCAGCTGTAATAAGCACAGTATCCGTAAGGAATTGAGACAGCAAGAGAAAACTAAGGTCATAAGGCAAAATGTAATTTTTTTTTCCAGGTGAAAAGTATAACAGTAAGGTTCTGACAGAATATAATTATCAATAGTTTTGCTAAGGTGCAGAAATAAAAGCCTTGGTATTTCAGAAAACTGAGGTGATGGGGTTTGTTTTTAACCAGACTCCATATAGATTTTGAAGTTATGTGTGGCAGTTGGGGTTCCCATGGAAAGAAAAACTACTCATTGAACAAACTCATTGATGAGTAAGAAATACAAAAGGAGTTATATGGAAAAGGTGAAAGTGAGGGAGATGAGGACATAACTCAGTAAGAAGAGGGGGTTTACCAGAGAGAACATCTAAAGTTTTAAATCTGGTGGGGGTCAGTAGGAGGATTTCAAACACACACAAATTTTACGTGGTGCATGTAGTGGGAGAGAATTTAACTGGAGGGAGGTGCCATTCGAGTAAGATCTTCAGTTGAGAACACAGTTTCAGATAAGCCAAGAAGGCAAAGGGAATATTTACTTAAACGGCTAAAACAAAACCACTTTATTAATTATGGATCAGGATTGTTTTGGAAAAAGGGAGGAATGAATACTAATTGGCTAAGCAGACAAAATAACAAGGAGAAAAATAAAAATACTATGTGAGGAGAGAGGACAACAGCAACAATACTTGGACACAAGGGGGTGACTGAACAGAGATGTTGAGTTCAAAAGGACTTAATATTGACTTTCTAGCTTTAAAACTTTCTAGCTTTGAAACTTCTGAAAATTTCATATTTTTTCTCAGGTTCAGTTTCCTCATCTCCAAATTGAAGAGCAGGGCATAGACAAAGTTATTTCCTCAAGGTTAAATAATGAGCAAAGGAGTAAGACTCTGAACCTAGATTTTCTAAATTCAAATTCATTGTTCTTTCTGTTCTGCTCTATTACCATTACCTGTGCTTAAATATCTAGAAAAAGCAATAAAGAATTCACAATTCATATTCTGGGTTTGGGAAATTCAGATAAGATTTATGTTAGTGCTTATCTCCACCAGCTGTCTTTAAATCACAAGGCTAAACACAGGCAACAGTTTGCTTGGATTTTCCATTTTGGTTACTTGAAACATATTGCAAGAAGCGTCTGCACCTTGGTTTAAAGCACAGTTTATTCGGTGGCAAAGACTAACTGTTCTCTGGAGAGAATCTAAACAAGTACTAGGCATTTCTACAGTTTTCAATCAACTACGCTACATGTTTAAAATATAGTTAAAGCAAGAGCAAAACTAAAAACATGGCAGAATGCAAAGTAAGATAGGCAGGGCCACTTTGCCACCACAAATGGAAGCAGATGGAGAATCATGTAACTAAGAAAAATCAGAGCTAGACAGAGTCTAGCAGAGCCAGCCTGATGAGAGTACTGCCAGTGAAGAACAGAGGCCGACTGCTAAGCTCTGCCTGGGTAGCAGCAAGATTGCACACACAAGTTGTGAGCGAAGAAGTACTGTCTGGGATTTTCCGAAAACAGAGGCAAAGAAAAACAAAAGATATGAGTGGAAAAGTCATGGCACAACACCTTTGTTACATCTTCTGAACTGGAGTCCTTCCCTCCCTGATACACAGTGAATGATATTTCAAATGCCCCACTTTTGCTCCTTATTAAATATCTGCAATAAATCTAGATGTCAGGAAATCCACATGATCTTAAAGATCTGGACCCTCTCTGTTTATTTTATTCTCATTTTCCAATAAAGAACTCTCAAACAGTTGTAACATCTTTTTCACTATGCTTTAGGCATTTTAACTGATTAAGATTCCTGCAAGAACAAAAGAAGTCAACAAATATTTATAAAGATGGATGAATTGAATTAGCATGTATTTAAATATAGGTTTTGAATCCTCAGTTTGTCAAGTGTCAAAGTACCAAATAAACTTAAAATAACCAAACTCTGATTGAAATGACGGACTCAAATGATCATCATCATCACCCTGTAAAGCAATTTCCAGTGACAAATACGGATGCTGTCTCTGCCTCACACAGTCTAGAACAGCTTAATCTGTAAATTCCTTCTCAAAAAACATAGACAGCATGTGACTCTTTCTTCTACAAAGAATGTGAGACAAGTAGCCTTCTATGCTTTTCCAGCTGATGTGGGTAATATTTGGGTAGCTGCCTTCTCTAAGTCCACTGATCATACAGCTTATGTTCCTACTTATCTAGTGAATGCAAAGAACCAGAGCAAAGTATTTCCGATGGTTTATTATAGTTTATCCCACTATTGTGACATTTAGTGTCAGTTTCAAGTAATACTGATTTTCAGTCTTTTTGCTAACTACAGAGAGAGTTAACTACCATGTAGCTCAACTGTGCATTTGTCAACTGGCATGTAATCAAATCTGAGATTTGTCGAGACTAAGGGAAAGAAGAATTGATACCCTAGAATTTGTTTTCTCCCAGACCCCACAGTACTTCTTGAATTCCCAAATCACTTTGAATCTGCAATTTAATATTTCTTTAAATCTTATTTTTTAAATTGTTTATAAACAATAGAGCACCTTTCCTCATATTTTACAGAGAAAGTAGGATAATAAAATTTAATGTCTAATTTTTTGTGTCCATATAAACACATAAATATATATCCACTCAAAACTATACCTGTCTCCTTACATCTTATCTCAAGTGGAAGAGTCAAAACATTTTCCTTTTTAGGTTCTATCTAACAAAATATTTTACACCTCACTTAAGACTTTTTCCAATAATTTATCCCCTCCCACATAGCTTAGAATTTCTCTTTTCCTCTTACACATTTTTTCAGTTTATAAAGATGACCAAATCATCTTTATACTAAATATCTTTCCAACTTCAGAAATCATCTTCAAGTATATTAAATTATAACCTACAGCTATGAAAATAGTATATTACTAGAATACTGATTGAAAAAATAATTCCTAAGAAAATGTATGCATTTAATTTAAAATATAATGGACCTTGAAAAATTATTGAAACCAAAAGTACAAGAAAATGACTATTTGGAAAAACATATGGTTTAACTTAACACCATTCCAATACCAGGTAGATAAAGAGTTAGCTAGATGAACATACACATATGAATATATACTTATAACTTTGGAGAAAAAATTAAAACTTCAAAGACAAATTCCATTAAAATAATATATGTTTTAAAACACAAGTTTTCCTAAAGATAAAACACAATACTGAAAGTTAAAAGGTTTTTTAAAAGAAATGAAAAGCAAGCAAATAAAAAAGATTCAGAGAGTCCACTCTCCATGATTAATGCCTCATTTATCAACTGGTAAAGTGAGTTTCTGCGTTAACAGAGTTGGGACAATATTTTCTATTTAGTTGATGCTGCGCATGATAATGACCAATTCCAAAGTGAATAGAGGTTTTTTTCTTTTTTTCAACTGAAGGAATTTGCCGAATATATAACATAGGTAAGTTGACCTTGTACACTCCATTTCATTAATATTTAATAAAAAATGGGTAAAGTGAAAAACATCTTGGAAATCTCTATAAAATAGTTGATTTTTCCATATATATTATAATATCATGATATAAAACTATTTTTAACAACTCATGCATAAGGAAGAGGCTAATGAAGTTTTACAGAGATTGTTAATGGAACTATTCACTATTATCAAGCATATAAGATACATGATGTACATGTGGTTTTCAACAATTTGGAATGATCATGTAATTTAAACTCTTGCTTTTATGTCAGCTTCTAAAATGTAGTAGGAAACTGATATAACTGTCATATATTGTTTTTATATATTGTGTTTTGTTCACTGAGATATTAAAAAACTATAAAAGATCTATGCTTCATTATTCAATAAATAACATGAACTCTAACATTATCTGCTTAAAAGAAATGAGGATTTGGTCCTTTATAGCAAAGTTGTGCATAAAACGGAGGCAACTTTTTTTTCTAGGGATGGTATTTCTACTGGTAATAATCTGTTTTACAAATAATAACAGCAAAAAACTAGACCTACTGATATATGCCTTCTCTTGAGATGTTTTTTCTATGAGAAAATATCCATAAAACGTGTCCAATTTTCTGGAAGAAAACACTAGCTATAAAATGTGCTATTTCATTTATAATAGTTCATCAATTCAAGAGCATAAGATCATAAGCCAGACATTGTTCCAAGAAATTGCAAATAGAGGAGTCATGAAAGTTGACAAAAATCCATAATCTTGTGAATGTGAAATTCTAACGGACAGGCTGATATTAAACAAACAAGTATCAAATATATCAGGGGATAAAAAGAAAGCTAAAAGAAAGGAAAGCTCATGATGGGATAGAGAAAGAGAAATAATTTCAAGTAGGATAGTCAAGGAATGCGTCATTGAAAAAGGGCATATTAGCCAATACTTGAGGGGATTAAGAGAGCAGATCAAGAGTGGAAATGTTTGAACAGAGTGCAGGTATGTGCAAAGACTCAGGAAAAAATGATTGATATGTTTACAGAAGAAAAAGAAAGTCTGGGCAAGAGAAGAGTGGAGTAAATGACAGTGAATTTGATAGCTAAGGTTAGAGGGGTCAGCAGGCTTGCAGGAGAGCAAGGTAGCCAGACTTTGAAGATAATTTTGAGATGTAGAAGGACTTATTTTGTCCTCTGAGCAGAGGGTTACACAGTTAATATTGTTTAATTATATTACTCTGAGCTACTCTGTTGAGAGAATGACGTGTAAGAAAGGAGAAGAGTGGAGAGTCCCATAATAACCCCCAGGGAAGACGATAGTCACATGAACTAGGCTGAAAAGTGGAGAAAAAAGGTCACCTTCTGGGTATTTTTGAAACTATCTTGGTTAATCAGGTGGTCTTAACAATTGTGGGAAGGGTGAATAGAAATATTTTGACCTGAATAACAGGAAGGTGGATGTGCAAAATCATCAAGACATACAAGATTTCATTTGGATTATTTTTAATGACAGTACAAGTGTAATCTCAAAGTCTAAATTACATTCAGGAGTTCCCACTGTGGCTCAGTGGGTTAAGAATCTGAGGATACAGGTTCTATCCCTGGCCTCCTCAGTGGATTAAAAATCATGCATTGCTGCAAGCTGTGGTGTGGGTCACAGATGTGGCTCAGATCCCACATTAGTGTGGCTGTGGTGTACGCCTGCAGCTGCAGCCAAATTCAACCCTTAGCCTGGGAATTTCATATACTGCAGGTGCGGCCCTAAAAATAATTAATTAATTAATTAAGTAAGTACATGCATGAAAAAAGGAAAACCGTTTATGGAATTAACAATTTATGTTTTTCTTTGCATATTAAATTATAATACAAACTGGCTATAGGTTTAATAGGTTTAATGCTTGTATAAATTCCTATAGGTTTAATAGGAATTTATACAAGCATAGTTTAATGGTTTTCCAAGTTTCTCATAAAATATTAGATTATGACAGCACAAATTGTCTTTGTGATCAGGTAAGCACATGAATGTTTTCCAAATTTTCACAGAAAATACTCATTTTTTTTAATTTGTGACTTAGTTAAGCAAGATTTTATGACTTTCTAAGTATACAAACTGGAGGATTAAAACATGTAGGTGTATAATAGTATATACTATTAGTTTAGCCTTTGGAAAACATTCTTTGGTATAAAAAATTGTAAAGAGCAGTGAGGATAAGATGGAAGCAAAATTCATCAGATTTTAAAGTGCTGATGGATAAATTATTGTTGTACTCTATTTCCTCACGACTCCTCACTCACTTTCTGCCTCTGTTCCCATTACCTAGTTGACTTCCAAATACCAATCATTTGAAGGACAAAATTTCACATGCTAAATGTTCAATAAATAAACCAATTCCAGAGATACTTTCATAGTTTTTTATCAGCCAAAATCAGCTTAATCAGTAGAAAACCAGAAATAATTAATCATACCAATAATATTATTTTGGAAAAAAAACTTAAAGATTTTACTTAAAATATTATAGGAACTCCCAAATTATGATTTGGACTCATACATGAATGATTTCTATGCACTGTATAAAATTCTTACTTGTATTGTAATCCATCATCAGGTACATAGTCCAGAGACCCCAAACCCTCCTTTTCAATCTTTAAGAAGAATACACTAGCACTTTTTTCATTTTTAAAAATTTTATTGACAGATGGTTGATTTACAATGTTGGTTAGTTTCTGTGGTACAGCAAATAGATTCAATTATATGTGTACATAAATCCATTCTGTCCCAGATTCTTCTCCCATGTAGGTTACCATAGAATACTGAGAAGAGTTTCCTAAGCTACACAGCAGTTCCCCATGAATCATCTCTTCCATATATAAAAGTGTCCATAAGCCAATCCCACACACCCAATACACCACTCCACACCTTTCCCTTTTGGTAACCATAAGTTTGTTTTCAAGTTTGGTGAGTCTCTTTCTGTTTCCTAAATAACTTCACATGTATCCATTTTTAGATTCCACATATAAATGATATCATGATATTTGTCTTTCTTGGTTTGACGTATTTCAACTCTATGATAAATCTCTATGTCCATCCATGTTGCTGCAAATGGCATTATTTCATTCTTTTTTATCAATGAATAATACTCCACTATATATATGTAACACATCTTCTTTATCCATTCCTCTGTCAGCAGACATTTTGGTTGCTTCCATGTCTTAGCTATTATAAACAGTGTTGCAATGAACATTGGAGTACATGTATCTTTTCAAGTTATGGTTTTCTCTGGACAGATGCCCAGGAGTGGGATTGCTGAATCATATGGTAGTTCTATTTTTAATTTTTTGAGTAAATTCCATACTGTCCTCCATAGTGGTTGTACCAGCTTACATTCCAACCAACAGTGTAGGATGGTTCTCTTTTCTCTGTACCCTCTCTGGGATTTGTTTTTAGACATTTTAATGATGGCCATCTGACTGTGAGGGTGGTACTATCTCACTGTGGTTTTGATTTGCATTTCTGTAATAATGAGTTATGTTGAGCATTTTTTTTTCACATGCTTTTTTGCCATCTGTTTGCCTTCTTTGGAGAAATGTCTATTTAGATATTCTGCCTATTTTTTATTGGGTTGTTTGGGTTTTTTATATTGAACTGTATGAATTGTTTGTATTGAGCTATATGAGTTGTTTGTATGTTTTAGAGATTAATCTCTTCTGGTTTCTTTATTTGCAAATATTTTCTCCCATTCTGTAGGTTGTCTTTTCACTTTATGGTTTTCTTTGCTGTCCAAAAGCTTTTAAGTTTAATTGGGTCCATTTGTTTAATTTTGTTTTTACTACAGTATTCTAGGAGATGGATCCAAAAATATATTGTTGCAATTTTTTTTACTTAATCCTTTTATTTATTTATTTTTAATTTTAATTGTTATTTACCCAATACAATTTTTTTCTACGGTACAGCATGGTGACCCAGTTACACATACATGTATGCATTCTTTCTCACATTATCATGCGCCATAGTAACTGACTAGACAAGGTTCCCAGTGCTATACAGCAGAATCTCATTTCTAATCCATTCCAAATGCAGTAGTCTGTATATATTAACCCTGAGCTACCCATCCATCCCACTCCCTCCCCCTGCCCCTTGGCAACCACAAGTCTATTCTACAAGCCCAAGATTTTCTTTTCTGTGGAAAGGTTCATTTGTACCATATATTAGATTCCAGATATAAGTGATATCTATCATGTGGTATTTGTCTTTCTCTTTCTGATTTCACTCAGGATGAGAGTCTCTAGTTCCATCCATGTTGCTGCAAATGGCTTAGTAGTATTCCATTGTGTATATATACCACTTCTTCCTAATCCAATTGTTTGTAAATGGATATTTGGATTTATTCCATGTCTTTGCTATTGTTAATAGTGCTGCAATGAACATGTGGGTAGATGTGTCTTTTTTTAAGGAAAGTTTTGTCTGGATATATGCCCAAGAGTGGGATTTCTAGGTCATATGGTAGTTCTATGTATAGATTTCTAAGATACCTCCATACTGTTCTCCATAGTGGTTGTACCAGCTTACATTCCTACCAACAGGGAAGGAGGGTTCCCTTATCTCCACACCCCCTCCAGCATTTGTTCTTTGTGGACTTATTTGTGATGGCCATTCTGACTTTTGTGAGGTGGTATCTCATGGTAGTTTCGATTTGCATTTCTCTAATAATCAGGGATGTTGAGCATTTTTCAATGTGCTTGTTTGCCATCTGTATATTTTCCTAGGGGAAATGTCTATTCAAGTCTCTTGCCCATTTTTCAATTGGGTTGTTGGCTTTTTTGCTGTTGAGTTGTATAAATTGCTTGCATATTCTAGAGATTAAGCCCTTGTCACTTGCATCATTTGAAACTATTTTCTCCCATTCTGTAAGTTGTCTTTTTGTTTTCTTTTTGGTTTCCTTTGTTGTACAAAAGCTTGTCAGTTTGATGAAGTCCTATTGGTTTATTTTTGCTTTTATTTCTGTTGCTTTGGGAGACTGACCTGAGAAAACATTTTTAAGGATGATATCAGAGAATGTTTTGCCTATGTTCTCTTCCAGAAGTCTGATGGTATATTTAAGTCTTTCAGCCATTTTGAGTTTGTTTTTGTGCATGGTGTGAGGGTGTGTTCTAGTTTCATTGATTTGCACGTTTGCTGAAAAGACTGTCATTTCCCCATTTTATGTTCTTGCCTCCTTTGTCAAAGATTAATTGATTGTAGGTGTCTGGGTTAATTTCTGTGTTCTCTATTCTGTTCGTTCCATTTGTCTGCTGTCTATTTTGGTACCAGTACCACACTGTCTTAATGACGGTGGCTTTGTAATATTGCCTGAAGTCTGAGAAAGTTATGCCTCCTGCTTGGTTTTTGTTCTTCAGGATTTCTTTGTCAATTCTGGGTCTTTTGTGGTTTCATATAAATTTTTGGATTGTTTGTTCTAGTTCTGTGAAAAATATCATGGGTAATTGGATAGGGATTGCATTGAATCTGTAGATTGCTTTGGGTAGTATGGTCATTTTTACAATATTAATTTTTCTAACCCATGAGCATGGAATATCGTTCCATTTCTTTGCATCTTCTTTAATTTCCTTGATTAATGTTTTTATAGTTCTTGGCATATAAGTCCTGTACCTCCTTGGTCAGGTGTATTCCCAGGTATTTGATTTTTTTGGGGTGCAACTTTAACAGGTATTGTATTTTATATGCCTTTTCTAATATTTCATTGTTAGTATACAGAAATGAGTCATTTCTGAATGTTAACCTTATATCCTGCTACTTTTCTGAATTTGTTGATTAGTTCAATTTGTTTTTGTATGGCGTCCTTAGGGTTTTCTATATATAGGTATCATGATATCTGCATACAGTGACAGTTTTTAACTCTTCTCTTCCTATATGGATGCATTTTATTTCTTTTGTTTGTCTGATTGCTGTGACTAAGAATTCTAGTACTATGTTGAAAAACAGTGGTAAGAGTGTCCATCCTTGTCTTGTTTCAGATTTTAGTGGGAAGACTTTCAGCTTTTCTCCCTTGAATATTATATTTGCTATGGATTTGTCATAAATGGCTTTGATTATGTTAAGGTATGTTCTCTTCTATACCCACTTTGGTAAGAGTTTTTACCAACATCCATCCATCTTGAATGGATGTTGGACTTTGTCAAATGCTTTCTCTGCATCTATTGAGATGATCATGTGGCTTTTGACTTTTCTTTTGTTAATGTGGTGTATGATGATTGATTTGTGTATGTTGAACCATCCTTGTGTACCTGGGATGAATCCCTCCTGGTCGTGGTGTATGATTTTTTTATATGTTGTTAGATTCAGTTGGCTAAGATTTTGTTGACAATTTTTGTGTCTATATTCATCAAAGATATTGGCCTATAGTTTTCTTTTTTGGTAGTATCTTTTTCTGGTTTTGGAATTAGGGTGATGGTGGCATCATAGAATGTCTTTGGGAGCATTCCTTCTTCAACCTTTTGAAAAAGTTTAAGGAGGATGGGTATAAGTTCCTCTTTGTATGTTTGGTAGAATTCACCTGTGAAACCATCTGGTCCTTTACTTTTATTTGTAGGGAGTGTTTTTATGATATATTCAATTTCATTTCTATGCCGACAAATTTGACAACCTAGAAGAAATGGACAACTTTCTAGGGAATTACAGCCTGCCAAAAATGAATCAAGAAGAAATAGGTCAACTGAACAGGCCGATCACTGGAAATGATATTGTTGCAATTTTTGACAATGTTCTGAGTACGTTTCCCTCTAAGAGTTTTATAGTATCCAGTCTTACATCCAAGTATTTAATCCATTTTGAGTTCATTTTTGTGTATGGTGTTATAGAATGCTTTAACTTCATTCTTTTACATGTAGCCATCCAGTTTTCCCTATACCACTTATTGAAGACACTTTCATTTTTCCACTGTATATTCTTGTCTTCCTTGTCATAGATTAATTGACCACAGGTATGTGGGTTTATTTTTGCACTTTCTATCCTGTTCCATTAATCTATAGTTCTGTTTTATGTGTCAGTACCATACTGGTTTGATGACTGTAGCTTGATATTATAATCTGAAGTCAGGGACTCTGATTCTTCCTGTTCAGTTTTTCTTTCTCAGGATTGTTTTGAATCTTCTAATTTAATATTTAAGAAGAATACACTAGTATTTCTTTTACAAAGTGGGTTTGTGATGAGATGTTTCTTTACATAATTTATGACAGTCACTTTAAATTTATAGAAATTCATAAAGCTATTGCATTATTGTAATATGATTTTTCCCAATGATATTACTGACCATTCACATTCCTGGGAGATTTTTACATCTTTAAAATGGAAAAGTTGGGTCCCTTCTATTTCAAATGATTTTTAAACATTCTGATATTGAAAGTGTATGAATTCAAGGTGGCTTCGGTAACTCTTGCACAGATATCTGACTCTATTTAATGATATAATTCCTACTTCTAATAAGTACTTTTACATTATCATTATGTAGAGTTATTTCATTCTTCTAAATTACTAACATCTTGCTATCTCTTTAAAATAATTATGCATGGAATTTCTACTTTTGGTGTCATTAATATTGTTGCCTAAACTGTAACTATCAAATACAAAATTCGTAAGTTACTGAGCCTGGCTTTAGCAATAAGAGATCAGGAATGAATATTTTGGAAAGCTTTCCCATTCACCTTGGATACTTAGTTATCCATGTTTTTAAACTAGTTCTGAAGGACAGGGATGAATCTATTTGACTTGTAACTAAGAAGTGTGTTTAACAGAAGAGACAACAAAGTATTTGAAAATCCATATTGCTATTTTGTATTTTTTCCAGTTCTCAGAAAGTTGTGTAACAGCTGTGTTTTGTGAGGATGAATGTATTCCAGGTGCTCCTTATCCTTCTTGTCCCTTACTTCAGTGATAGCAGCTACCTTTGATGTAATTTATATTCATTCATGAGTCACACATTTATTCCACTAGTATCTATAAGTACCTACATCAGCAACGATTGTAGGCTCTATAAATAGCAATAAGCAAAGTATGAAAAGCTTTTGTTCTTATGGAGCTTTCAGTTTAGTTATAAAACATAGGAAGTTAACATGTAATCTGATAATTCTGCAATGTGTTAGACAGCAATAAAGACATGATGAAAAGCACAGTCATCTTCCAATAATCTTAATACCTGATGGAAAACGCCACTACTTAATGAAGATAGAATGCCTTTTCAGCTCTGAAAGTACATGCATCAAAGTTTTCTTTCTCCTAGTATATTTTACTATACTAGCTGAAAATATTCAAAGGATCCTAAGAATTTTATTTTGAGAAGAACAGTGTGACTACATTTCACGATATATAAATAAAATGTCATTTTTTAAAAATTTTAGTTTTTAGGGCTGCACTCAAGGCATATGAAAGTTCCCAGGCTAGTGGTCTAATTGGAGCTATGGGGGCTGGCCTATGCCACCAACCACAGAAACTCAGGATCTGAAACACGTCTGCAACCTATACCACAGCTCGTAGCAATGCTGGATCCCTGACACACTGAGCAAAGCTAGGGATTGAACCCACATCCTCATCGATAGTAGTCAGATTCATTTCTGCTGTGCCACAACAGGAATTCCCTAAAATGTCAGTTTTTAAATGCAATATCCAACCTAATTTTGTTTTGAAAAATACTTTCTTTGTATTTAAGTTGATTATTGTTACCTAGGACTTTTTTTTTTTTCCAAGCATTTACCATATGTGCCCTGCATCATACATTTTTATGTGCTCTTTCTGGAATAGGGATATTGATAAACAGCATAACCTATATAGTCAAGTACCTAATTATGCTTGAGTAAAAATCCTAGCTCTGTAGATTACCATTTGTATAAATTAGGCAAATTTCTTAAGTTCTCTGCACATCTCTGTCTCATGTATAAAATACAGATAAAATTAATAACCAAGTAATAGGTGTTTTGAAGTCTTAAATAACATAATTCAATTAATAACACTTGTAACTAGCATGATGCATGGCACCTCTTAAATAATTATCTCTCCTTATCATTTGATGATCTAAAACTATAAAACTGCTTTCAATGATTTTACAACCTAATTGAGAAATCAATACAAATATCATGAAGTAATTAGTAAATGGTAAGTAACTGCCAAAATTAATTATAAGAGAAAGATAATATGATGAACACTGTCCTAGACTGATAGAACTATGGTGAACCCTGCATTTTTTAGGTGTGGTTATTTCACTTATGGTTTAAGCAAGCATATTTGTTTTCTTGGGCTACCATACCAAAGTACTAGACTAAATAGCTTAAAACTCAGAAATTTATTTTTTCAGGGTTCTGGAAGTTAGAAGTCCAAAATTAAGGTATTGACAGAGTTGGTTTGCTTTAGGCCTCTCTCTTTGTCTTATAGGTGACTATATATTCTTGTCTTATCTTCACATGATCATGCTTATGTCTGTATCTCTGTGACCTAATTATAGAGATATGAATCCCATCGAATTAGGACCTGCCCTAATGACTCATTTTAACTTAATCAGGCTTTAAAGTACTGATCTCCAAATAAAATCCATTTTGAGGTATAAGAGGTTAATATTTTTAAGATGTTAATTTGGGGGATAAAATGATTCAGTCCATAGCAGCAAGTTACTCAAACATTTTCTAAGAGGCAGATTGTATCATACAAACTGCAAGATACACACAAGAATTAAACAAAACTATGTACCGCATTTCACATAGTGTCCATGACTTAGTATACAATGGGTATTAGTATCTATACAAGTCAATATCACAAAAAGAAACAGAATACACAGTCCAGGTCAGTTCAATGAAGTTTTATTTAGAAAGGGATCATTGCAAAGGTGTTAATAAAATATAAGAGAAATCACAGGGGAAAATGGATCTAGTTGCCCCAAATCTGTTACCATCCATCCTCAGCAATTAGGCATGAAGGAAGGAAGAAGTTACAAAAACCTGAAAAGGGTCTTGTATCTGGAGACAGGAATAAGTATCTCCAGTACAAGTTCCTCCTGCGTTCAAATTCCTTGGCAGGGTTTCCCACTGATGGAACCCAAAAAGAACCAAAGATTATAGGAGCCTTTATGATAGGGTCCTATGTAACAGTCCCTGGGGGGCAGGGAGTATCATGGAGAAGGAAGAAGAGTGTTTCTGGAGAATTAATGAGGAAAAGTAGGTAGGAGAGATTATTTGTCTAATTAGGAGATAAGTGAAAAGAAGGATATTCTTAGTATGTCTTAATTTCTCTCTCATCCTCTAAATATAGGTAAATATATATATATAGTATAGGTAGGGTATCTGTATAGTTATTGGTTATAGATACAGTTGGAGAGATGTAGTGATAAAGAGATAAAGATTTGAATACAGATAAAGATATTATTAATATTAGTATTTTTATGAAGAATTTGAAAATACATTTTAGACATCATGCTTTCTTACAAGAATATTATCTTATGTAACCACAGTACAATAATATGCTTCAGGAAATTTAACAGATAAAATACTATTATCTGTTATAGTCTGTTTTTATTTTTTATTTTTTATTTTGCCAGTTGCTTCAGTAATGTCCTTTATGGTATTTTGTGCCTCTGATTCAGGACCCAATCAGGACTATGCCTTGAATTTAATTTCTTAGTTCAGTCTTTTTTTAATTAATTTGGAACTGAGTAGAAATGTTTATTTCAATTTTGGAAATAGAATTATTTCCCAATATATTACTCTGCATTTTAGCAATGAATATTCTTTCTCAAGCAAAAATCTCTTCAGTTTTCACACATTTAAAAAACATCTTAGATTTACATTGCTGATATTCATATTTTTAAAGTTTATATTATTTACGTCTTTATATTTAGAAATGAAAGACTAAGGAAGAGTTCTATGTCTGTGTTCTAGAAATTATGATGCTTGAAAATGTCCATAATGACCTACCACACAAATGGTATTTCATAATTTTTATGTGAAAGACAATCACAACCAATTACATATTTTATCAAATCTGTTAAAAGAAGAAATCCCAATGTGCTAACATAAATATGTTATACAAGTCACATCTGCAAATTTTTTTTTAAATATCTATATTGTGTTAAAACTTCTTTAGGATATAATCTAGGATGAAGAGGAATATTTATTTAAGGTCTCATATGTCAGAGGGATTGTTTCACTCATATAAAATATGAATGATTGGTCTCGGTCCATGTTATTTTAAAGCTAACTCATTTGTTTAATAAGTACTGTATAGTATTGTGGTTGGAAAAGATGCTTGATATGATTTCAATTGTCTTAAAGTTATTGAGGCTGGATTTGTAGCCCAGGATGTGATCAGTCTTAGAGAATGTTCCATGTGTACTTAAGAAGAATGTGTATTCTGTTGCTTTTGGATGGAATGTCCTATAAATATCATTAAGTCCATCTGGTCTAATGCTTCATTCAGGGCCTATGTTTCCTTATTGATTTTCTGTCTGGTTTATCTGTCCATTGCTATAAGTGGGGTATTAAAGTCCCCCACTATTATTGGGTTATTGTTGATTTGTCTTTTTAAGGATATTAGCAGTTGCTTTATATATTGTGGTGAACCTATGTTGGGTGTGTAGATATTTAAAACTGTTATATCTTCTTCTTGGACTGGAAATCAACAACAAGAAAAAAACTGCAAAAAACACAAACACGTGGAGACTAAACAACATGCTACTAAACAAGCAATGGATCACTGAAGAAATCAAAGAGGAAATTAAAAATACCTAGAAGCAAATGACAACAAAGATACGACTCTCCAAAACCTCTGGGATGCAGCAAATGCCGTTCTAAGAGGAAAGTTTATAGCAACAGAAGCCCACCTCAGGAAACAGGAAAAAGCTCAAATAAACAACCTAACTTTACAGCTAAAGCAGCTTGAGAGAGAACAGACAAGACCTAAAGTTAGTAGAAGGAAGGAAATCATAAAGATCAGAGCAGAAATCAATGAAATAGAAACAAAGAAAACCATAGAAAATATCAATGAAACAAAAAGCTGGTTCTTTGAAAAGATCAACAAAATTGATAAATAATTAGCCAGATGCATCAAGAAAAAAAGAGGACTCAAATCAATAAAATTAGAAATGAAAAAGGAGAAGTAACAATGGACATCACAGAAATACAAAGGATCATAAGAGACTACTATATGAAACTATACACCAATAAAACAGGAAACCTAGAAGAAATGGAAAAGTTCTTAGAAAAGTAGAATCATCCAAGACTAAATCAAGATGAAATAGAAAAGATGAACTGACCAATCACAAGTACTGAAATTAAAACACTGATTAAAAAACTTCCAACAAGCAAAAGTCCAGGACCAGATGGCTTCATAGGCAAATTCTATCAAACATTTAGAGAAGAGTTAACACCTATCCTTCTGAAACTATTTCAAAAAATTGCAGAGGAAGGGACACTCCCAAACTCATTCTATGAGGCCACCATCACCCTGATACCAAAACCAGACAAAGATACCACTCACAAAAAAAGAATACCACAGGCCAATTTCACTGAAGAACACAGATACAAAAATCCTCAACAAAATACTAGCAAACCAAATCCAACAATACATTAAAAGGATTGTACATTATAATCAAGAGGGATTTATTCCAGGGATGCAGGGATTCTTCAATATCCACAAATCAATCAGTGTGATATACCACATTAACAAACTGAAGAATAAAACCATATGATCCTCTTCAAGAGATGCAGAAAAGCCTTTGACAAGATCCAACACCCATTTCTGATAAAAACCCTTCAGAAAGTGGGCATACAGAGAACCTATCTCAAAATAATAAAGGCCAAATATGACAAACCCACAGCAAACATCATTCTCAATGGTGAAAAGCTGAAAGAATTTCCATTGAGATCAGGAAAAAGACAAGGATGTCCGCTCTCACCACTACTATTCAATATAGTTTTGGAAGTCCTAGCCACAGCAATCAGAGAAGTAAAAGAGATAAAAGGAATCCAAATTGGAAAGGAGAAATAAAACTATCACTATTTGCAGATGACATGATACTATACCTAGAGAAGCCTAAAGACTCTACCAGAAAACTGTTAGAGCTCATCCATGAATTTGGCAAAGTCACAGGATACAAAATTAATACACAGAAATTGATGGCATTTCTATATACTAACAATGAAAGATCAGAAGAGAATTTAAGAAAGCAATCCAATTTACCATTGCATCCAAAAGAATAAAATACCTGGGAGTAAATCAACCTAAAGAGACAAAATACCTCTACTCTGAACACTATAAGACACTATGAAAGAAATCAAAGGTGACACAAATAGATGCAAAGACATACCAAGCTCTTGGACTGGAAGAGTCAATATTATCAAAATGACTATACTTCCCAAGGCAATCTACAGATGAATGCAATCCCTATCAAATTACCAAGAACATTTGTCATAGAAATCGAACAAAATATTTTAAAGTTTGTTTGGAAGCACAAAAGACCCAGAATAGCCAAAGACATCCTGAAAAAGAAAATTTGAGCTGGAGGAATCACACTCCCTGACTTCAGACAATACTACAAAGTAACAATCATCAAAACTGTATGGTACTGGCATGAAGATAGAAATATAGATCACTGGAACAGGATAGAAAGCCCAGAATTCAACCCATGCACCTACAGATGACTAATCTATAACAAAGGAGGCAAGGATATACAATGGAGAAAAGACAGCCCCTTCAATAAGCGGTGCTGGGAAAACTGGACAGCCACATGGAAAAGAATGAAATTAGAACACTCCCTAACACCATACACAAAAACAAATTCCAAATGGATTAAACACCTAGATATAAGACCAGATACTATAAAACTCTACGAGGAAAACATAGGCCAAACACTCTCTGACATAAACAACAGCAACATCTTCTCAGATCCACCTCTTAGAGTATTGACAATAAAGACAAAAATAAACAAATGGGAATTCATTAAACTGAAAAGCTTCTGCACAGCAAATGAGACCCTAAACAAAACGAAAAGACAACCCACAGAATGGGAGAACATATTTGCAACTGAATCAACTGACCATGGATTAATCTCCAAAATTTATGAACACTTCCTACCACTCAATACTGAAAAAACAAACAACCCCATCCAAAAATGGGCAGAAGATCTAAACAGACAGTTCTCCAAAGAAGACATATGGATGGCTAAAAAATACATGAAAAGATGTTCAACATCACTCATTATTAGAGAAATACAAATCAAAACCACTATGAGGTACCACCTTATACCAGCTAGAATAGCCATCATCTAAATGTCTACAAACAGTAAGTGCTGGAGAGGGTGTGGAGAAAAAGGAACTGTTGGTGGGATTGTCAATTGGTACAACCACTATGGAAAGCAGTATGGAGATTCCTCCGAAAACTAAAAAGAGAACTCCCATTTGATCCAGCAATCCCATTCCTGGGCATCTATCCAGAGAAAACCATGGCTCGAAAAGACACATGTTCTCCGATATTCATTGCAGCACTCTTTGCAGTAGCCAAGACATGGAAACAGAGTGGATCAAGAAGAAGTGGTACATATACATATACACAGTGGAATATTACTCAACCATTAATAGGAACAAAATAATGGCATTTTTAGCAACATGAATGGACCTAGAAGTTATCATCCTAAGTGAAGTCAGTCAGACAACAAGACACCAACATCAAACACTTTCACGGATATATAGAATCTGAAAAAAGGACAGAATGACCTTCTTTGCAGAACAGATGCTGACTCACAGACTTTGAAAAACTTACGGTTTCCTAAGGAGACAGTTTTTGGGGTGGGGGGTGTGCTGGGTTGTGGGATGGAAATCCTATAAAATTGGATTATGATGATCATTGTATAACTGTAAATGTAATAAATTCAATGAGTAATAAAAAATAAAAATTAAAAAATTAAAATTAAAAGTAGATTGTCCATGCAACAGAAAAAAATAACAATAATTACTGTATTCGAGCTTCACTGCAATCAAGCAAAATGAAATTTTAGAACAATTCCACATTTGTAAGCTTCAAAAAAGTGATTTGTTTAAAGGAGGTTTTTTTTTTCTTTTTCTTTTTTTATTTTTAATATTACCAAGGTTAACCTTCACAGAAAAGCAATAAAAACTGCCTGAATTCTGGAGTTCCCATTAATTATGGTTCAGTGGGTTAATAACCCGACTAGTATCCATGAGGATGCATGTTTGATCCCTGGCCCCACTCAGTGGGCTACAGGATCTGGCATTGCTGTGAGCTTTGGTGTAGGTTGCAGATGTGGCTTGGATCCGGTGGTGCTGTGGCTGTGGTGTAGGCCAGTGCTACAGTTCCAATTCAGCCCCTCACCTGGGAATGTCCGTATGCCATATGCGTTGCCCTAAGAAGCAAAACAACAACAGCAACAAAAAACAGTGTCTATTATGAAAAAAATATAGCTTTATAAACTCGCATCTCATGATTTCCTTTTAAAGGACTATTCTCTTGTTTACATACATGCACACACACACATACATACATTACAAAATATAACAGACTTTTGCCTCTTGAATAGTGAGCATGACAGAATATGTACTGAGATAAGGGCATTAATGTCCCTGGGGACTTAATTAGAAGAATTTTTGATTAAAATACAGACATACCCTTTTTAAAATCAAAACTGCATTAGATGAGTCTTTAAAGCTCTTAGAAAATCATTTTCTTTAAAAAATATGTCTAAAAATATACTCATCTTGAAATGTAACAATGAAGATATTAGTTTTCAAGAATTTAGAATAAATAGGTACAATAATAGGTACACATATACAAGTCAATTTCATTCATTTATAACTATACCAAAACTATATTTAAATAGTATTTGTAGTTAAGCAAAGTTTTTTGTTTGTTTGTTTGTTTTGCTATTTAGAGCTGTACTTGTAGCATATGGTAGTTCCCAGGCCAGGAGTCAAATCAGAGCTACAGCTGCTGGCCTACAGCCTCAGTAACACCAGATCTGAGCTACCTGCGCAACCTATACCATAACTTGCAGCAACACTGTATCTTTAACTCACTGAGTAAGACCAGGGATCATACCTGAATCCTCATGGATACTAGTCAGGTTCTTAACCCGCTGAGCCACAAGGGGAAGTCCATTAACCAAGATTTATCAAAAAGTTTATATTTCATTTTATTCTCAGATGCAACCAGGGATAAAAATTAGATGGAAGATAGAAATTGATATAAAAAAGGATTAATGGCACAAAATTTAATCTATTTTGATAATTAGTAAATTGACCTACCATGATAAGAAAGACAAAGTGTGTACTTTCCTTTTAAATCTCATCTAATTATGGAATTTAAATCCCATTTAATTGATAAAAAATTATCAGCAGTGCCATTACTTCCCTGAATGTTCAAAGGCATTCATGCTGACAAATAGCTATTCATTAAAGTTTCTACTACCCAGAAAAAAGGAAAACCTTCAGTCATAGTTGCAAAGAATATGTCTCTGGTGAGATTCTTTAAGAATTTAAGAGAGATTATCATCCACATCAGCAATTTATTACATTTAAGATTAGGGATGAGAAAGAAAGAAAGAAGGAAAGATTGTCTAATATCCTTTGTTGGCTAAATCTCCATAATCATAAGCAATTTTGAAATGAAGTGTGCATTTATTACTTTAAACCCATGAAAACAAGGGACAATATTTTTCACAGATTTAAAGAAATATATGAAAATCTTTAAAATATGTTAATATATATGTGAATCTCCAAAATGGTAAACTAGATTCTAAATATTTTTATAATTCATCATGTTTGTCACTTGTTAAAATGGTTGATTTACTGAGAAAGTAACTTCAATAGTTTCAACATCATGCTAACCAAACTGGCATCATACTGCTTCCATATCTAATGAAAAATTTAAATGTTTATGTCTCCATATGTTTCTGCACCTGGAGCACCATACTTTCATATATTAAAAAAGGCAGATTCCTACACTACATTTTGACATTTATGCTGGTGTAGTTCACTACTTGTAACATAGGTTAATATGGAAAATGGAGAACTCTATGCATGCTCCTTAGGAAAAAGGAATTTAAGTGGTCATTTCAAAGATATCTTGTGACATTTTAGTATTTTCGTTGACAATGAATTGCCAGTTGCTATCAGATGTCTCTCATTTGCATGAATGCATGCTAGGATGTTTTCACGTATGTGGAGCCATGGTTCCAAAGGTAGTAAAGCTTTAATTCTATGAAAGAAATAGTCAGAAAAAGTCATTCTACTCCTTCAAAAATTCGATTCATTTTGATTGTTTTAATCCCCTGTGATATCTTTAAAAATATGGAATACTATATGATCCATTTGGATTTGCTTTAAGATATATACTAAAGAAAATCTGGCAGTATTTGTAGTAGAGCTGCCCCTGAGCAAAATTTCAAATCAACTGAGTAAAAATGACTCTCATATAAAATGAATTACTTTCTGTAGATTGAGCTTTAGTGCTATTTTATTGATGAGTGGAGAGTCAATCCCTTCTACATTAAAAAAAAAAATTTAAACATAATCATACCCACAAATATATATGTAATGTTTTATGCCTCATTATATTTACCTTTAATTTACTGCATGTATATATTACTTAAAAATAATGAATAACAATATGAGGGAGACTTCATTGTAAAATTGCTATCAAATAATCCAATTTCACAAGAGTTTTCAATGGTCAGAAATTGCTCACTCAAAGGTCACATATAAGTTAATGACAAATGTCCTCACATTTACTCCTCTTATCAATCTAACAGTAAAACTTTTAATCAGATTTATTGCCCAGACTCATCCTATCAATTACTATGTGTTCACTTATCTGTCACTGGTCCAAGCCTTACTTCTTTGATATAGATCCCTTTATTGAGTTGCTACAATCTTATATCTTGAATCATTGAAACAATTTTTCATTTGTTAAAAAATTCCATGATCAGATTATCCCCCCCACCCCCAGCCTTCCTTGGCTTTTTTCCTAAATTCCTATTTCAAATGATTGTTGTCTCCCCAACAATCTTCATTTAACCAATTAGCCATTTCCAGTGACGGCCTCTAGAAAATGTTGACTTTGTCTATTTTTCTAATTGTCCCTCTATTATGTGTGGTGTGTAGTTTTATGGGTCAAGAGGTATCCAGATATTTAATTAAACATTATTCTGTGTAAGTCTGTGAGGATGTTTTAGGATGAGATTACCATTTGAATAGGTGGATTCAAGTAGATGCCTTTCCTGGGTGGGTGGTCCCCATCCAATCAGTTGAAGGTATGAATTGAATAAAAGGGCTGACTTCCCCTAAAGTAGGTGGGAACTGCTCCTCATGACCAGCCTGAACGGAACATCAGTCTTTTCTTGCCTTCATCCTCAAACTGAAGCATTATCCGTTCTTGGGTTTCAGCCCTACAGGTCTTTGTACTGAAACTTAGACTATTGGCTTTCCTGATTCTCAGACCCTCAAACTTGGATGGAACTACACTGCCAGCATTTCTAGGTCTCTTGCTTGCTAGCTGCAGATCATGGAAGTTCTCAGCCTCCACATTACATGATCTAAAATCATAAAATCTTTCAATCTCTCTCTCTCTCTCTTAATTTGCCTCCCTGCTTGTCATCCCCTTTTTCTCCAATTCCTTTTCTGAACTGTGGCCTGAAATTTTTTATCCCATTCACATTTTTGTGTATTTTATTCATTTGCTTGTATTTTTAGTTTTATTTACAATCATGCACTGATATTATGATAAGATACTATTTGGATATTGTTACAGGAAAATAGAGTCTCTGTTAAATTAATTAATTTACTCATTAGTTTATTCATTCAATGAATATTTATTTCATGTTTATAATGTATCATGCAGCATGTTAGACAAATAGGTTATACTAACGTACAAGGCAAAATTCCATTCCTCACTGAACTTAATGTGAAGAGATAAACAGTAAACAGTTTAATAAAGTTAAAATATAGTATAATTTCAAGTACTAACTAATACTTTGAGGAAAAAGAAAATGTATATGGGATTAAGACTCATAGAGGATTGCCATTTTAGATAAAGTGGTTAGGAATGACTGCACAAGGAAACAGCCAAGTTAGCAAACAGTCGTATAACTTTCTAAAGAAAGAATCATAGCTATAAATAGAGGTACAACTAAATGCCTTTTTGATTTATTGTAATGATAATAATGAGCAGTGGGGAATTATAATCATTAAAATACTTAGAGAAGAGCCTTTGGAGTTCTATATTAAAAAATGAAATGAAAAGTGGGCCCCTATTATACCCTATTTCTCCGAATCACTTTCAGGTACATTACATAATTAGCCCTGTAAGGCCATACTTAAAAGAAAACATAGGCAAGCGTCTTAATGACATCAGTACAGCAAACACTTTCTTAAGACGCAAAAGGCACTAATTATAGTCAGTGATTGATAAATCTACTTGACTACTTTAAAATTAAGGCCTTCTAAAGAGACCATCAAATAATAGAGAAGCAAAGTTGAGTCTGATAATTGTGTGGCTCATAAACCAACAAAGGCACATATTCAGAATATATAAACACTACTATGAATCAATTAGAAAATGACAATCACCCAGTATAAAAATGGGAAAATTACTTCAACTGGCATTCCACAATACAGAAAACCCAAATATCAAATAGCATAGGAAAATGCTTAATTTTACTTGTAATTGGGGAAATGAAAATTAAAATCAGAATGTTAGGTATTACTCAACACTCATTTAACATTAGATGTCTGGCAAAACCAAGTCTTGGAGAAAATGTGGAATAACACAATGTTGTTGGAGTAGAAATTTATAATAGTTATTTGTAAAATAGTTTGGCCCTTTTCCTTAAGTCAAATACCCTATATTTCACTATTTTAACTACCTGTTATATAACCTATAATATTGATTGCTTATGTGTGGCAGGTTAAAATATACAGAATGTTTATAAGAGCATTATTCATAATAACTCCAACTGGAAACAAACCAAGTATTTGAGAGTGGTGTGGATCAATAAGTTTTATCTTATTTATACAATGTTATGACTACAGTGAGGAAAATGAGAAACAATGTATATCTGTCCTCAATAACACAATTGAATTTAAAACCATAATTTTGCTACCAAAGTCCAGAAGAAAGAAAAAAAAAACAAACCCAAAAAATCCAAACTGCTTGTGGTATGAATCTTTTTACGTGTGTGTGTGTGTGTGTGTATTTAAAGCATGAAACTTTTTGCATTTATTGATGAGTAATCACACAGGAGTAAGAAATATAACAAAAAACATGGAAGTGATTATCACATATTTCAAAGCAATGGTAACATCTAGCTAAGAAGAAAGAAAGTGTGACCAGGAAATCACATACAGGGGTTATCTAGGGGTGCTGGCAATATTCTATTTCCTTATCTAAATAGTTACATGAGTGTTAGTTTTATAAATTATTTAAGCTGTAAATATATGCTTAATGGATTTTTCGGTTGTAGTCCACAATAAAATATCACAAATTGAATACAAATGACTCATACTGAGTAAAACAGGGTATCTACAGATGGCTCTGAAGAGTCATATGACTTTCAAATGACTTAAGCAATAATTATTGATCAACTAAAATGTTCTGGTTTCTTGTTAAAAGTCCACAGAGAAAACCATCAGAATATCTGCTTTAACGGTATTTACACGTGTGCATGAGTGACCATAATATAATGCACACATATTACATGGGTTGTTGAAGATTCAAGAGAGGATGTCTGGGGGTAACTAGAACATGGGAGCTTCAGTTTGAAATGGGATGATGAGGAAAAGCCTTACTGACTGGGTAATATCTCAGCAAATATTTGAAGGACCCAAGGGGTATAGCCATCTGCTGTCTACACCAGTGTAAAGACATAAATGCAATGAACGGAATAGCGCCCCCACCAAATATGTTCAAATCCTAACCTTTAGGACCTACAAAGGTGAAATTATTTAGAAATTGAGTCTTTAAAGTAGCACTAAATTAAGAATCTCAAATGAGATTATCCTGGATTTAGAGTGGGCCCTAAAGCCAATGACTGGTATTTCTATAAGAGATCAGAAAGGGAGATGTAAGCACTGAGACACAAAGGAAGAAGGTCCTATGAAGAGAGAGGCAGAGATTAAAGCCTATGTAGCCACAGACCACAGTGAACCTGGAATTACAGATGCCAGAGGAGGCAAGGAAGGGTACTCCCCTGGAGTCTTTGGAATGAGTGAGGTCATCTGACACCTTAATTTTGGCTTTCCAGCCTCTAAGTCTGTGAGAAAATTCCTTTTGTTCTAAGTCATAAAGTTTGTGGTAATTTTCTTCTCCTAGGGTAATGGAGATAAAAACAAAAACAAACTAAGTGGGACCTAGTTAAACTGAAAAGACTTTTTATAGCAAATGTAACCATAAACGAAAGGAAAAGAAAACCTTCAGAATAAGAGAAAATATTTGCAAATGATGCAACAGAGAAGTGGTTAATTTCCAAAATATATAAACAACTTATACAACTCGATATAAAAAAAACCAAATAACTCAATCAAAAAATAGGCAGAAGACCTAAATAGGCATTTCTCCAAAGAAGGCAAACAGATGTCCAACAGGGACAGGAAAAAATTGCTCAACATCACTAATTATCAGAGAAATTCAAATCAAAACTACAATGAGGTATCACTTCACAGTGGTCACAAAAGTTATTATCAAAAAGTCTGCAAAGACTAAATGCTGGAGAGGGTGTGGAGAAAAGGGGACCCTCCTGCACTGCTGGTGGGGATATAACTTGGTACAACCACTATGGAAAACAGCATGGAGGGCCTTCAAAAAACTAAAAATAAAAATACCATATACCATAGCAATCCCACTCCTGGGCTTCTATCTAGAAAAAACAAAAACTCTAATTTGAAAAGATAACTGCATTCCAATGTTCAATGAAGAACTATTTACAATAGCCAAGACACAGAAGCAACCTAAATGTTCATCGACAGATAAATGGATAAAGAAAGTGTGGTATATGTACTCACAATGAACTACTACTTATTCATAAAAAAAGAATGAAATAATGTGATTTGTAGCAACATGGATAGACATATTATTATACTAGTGAAATAAGCCAGACTAAGAAAGACAACTATCATATGATATTGCTCATATATGGAGTCTAAAAAAAATGATACAAATGAAGTTATTTACAAAACAGAAGTAGGCACACAGACATAGAAAAGAAACCTACAATTTATGGTTACTACAGGGAAAAAGGTGGGAGAGGGACAAATTAGGAATTTGAGATTAAGAGATAATAAAATAAACAAAAAGGACCTACTATATAGCACAGGGACCTATATTCAATATCTTTCCATAACCTATAATGGAAAAGAATCTGAGAAACTTATACATATACAACTGAATCACTTTTATATACCTGAAATATTGTAAATCAACTGTACTTCAATTAAAAAAAAAGTTTCTGGGAGTTCCCTTAGTGGTTCACTGGTTAACAAACCCAACTAGGATCCAGAAGGACACAGGTTCAATCCCTGGCCTTGTTCAGGGGGTTAAGGATCCAATGTTGCTGTGAGCTGTGATGTAGGTCACAGACACAGTTCAGATCCCATGTTGCTGTGGCTATGGTGTAGGCCTGCAGCTGTAGCCCCAATTTGACCCCTAGCCTGGGAATCTCCAAATGCCATGGGTGCCACCCTAAAAAGCTAAAAAAAAAAAAAAAGGTTTCTGGTAATTTTATAGCAGGCCTAGGAAACTAATACAAGGAGCATGCTCGGAATATTAATATTATTCTTCATTATTTTTCATGATTTTACTATTTTCTCATCTCTTTAAATATTGAGAGTGGGTAAAATTTTGGCCTTTGAAAACCCTTAATTTTTCACATGATATTAATTTTTCACATTATGTTCTGAGAGTTCCTGCTGTGGCATCATGGGTTAATGATCTGGCTTGTCTGTGGGGATGCTGGATCAATCCACAGCCCAGTGCAGTAAGTTAAGGATCTGGCATTGCTACAGCTGTGGTGTAGGACACAGCTCTAGCTCAGATTTGATTCCTGGCCTGAGAACTTTCATATGCCACAGGAGCAGCTGAAAAAGAAAAAAAATTGTTTTGTGTATATCTATTTAATTCAGTAAAATATGAAGTTTGAGTACACAGGAATAGTTTATCTATTTATTTAATAAACATGATTTCACATAAAATTGAAACAAAGAAAACATAATGAAATTATTATTTTTTAATTTTGCAAAATATAATCCTACAGAAATAATAATTTTGATATATCCTCTTCCAAATGCTATACCCATACACTTGATAATAAAATGACAGTGACACAAACTTTTAGGATCTTCCTTTTTAATTTAACTGTGACCATTTTAACCATACAACTTAGCTATCTACAAAACATGATTTTTGGTTTTTGGCCATGCCTGTGCTATGTGGAAGCTCCCACATCGGGTATGGAACCCATGCCACAGTGCCACAGCAGTGACCTGAGCCAAAGCAGTGTCAAAGCCAGATCCTTAACTGCTAGGCCACCAGAGAACCCTCAAAACATGGTTTTTAAATGGAAGCATAGTGTTTCATCCTTTGAATATAGTATAATTTATTTATCTAATCCTCTTGTGTGAAAATTTGGCTTAATCCAGCAATTTTCTATTATAAAAAAAATACTGTGGTCTCCTTATATGTAACTCTTTATGTAGATTCTTTATCATTACCTTGCAATGAATTCTTAGATTTAGAATTATTCTATCAAACGAAATGACCATTTTAAAGATCGTATTTCATTTTATAAAACAGATATCCAGGGAGTTTGTCTCAATGAATTCACCCCAGGATGAGTGCACGATGAGGCAGCACATAAAACTTTTCAAGAATGGCCTTGCAGTCAGTTCAAAACTGGTATCACATTGTTTTTCATTTTTAAGAGATAATTGATTACTGTATTTCCTTGTTTGTAATTTGGGGAAATAATACAACCTATCACATGGAATGGTTTGGAGGCTTAAAGATAAGATAATTTATGTAAAACATTTTAACTCAATGCCCATGATGAGTAATCTCTTAAAGAGGGGGTTCCAGGATATGCTTAAAAATTCGTTGACCTGTGCCCCTCACTACTTCAGGTGCTTTGGGCCCTGCTGGCCCATGCTGGCCCTCAGTTCCATACCACATCTTTCTGCTGTTTACACTGAGAGTGACATTCTGCTAGAAACTTCACCAGTTACTCTTAGGTGTTTCTGTTCTTTCAGTTGGTGTGTTACTTCCTCTAAGCCTGAGCCACCTACACAATATGGGCAAAAATTATTTCAAACTTGTGTAATGAAGACTCTAAGCTTGCCCAGATTTCAGCATTACAATATATTCCATATCCCAACCCACTGCTAATTTTTATTCCTTTTTCATATTACTCAGGTAATATATTGTATACCAACCCTGAAATTTTCAATGAATTGTCTCTGAATCTAGTAATGCACTGTTCAGTATTTATTGCATGAATAAATGGCAGGAAGTATTTTCACATACTTGGACAACTATGAACAGTTTCTTTTTCAATACAGCATGCCATATGTGCCAAATAACTGGATATTTTGCATATATAAAATAAATATTTCACAACAGATTGTTCAGTAAATAGTGTTTTCCACATCTTAGAAACATTTTCCTAAAAGGTAAAAAAAAAAAAAGTAATATCCGATTTTGATGACCAAATTATTTCCAGGCATTTCCTAAATTCTTCAGATTTAACCAGTACTGTATAAGATAGTATGCACTAAAATTCAAAAGAAGACAAGTCTTTTGCCTGCTCTATGATGACACTCTAAGCTCAAGCACAGTAAAAACAAAGAAATAAAAATCCAAAGCAATTTATTCCCTTTCAGAAAAAGCACACAAAATTACTCGGCAAACAAAAGAAAAACACAGGTGATGAATGTGGAGATTGTTATCAACAGAGCAGAGTAAGTGCACAGAGATGTACTGATGACTAAACACATATTAGAATCTGAACTGTGGTTATTTCTTAGAAAAAATTCAGTTTGATTTATAAACTCATTCCCACAGAGGAAATACTAAACTCTTAAAGCACTGCCCTCATCATAATGCAGATAATATAAAATGAAAGAAAACAAAAAGAAAATAATAAAAGAAAACTGAAAAGAAAGTGATCAAAGTAGGATGGCTTTCTTGGAGATTTTTATTGTTGTTTTTTGGGGGTTTATTTATTTATTTATTTATTGCCTTTTTAAGGGCTACTCACACACCACATGGATATTCCCAACCTAGGGATAAAATCAGAGCTGAAGCTGCCCAACTACACTACAGCCACAGCAATGCCAGATCCAAGCCACATCTGTGATCTACACCACAGCTCATACCAATGCCAGATCCTCAGCCCACTGAGGGGGCCAGGGATCGAACCTGCATCCTCATGGATCCTAGTCAGGTTTGCAACCAGTGAACCACCATGGGAACTCCTCATGGGATTTTTTTAAAGGGAGTAGAGGGAGATGAAGCTCTGACAGTTCTCAAGTGTATTCTGCACAGCCCTCAATGAAACTGTGCCCCAGTTACCTACAGAATAAACAGTTTATTATCATGCTCTGTCTAGCTTTCCCTTTTCTGCCTGACTTACTCTCCCCACTTACTCATTTCTGCTCCTCAATATTAACTTCCAGAAATGTACTCTCATGAAGCATACTCCCCAACTCCATATACACACACGAAAATAAATTAGCATGTGGAGACAACAAGAATCTTAGGGAAGACAAGCTCAGGAGTCATTTATTCTCTCCTTACCCAAATACTGAAAAGCACATACAAATGGCATTTATGTCTATAAACTAAATAGTACCTGGGCATCAGAATTATGATTCTTAAGTTGTATATTCTTTCTTCCTGCATGTCTTTCTCCTGAAATATCTCTATCCATGCAAGTAGGCAGTCTTATCCATTTTTTAAAATCCATTCTCAAATGCTATATTCCTCATCCTGTCAAAAGATGTTAAACACTAGCCCTCTGAAATAACTGTATCTCTTTAAAGTACTTATTTAGCCCTGCATTTCAAACTTGAATTACTCATTCATTCAAGAACTATTTATAAAACCTTGACACCTGACAAGAATTAAAGAAGATTATGAAGATAAAGAACAAGCAAAGCAGATGCAGCCCAGGTTGCCATGGAGCTCATAGATTAATGAGAAAATAGATATTACTCCCCTTAATGTTATTTTTGAAGAAGAAATATAAAGTTATATGTGACCAAGAAGAAAGCAATCAAAATTATACATTATTACTGGAGTTCCCATCATGTCTCAGGGGAAACGAAACTGACTAGGAACCATGAGGATGCGTGTTTGATCCCTGGCCTTGCTCAGTGGGTTGAGGATCTGGCGTTGCCGTGAGCTGTGGTGTAGGTCACAGATGTGGCTTGTATCTCATGTTGCCGTGGCTGTGGCATAGGCCAGTGGCTATAGCTCTGATTTGACCCCTAGCCTGGGAACCTCCATATGCAGCGGGGGTGGTCGTAAAAATGCCAAAAAAAAATAATAATAAAAAGGACATTCATTACATAATTAGCTCCTTATCTGAGACCCTCATCAACATCAACATTAAAAAACTTCCCATACAATAAACACTTCATAAATATTTGAAATAAAATAGTTGAAGAGCAAAGAAACTATAAATTAAGGTAAGAGACTTATTGTATGCAAACATATTATTTGTTTTCTTTTTTCTTGTCAATTAAAACATATAGACAGTATTGGTCAATCAGTTCAAATGTTTTTACTCTGCTTTTTTTTTTCATTATAGCTGGTTTCTGTCTCAGCTGAGATGTTATGGAAGAAATAGGTTTTCAATTCTTAGGTACTATGTATGTGTAAACTGTGCATTTTTTGGTATGTGCCACACTTCCAATTTAGTATAGATTTTGCTATTGATTTTTGAGAAATGAGTTATAGGAATTTCTATTTAAAAAGCTAAACCACATGTGTAATTGAAATTGCTGCAGAGCCTCCACCGTATTCCTCATTAGATGTTTCTCTGAATTAAAACTGAGTTTGTACACTAGGTCGATGGCTCCCATCTGAGTCATTAGAATTGTTTGGGCAACAGGTCAGAGTTGTAGACTCCAGCTGATGTTATCCGTCAAAATTATTCTTCAACTTTTTTTAATGTGTTACTAGAAATATGAGAATCAAACCCTATCCTGTGATTTCCACATATTAAAATGGAAATAAAAGTTAACCTGCTAGAAGATAATAGTCTCCTGAGAACATTTCTATTCATTGTCTTATGTTTTAAGCTATAATATTCATAAACAAACAATAATAGTACATTTCTCCTTGGTGTATGGAAGCCAGAGTAGACAGCTATTCATAGCACAACTGTACAGTGACCAGGGCCTGAACTAACTGTTAATACTGGAAAATAAAGACAGATTGGAGAGAGTGTGAGGAAAGTAGTGGCTTATAGAGAAGCTGCTACACCTGAAAGAAATGAAGCTGGGAGCATCTGACCTCTGATGCCTTAGAGACTGATGGCATAATTACCGACACTAATAATAAATAAATAAAGAAGAAAAAAGGAAACTTTGAGTATATTTTTAGCAAGACAGAAAGCTAATTCCAATGTCAATATTATTTGGAGATGTGTAAGGGAGCTCAAGAGATAAGATTAAAGATAATTGCCTTGCTATTTATCTGAGAGTAAGCAGGACCTAGAAAGGGATATGTATGGTTATAAAAATAATCAGAGAGTCATAATTTGATGTCTATCTCAAACTGAGAGCTGTTGAATGAAGGCATATAGATTTCCAAAGAACATTTTTGAAATAGAATAATAATTTCAATGTAGAATGCAATTATATTGTATTTTATTCTGATAAATGGTCTATTTATTTAAAAAATATTTGACTTCGAACTTAAGTCCAGATGTAGGTGTGCTGGGGAAAATTTAACATACTAATCAAGTCCCTGAAAATAAAATATTATTAGGAACAGTTATCTTTGAAGAAAAGGCATGATTTTCTTAATCTGGTAATTTCTTATAAGCCTTGCTGCTTTAATATATAATTATAAAAATGAAAAATGCTAGATATTGAAAGAGATACTGCCACATTTGTGAGCCACTGAGATCAGTCATGAGCCTAATTATTTGGAGAAATATTAAGTGTTCCTTGGCATTATTTATGAATGTCAGTGTTGATCATGAAGCCCCAGTCTGAAGGAAGAATTCCAATAGTTCTGTGAGTCTTAACTTACATTTTCTGTAAATATGTACTCAATAGAAACACAACACTGTTCAATAAGCTCAATCAAAATGTAGTTGATTTTTTAAACTAACTTTTTAAAACAGGAACTGAACATGTCCTAAATTTTGCACATATCTTTATTCATATAATTTATAATAAAAATGAACAGCTATAACAAATATCACATATGATCTCAAAAAATAGAAAACAATGACGGGGAAAATACAACTGTCATATTCTGAGCTACCTGTGGTATATGAATTATTTTGTTAATTAAGTTTGAAAAGTGTTGGGGTAAAATTTTATTTTATGAAATATTTTATGAACAAACTAATGAAATATAAATGACATTGTTATGAGACAGCCAGCTCTTTCAGTAAACAATCTTCATTGGTTTTATCTGCTCAAATAAATACATCAAATATTCCTCATAGAGCCTCAGCTCTGTTCTAACATATACTTCCATTTATAAAATCTCTAAAATAACTGTTAATATTTGGTATAGAACCATGTTGCTTTCTAAGAAAATTAAATTCTGAAAATGAAAAAGCCAAACATATCTATTCATCTTCTTATGCGATTGCCTATAAATTCATAAAAATGATATCCATGCCAAGCTATGTGACAGTTCTATAAGGATTATGCTTAAAATTAAGTCCTATATTATAAAAGAACTGTCCTTTTATTAGCTCTTTAAAAAGCAGATTTTCTGTTTTCTGACCAGCAGAAATTGATAACAACCAGTAAACTACCTCACCTTTGTGTTGTCCTCTCCTGAGAAACTAGCCACGTAAAGGGAGTATTTCAAATTTGTACCTGATTATGTAAATACCAATTTATAAACACATCCTTTCATTTCTCTTTTTTACTTTTTCTAACTTTTATATAATCTTCCACCTATTTGATTGTAGAAGTAAATGCAGCTGATAACACGAGCTCTTCAATTCATTAATTAAAGAAATAACTAAATTTTTAACATGCATTGTAATAGGCAATACCAAATGGTCTTAAATTCAAAAGTCAAACAGGGATTAAGAGCAAGAAAGTCTCCTTCTGACCTTTTCTATACCTGCTAAGGACCCTGCCTTTTTAGATGCAATGACTGTGGTCAGTTTTTATAGATCTTAGACATAGTCTCTACCTTGACAAAATATACACTTATAGCTTTTTTTTTACACACACAAATTGTAGTACAGACTGACCCTTGGACATCACAGGTTTGAACTGCATGAGTCCACTTATGCCTGGGTGCTTTTCTCTTTTTTTTGCCTTTTCTAGGGCTGCTCCTGTGGCATATGGAGGTTCCCAGGCTAGGGGTCGAATCGGAGCTGTAGACGCCAGCCTACACCAGAGCCACAGCAACGCAGGATCCAAGCTGCGTCTGAGACCTACACCACAGTTCATGGCAACACTGGATCCTTAACCCACTGAGCAAGGTTAGGGATCAAACCCGCAACCTCATGGTTCCTAGTAGGATTCGTTAACCACTGCGCCACAACAGGAACTCCAGCCTGGATACTTTTTAATAGTCAATAATACTGTGTACTGGTTGGTTAAATTTGTGGGATGTGGAGGGACAACAGAGATGGAGGAATCACATGCAGAAGAACCTGGAATAAGAAGGCCCACTAAGGTTATAGGCAGATTAACTCCGTTGTTCAAGGTCATCGATACTTTATACACCTGCTCTGTGGTGTTTTATTTAAGTGTCTTCCAGATACAACCATAATAGCACAAATAAAGATGTATCACTCATCTCCAGAACTGAATATATATTTCTGTAGGACACATATACCATGATGAACTATCTTTTCTGCTATCTGTCATAGGACCACCCATATTTTTAGAATGACCTTCCAAAATTAAAAGTGTCTTACTGTATACATTTTCACTTTGTTGTTCAATATTTAACATATTTTATTTTTCTATATCTAAATATGCCTATGAGAAGTCATTTTACTTGGTTTTAACTTTCTAGCTTTCGATTATTGATATATTTCTAATTTGAGATGCATTAAGATCAAAATATCCTCAAAATATTTCCAAAGTGAAAATTTTAATATTACCACAAATGTGGCTTTTTAGTTAGTAAATAATAAAATAAAATAACTAATACTGGCACAATGAATCTGTCATTATTTGAGATAAAAATCTGAAGACGAAAGAAGAAATTTAAAAATATGCATAGGGAGTTCCCATTGTGGCTCAGCAGTAATAAACCTGATGAGTATCCCAGAGGAGGTGGTTTGATCCCTGGCCCCACTCAGTGGGTTAAGGATTTGGTATTGCTGTTGCTGTGGCTTTGGCATAGGGTGGCAGCTGCAGTTCTGATTCGACCCCTAGCCTGGGAACTTCCATTTGCCCTTAAAAAATGCTTAGCGCAAAACAAACAGAAACTGAATGCAATGCACTTAATTTTCAATCATGGAAGACTGATCAAAGGAATATACATGGACAAAAAGAACTAGAAAGATCAAAAGGAGGGAGGGATGCAAGAAGAGGAGGAGGAGATGAAAGGAGGGAAGGAAGAAAAGAGGGAGAGAGAGAGTCTGAATTTGTGGGTTTCCAGAAAATGTAAACATTTTGGAGTACATTTGACTCTTTAAGCTAAAGGCAGTGCCTAAAATTATGAGAAGTAATAGCAAATTCAGTAAAAGCTATTAATTGTATTTTAATTTCAAATTTCTCAGTTTAGAAGATATGTTACTTTTACCTACCTAAACAATGGCAGCCTATTTCTCTCTATAGGAATTTGGAAAACTATTTTTTCTTTATATTTTTCTGTTATTTATTGTTCTAATTGGCATAATAAAGGTGACTTTAATTTATATTTTAAATGTGTAAATAAGATGGAATAATGCATGACAAAAACTACCAACTGAAAAATATCTGTAAAATAAAATTTTTATTATCTAAGCCAAAGATCTACTTTAATTTGGTGTAACTAATTTCATAGACCAGAGAATATATGGCATTCTGTTAATATGTGGGCTTTTACTCCTTCTTCAGAAATTTTAAATATCAACCGAGTAGCCATTGGAAGTAACCTGTGGAAGTACCATTTTTTCATCTATCCATTCCTTTATTCATTTGTTTTTCACATGAGCTGGATCATGTAGGAATATTTTGGTAAATATAATACACAAGTACTCAATGTTTAGAGGCTTAAAATCTAGGGAAACCTACCACTAAGAAATCAAAGTAATTTATCGAATTTTTACACTAACGCAGAAATTTTTCCTTAAGGTACTTTTGATAAAAAATTAAACATTAAAACTACTATCAACAAAAGAGAAAGAGAAATGTTAACAGAAAATAAAAGAAACAGGATATGAATTTTCAATTTTAAATCTGCTATTTTTAAAAACACAGTTCTGAAAGATACACTGGATAGCTATATCAGCTATTGTAAAATTGTTTAAATAAAGTTAATTCTTTTAAAAATATATCCTCGCTATTAGCTGTGAAATTTCCTTGTGTAAAGACTTGGTACAATCATTAGATAGTAATAAAATATCTACAGTTGTAACTAAGAATTCTGACTTCTTAACTATGTATGTATCTTACCATTGTGAAATTGAAATTAAGCTGAAGGAAATGTATTGAAAGACAAATGATGGGTAGGAGAATGATGTGTCATATAATTGACAAGAAGCTAAGAACCAAATTTGGAAACAGATAACACTCAAGGCAATTATAGAATCTAGAAGCAGTGAGAATAATAAAGGCCTCATGACCAGAAGTATATCATTCAGATGTTGTCACATGGTTTGTTTCTTTTCTAAATTTCTCTGTCCATTTAGTCATGATTCAAAATTCAAGGATGGAGTATATAATTTGACTGTATTTGGATAATACACCTGTCTATGAACTTGGGAGTATAGCTTCCTGATCTGCAATTTCCAAAAAATATTGTGGGAGCACTCAGTTTACTGGATTATCCATAAAGGTAATAATATATACTTTCTGCATTTCTTGTATTTTTCTGTCATCTATTCCACCCCTCTGTTCCCTATAAATGTTCCTATATTGTTATTTTGACCAGGATTAATTTACTTTTTCCTCGCTTGAAATATTCCTCAATATCTGCAACAACATCAATAAATTCTCTGTGTTGGAGCTTTTGTTATCTCATTACCAATCAGTGTATCCAACTTCTCAGACTTATTAAATGACAATGAACAACTCTAGAAAATATTAATACTTGATGCCATGTAAGATAAAAGAAAACCTCATTTATATAGTCTAAAACACAATATACCAGAATGTTTTTTGTTATTCTGGTTTTACTTGAATCTTAATTAAAAAAAAAGTTTCCATTTCTAAGAGAGGAATATACTTATTTATTCTCTGCTTCACTGACATTTACTTCACCAACTTTCCCTCTAATTTTCAATTCAGGAAGGAAAAGATTACCCAAGAGCAAGGCTGCTTATTGAAGTTTTAGTGAGTCTTGCTAATGAATATACTTGATTAACAGAAATAGCTTAGTTCCCATTGTCATCTCTCCCAAAACAAACATTCACTTGAAAGAATTTTTGTTTAAAGAATAAGATAAAGAAGAGGCAGAAAACAAGGGGGGGCAGAACAAGATGGTGGAGGAGTAAGAGGTTGCGCTCACCTTCTCCCACAAACACATCAAAAAAACACATCTACATGTAAAACAATTCACACAGAACATCAACTGAATGCTGGCAGAAGAACTTAAACCTCCAGAAAGGAAGAGGAACTCTTGACATAACTGGGTAGAACAAAAGAAAAAAGAGAGAGAGAAAAGGAATCAGGATGGGACTAGCATTCCTGAGAGAGAGCTGTGAAGGGGAAAAGGAACCCACATCCTAAGAAGACACCTAACTTATAGAAAGATCAGCCAAGTCAGAAGGACCTCAAAGTCGCCAAGAAAGGCGCAGCATCTGAACTGAGAATGGCAAAGCAGAGTGAGAGCAGTACAGATCATCTGAACCACTGGTTGGGACACCACAACCTGAGATGTTCAGGTGGTTGCTCGGCGCTGAGACTTAGGTCAGTCCCCAAGAGAGGACTAGGGTTGGCAGTGTGGAGACAGCTTAAGGGGCTAATGTGCAGTGCACCATGGACAGGGGAGCAGTATGCTATGGGCTGAGGAGTGGAATGCTACAGCAGAGGGAACCTGGGAAAAGGTCCAGCCTGCAGTAGAGGCAAGGCACCACTGTTGGGGAGGATGAGAAGAGGAGGGGCAGACGCCATTGGAAACTCCCTGTTCCAGAGCATGCACATGCACCCGCAGGCTCCCAGAGAGTGGGGAGGCTCTGGCATAGGCCAATAGTGGCAAGAAGCCACTCACTACTCTATAGGGACCTAGCAGCTCTGGCATTGGCTGCATGGGGCAAGAACTCAGAAGCTAACCTATGGAGGACCAGGCAGCTCTGGTGCAGGCTGCACAGGGCAAGAAGCCTCTTGCTCATTTAAGGGAGATTGGGAGCTTCTTGTGCAGGCTACCAGTGGCCAGGCACCTCTTGTATGGGCTAAGGGCATCAGGTGGCTAAGTGTGGTAGAGTGCCTACCACGCACCATATGCTGTTGCTCTCACCCCCAGGGAACACAGCCACCCTGCAGCTGCCACTGCCAAACACTGGGTGGCACCCAGACACTTGGTCACTGTCCCTTCCCAAGACCCTTCAATTAGGAGCAGCTGGTGCAGCACCTCCTGAGTGGGCTAAGTGGGACAGGGTGCTTCTTGCCTGGTCTGCAGGTGGCGGGAGCAAACCTCTACAGTTATCCCTGACTTCAGAGGCCCACTGCCACTGGAGATATCTGAAAAAAACCACCTGCAGCCCCAACTACCTCAGTGGGCACCACAGAGAAGGACATTGCGATGGAACACCACCTGTTGTTGCTCTCGCTCTCCTGGGAGCACACCCACACTGCCGCTGCCACTGCCAAACACTCTGGGTAGTGTTCAGATGATAGATCACTGTCCCTTCCGAGGAACCTGCAACTAGGGGCAGCTTGTGTAGCACCTTCTGTGGGGGCTAAGCAGGACAAGGTAATTCTGGCATGGTCAACAGGAGACAGGGGCAAACCACCGTAGTTATCTCTGTCTCCAGAGGTGGGAGTGGACCAACACCACAAGGGGTCCATCAACAGGCACCACTTGCAGCCCCAATTATCTCAAGGGCACCGCAGAGAAGAGCATTGTGACCTAACACCACCTGTTGGTGCCATTGCACTCCTTGGAACACACTGGCACTGATGCTGCCACTGCTGAATGCTCTGGGCTGTACCCACACACCTGATCTCTGTAATTCTCAGGATCCTGCAACAAGGAGCAGCCTGTGAAGCCCCTATGTGAGTGAAGTGAGACAGGTTGCTTCATGAATGGTCTACAGGTGACAAAGGCAAAGCACCGCAGTTATCACTGACTCCAGAGACAGGCATGGCCCGCTACCACTTGGGGTCCCTGAACAGGCACCACAGGAGGTTCCAATCATCTCAGAGGAGGGCATTGCAACTAGACACTAGCTGTTGTTACTCTCACCCCCCTGGGATCTCACACACCCTGCTGCTACTACTACCAAATGCCCTGGTCACCTTGTAGATCTGCCTAGAGCTCATTACCATTTCCCAGGGCCTTGTAACTAGGAGTAGCCTGTGCCACCTTCCTGCAGGTCCTTGCCACTGTTGAGAGCCCAATGACCAGGCACTGACTGCTAGCCATACCCATTGCCTCCTTCTCCCTGAAAACACACTGAGCATCCTGAGAATAACAGCCTGCTCACACTGAAGAAAGAGACAGCAAATATTCAAACTCCCACACCAAAAATAAACAGTAACCCCCCCAAAAAAATACAAAGGGGCACTCTGGCATAGAAGTAGCCTTACAAGAATACAGTCTGGCTTCCCCAAACTCACAGAAAAAGAAAAACACCAGCAAGATGAAGAAGCTCAAAAACCACTCCAAGTTAAAGGACCAGGAGGAGCCACCTAAGCAGTTGACAATGAAACAGACCTCTGCAATCTGACAGACACTGAGTTCAAAATGGAGATAGTGAAAATACTGAAGGAATTAAGGCTAAATATCAAGGTGTTAAGAGAAGATATGAGCAGTAATGCAGATTCCCTTACAAAGGAACTGGAAAATATAAGGAGGAGCCAAGAAATTCATTTGAGAGATGCAAACTGAGCTATAGGCAATAAAGAGTAGAATGAATAAAGCAGAGGAATGAATTAGTGATGTGGAAGATGACAGATTAATGGAACTCACCCAATCAGGACAGCAGAGAGAAAACCAAATGAAAAAAAATAAAACAATATAAGAGATCTATGGGATAATATAAAGCAGACCAATCTATGCATAATAGGACTTCCAGAAGGAGAAGAAAAAGAAAAAGGGATTAAAAATACATTTGAAGAAATTGTGGCTGAAAACTTTCCAAATCTAAAGGAAACTGATATCAAGAAACAGGAAGCACAGAGGGCCCCAAACAAGTTGAACACAAACAGGTCCACACCAAGACATATTATAATAAAAATGGCAAATGTTAACGATAAAGAGAGGATCCTAAAGGTAGCAAGAGAAAAGCAAAGCATTAATTATAAGGGAACCCCTATAAAAGGCTATCAGCTGATTTCTCTACAGAAACACTATAGTCCAGAAGGGAGTGGCAAGATATATTTAAAGTGCTGAAAGGAAGAAATTTGCAACCTAGAATACTCTATCCAGAAAGAATATCATTTAGAATAGAAGGAAAAATAAAGAATTTCTCCAACAAACAAAAGCTAAAAGAGTATAGCAATATTAAACCCATTATAAAAGAAACACTGAAAGGGCTTCTCTAAATTAAAAAAAAAAAGTAAGAAGAATTAGTATGGAGGAAACCGCAAATGGAAAGTAATCACTTAAATAGGCCAGCATACACATCTAAACCTGAAGATCTTTAAAAATAAATGCATAAATGAATAAGTACATAAATACATACAAGACATCAAAATCGTACCATGTGGGGAAGGAAAGTAAGAAAATATAGATTATTTTTTCTATTTTAATGATGTGTTTGAGCCTTTACGACTATCAGGCTAAAGCAAGCAGATATAAGTAGGGGTTAACATACTTAAAAAACAGGGCAAACAAATATCAAAACTGAACATTACTTTCACAAAAATTGAAAAGTACTCAAACAGAAAATAAATGGAAACATTCAACCAAAAAAAGAAGAAAAGAGAAACATAGAATCAACTGGAAAACAAGGTTTAAAATGGCAATAAATACATATATCTCAATAATCACCTTAAATGGCAATGGACTGAATGCTCCAATCAAAAGACACAGGGTGGCAAATTGGAGAAAAAAGCAAACACCTTCCATATGCTGTCCACAAGAGACTCAATTTAGGGTAAAGGACACAGATAGATTGAACATGAGGGGATGGGAAAAGATATTTCATGCCAACGGACAAGACAGGAAAGCAGGAGTTGCAATACCCATATCAGACAAAATAGACTTTAAAATGAAAGCCATAAAGACAAAGAAGGACACTATTTAATGCATAAAGGATCCATTCCAGAAGAGGATATTACAATCATCAATATATATGCCCCTAATATAGGAGCACCTAGATACCTCCAACAAATACTAACAGACATTAAAGGAGAAAGTGATGGGAATACAATCATAGAAGGAGACTTTAACACCACACTCACATCAATGGACAGATCCTCTAGACAGAAAATCAATTATGCAACAGAGAGCCTAAATGACAGATAGAAAAGTTAGACATCATTGACATTTTTAGGACATTACATGCAAAAACAATCAGAATATACACTCTTCTCAAGTGCACATGGAACATTTTCAAGAATGGATCACATCCTGGAGCCCAAAGCCAACCTCAACAAATTTAAGAAGATAGAAATTATTTCAAGTACCTTCTCAGACCACAGTGGCATGGAACTAGAAATCAAACACAGGAAAAGAAATGGGAAAAAACTTCCTAGGTGAAGACTAAACAACATGCTACTAAAAAAACAATGTGTCAATAAGGAAATCAAGAAGAAAATTTAAAAATACCTCAAGGAAAATGATAATGAAGATACAACCACTTAAAATCTATGGGATGCCACAAAAGCAGTGCTCAGAGGGAAATTCAGAGCAATATAGGCTTTCCTCAAAAAAGAAGAAAAATCTCAAATCAACAACTTAACTCACCACCTAAATCAATTAGATAAAGAAGAACAAACAAAACCTAAAGTCAGCAGAAGGAAGGAAATCATAAATGTCAAAGATGAAAACAATAAAATAGAGATTCAAAAAACAATAGAAAAATCAATCAAACCAAGAGCTGGTTCTTTGAAAAGGTAAACAAAATGGACAAACCTCTGGCCAGATTCACCAAGAAGAGGAAAGAAAAAACCAAATAAACAAATGTAAGGAAATAGAAAGATATTACATGCTCCTAGGTTGGAAAAATTAATATTGTAAAAATAGCCATACTACCCAAAGCAATCTACAGATTCAAGGCAATCCCTATAAAATTACGCTTGACATTTTTCACAGAACTATAACAAACAATCCAAAAATTTATATGGAACCACAAAGACCCAGAATTGCCAAAGCAATTCTGAGAACAAAAACCAAGCAGGAGGTTTAACTCTCCCAGACATCAGGCAATATTTCAAAGCCACAGTCATCAAAACAGTGTGGTACTGGTACCAAAACAGACAGACCAATAGAGAACCCAGAAATAAACCCTGACACCTATGGTCAATTAATCTTTGACAAAGGAGGCAAGAGCATAAAATGGGAAAAAGCCTTTTCAGCAAGCATTGTTGCAAAACCTGGGCAGCTGCATGCAAATCAAGGAAACTAGAACACACCCACACACCATGCACGAAAATAAACTCAAAATGGCTTAAAGACTGAAATATAAGACAAGACACCATCAAACTCCTGGAAGAGAACATAGGCAAAACATTCTCTGACATCAACCTTATGAATATTTTCTCAGGTCAGTCTCCCAAAGCAACAGAAATAAAAGCAAAAATAAACCAATAGGACCTCATCAAACTGACAAGATTTTGCACAGCAAAGGAAACCAAAAAGAAAACAAAAAGACAACTTTCAGATTGGGAGAAAATAGTTTCAAATGATGCAAGTGACAAGGGCTTAATCTCTAGAATATGCAAGCAATTTATACAACTCAACAGCAAAAAAGCCAATCACCCAAGTGAAAAATGGGCAAAAGACGTGAATAGACATTTCTCCAAGGAAAATATACAGATGGCAAACAAGCACATTGAAAAAATGCTCAACATCCCTGATTATTAGAGAAATGCAAATCAAAACTGCCTTGAGGTACCACCTCACACCAGTCAGTATGGCCATCACAAATAAGTCCACATAGAACAAATGCAGGCAGGGGTGTGGAGATAAGGGAACCTCCTGCACTGTTGGTGGGAATGTAATTTACATCCACTATGGAGAACAGTATAGAGATACCTTAGAAACCTATATATAGAATTACCATATGACCCAGTAATCCCACTCTTGGGCATATATCCAGACAAAACTTTCCTTGAAAAAGACACATGCACTCTCATGTTTATTGCATCACTATTCTCAATAGCAAAGACAAGGAAGCAATCCAAATGTCCATTGACAGATGATTGGAATAAGATAATGTGGAATATATACACAATGGAATACTTCTTAGCCATAAAAAAGAATAAGATAATGCTATTTTGAGCAACATGGTTGGAACTAGAGACTCATACTAAGTGAAGTCAGAAAGAGAGAGACAAATGTCACATAATATCACTTATATTTGGAATCTAATATAAGGCACAATTGAATCTTTCCAGAGAAAAGATTATCATGGACTTGGAAGTTGCCAAAAGGGGTGGGGAGGGAATGGGATGGATGGGGAACTTGGGATTAATAGATGCAGACTATTGCCACTGGAATGGAGTAGCAATGAGATCCTGCTCTGTAGCACTGGGAACTATGTCTGGTCTCTTATGATGGCGCATGACAATGTGAGAAAAAAGAATGTATACATGTATGTGTAACTGGGTCATCATGCTGTACTGTGGAAAACTGACAGAACACTGTAAACCAGCTATAATGAAAAAATAAATTGAAAAAAGAATATGATAAATAAAAATAATCTATTTTCTAGGAGAAACATTTCACCCAGGGCCACAGTTCTTTGCTTGGACGTAAAAGAGCAAAGCTTTGGAAAATTCAGATTACTTCATTTTGTAATACTCATTCAGATATTTGTTATTTTAATAGACACAGATGATGTTTTAGATTGAGTGACTATTAGCTTAAGCTAAGTCTGATATCATAAGAATCTACTCAACTTTTTAATAGACAACACTGAAGGTATTGTAAAGGTATTCTGAACTGGCTTTAAAAACTCATATGTGATAAATAATCTCTAGAATATTCTGAACTGGCTTTAAAAACTCATGTAAATGATAAATAATCTCTAGAATATTATCTCAAAGTTATCAGGTCCTTTCTTTAGCTTTCTAAGAAAGCATGACACATGCTTTTGCAAACATTGCCAGGGATTGTTGCTTTTAGATGTGCTAGTCAACAATTTTGCCATTCTGAACACAGGGGTTTGGGTTGTTAAGTCATATATTTTCTAGACCATAGAAATGTCAGTCATAATACTGTAAAAATAATCACTCAGTATTGTGCAGGCTATGACACACATATACTTGGTTGACAAAGAGAGGTGAGGATTAATAATTATCTTCACAAGTTTGTCTTAAAATTCTTACATCTCAAAGACTGGTATGCTCAGACTCACAAATTCTGGCCTCCAACATACACAATTCTGGGGATTTTCTTTCCCAAATGATAAGATGTAGGGAGAAGAGGAATAAAAAGAGAATCTCAGGATAATCACATAATCATATTAAAAGAGGTTCTCAAAAGATCTAGTCCTGTCAAACTGGCTTAGAGAAATTAGGCACAAAATTATGTAAAAAGCAGGCTACACTGAGGTATGTGTAGTCATCTATACATACTTTTTTCTACCTCTCCTTTTGTCCCCTCTGATATATGAAATGCATTTTATTGGAATTAGCTAAAATTAGAATGCCATTATTTGCGATTTCTTCAACTTCCTTCCTGCTTAGGAAATTTTGCAGTTGTGCAGGGATAGGCAGAGAATTTAAAGGAATGGCAGCAACTGAAAAGAAAATAATTTGAGATGAGTACCTAATTTAAAGCTACTGAATAACTGAAGCATAAAAATAGGTCATATATACAGACAGACAAGTAGAACAACAAATTAAACAAATCAAATTTATATGCACATATGTATATAAGTAAGTAGGTAGGCTTACAATGCCTTTCTATTATACGTAGACATTAAGCATAAAATGTTCCTTATTAAAGTAGGTAGAACAGCCACAGGAAATGCATTCATTTATTAAAAGAATTACTATAGTAATATTTAATAAATTTATTATGATTTATTATTATGTTATTATTTTTAATATATGACATGTTGATATTCATTAGTTTCTATCCATGTGCCAGACCTTCCATTAGTTAAAGAAATGCAGTGTTGAGCCAAAGAAACCAAATGTAGTTTTCTATGGATATTACATTTTTATGACAAAATGGCCTGCGTGAAAATATACACATCATGTTTTAATGTACAGATATGAATTATATGACATGCAAAGGTAAAGGTATACTCAGGGTGTGAAATATATAGTTCTGTTAGGTATGTGTGTTTATAAATGTGATATATGTATATGAGCATATAGATGTGTACTTATTTAATATACATATATGTAGGATATATATCTATATCATATGTTATCAGGTAGGAGCAATTCTAGTGAAGAAAAATAGAGCATGGTAAAGGTAAAGGGGTTGGAGTTGTCTATTTTACATAGAAGGTGCAGAGAAATCTTTTTGTTATAATCTGATTTGGTCAAAGAACTGGGTGAAATATGTTTAAGATCCAATAGGAGGACCATGTGTACAATGTTAAGGACTTTTGTCCAGAGAAATACAAGAAGTCATCAGTGGGTTTTGAAAAGGAAAATGGCACAATTTGTAAAAGGCCTGTACCTGCAGTGTGGAAAATGGACTATGAGGGTGAACAGGCAAAGAGGGAAACCAGTTGGGAACTGCTGTATAAATATTCCAGCCAAAGGATACTGGTAACTTCCAGAAAGCAGTAGTCTTATGAATTTTGTATCTGTGTGCTCATTCTTTTAACTCTGGAATATTCACTGTACACTAATGTGCTACATCATTTCATTTAACATCACATGTGTTTCTTTTCATCCTATACTATTTTACTTCTCTATAATTCCTTTAATATCTAATCTAGAAATGTATTATCTTTAGAAGTTACATATAGTCAAACAATATTTTATTTAGGGTATTTTTAGTAATATTCTGAAAGCTAAATAATTATGTAATAATTATAGAATATTTGGAAATAGAAATAAAAGAAAAACTAAGATCATCTTTAATTACACCATCTAGGCATTAGCACTCTTCTGTATACATACATGAATCTATATACATATATACAATTACATATATGATTTTGTTTATTATAAATATAGAACGCTGGGTTCTGACTTTTGCACACACATGTATATATTAACATAGGCCAACTTATATATAAGTACCTCATATTTTGTTTTTACTTGAGTGACAAATATAAATGGAAAAATATGCAATACTCATAGAGAAGAATTCATATTTTTTACATGACCATGCTCTTCAAGGTGATAGGTATGTTGTAAATCCTATCAACATACCAATGGCCTTTTTTCACAGAATTAGACCAATTAATAATTCAAAAATTTGTAGGGAACACCAAAGACCCCAAGTAGCCTAAATTATTTTCAGAAAGAAGAATAAAGTCCATGATTTCACACTATACCATGAAGCTACAGTAATCAAAATAGCGTGGTACTGGCACAAAAACAAACGCACAAATCAATGGAACAGAATGGAGAGCCATGAAACAAACCTACATGCTTATAGCCAATTAATCTATGACAAAGGAGGAAAGAATATTCAATTGGGAAAAGACAGCATCTTCAATAAATTGTGTTGGGAAAACTGAACAGCTACGTGCAAAAGAATCAAATTAGACTACTTCCTCATAATACGCAAAAACAAACTCTAAATAGATTAAAGACATTTTTTTTTGTCTTTTTGGGGCTGCACCTGCGGTATATGGAGGTTCCCAGGCCAGGGGTCGAATCAGAGCTGTAGCTGCCAGCCTACACCACAGCCACAGCAACACCAGATCCGAACCACATCTGCAACATACATCACAGCTCATGGCAATGCCAGATCATTTAGCCCGCTGAGCAAGGCCAGGAATCAGAAACTTATGAATGCTAGTCAGATTTGTTTCCACTGAGCCATGATGGGAACTCAGATTACACACAAATTTCAATATAAGATGTGAAACCATAAAACTCCTAGAAGAAAACAGAGGCAGTGTGGTATTTGACATCAATCAAAGATGTTAAATAACAGTCTCATAAATAGTGAAAACCCCTTCCCATTCTAGAAATAGACCTTAATCATCAATCTAGATATTAGTGTATGAAAAAAAAACTTACATTATTTCATTGTATTCAGGAAACTTGGTTTTACTTAGCTACATCATCTTTATATACATAAATATTATAGACATTAGTAGGTAATATCTTCATAAAAATGAGAAAATATTTTATTTATAGTTACTATACTTAACAGATAACCAGAACTGCAATTTGTCAATTAAATATATGTAGTAATACATATTTGGCTTGGAAATAGAGGAAAAAATATTTTAACAAGTGTTTCCCCATCTTTCATCTCCTTCTTTCAAAATGGCCTCGAGCCTGAAGGGACATACTTTTCCTTCCCTCTATAACATCTCTTTATTTATTTTTCCTTATCTGACATAGAATAAAACTACTGCTCATTTAAAATGTTAGGTAACCTAAAATTTCCATGGATTAGTTAAATTGATTTATATTTGAAATAATTTTTTAAGAATTCTAAGGCAAGATAGCAGCACTGGTGTAAACTACCAAACATATAGGAAATAAATACATTCTGAACAAAATAGGAAGGAATCATTGATAGCTCATTTTATAGGGCCAGTGTTATACCCTGATACCAAAATCAAATAAAGCTAAACAAAGAAAGAACACTAAAGGAACACTTTTGCTTCCCTAAAGTACATAGAAGTAAATTCTTCAGCAGAATCCTAGTTGGTCATATTCAACAATATCATACACAAATAATAAACCATGATAAAGTTAGATTTGGATAAATATTAGAAAATCAACTAATGTAATTCAGTATATTGATGGATTGTGGAGGGAAATTATACAATCATTCAAAAGATACATAAACAGATTTGACAAAACTCATCACTCATTCATAAAAACGGCCTCATTGACTTCATCACAATAATAAAGGGCATTGCTATAGGCTAAATGGTGTCTTTTTAAAACATTCAATTGGGAGGAAATAGAAAAATCTGAGCAAACCAATTACTAGCAGGGAGATAGAATCAGTAGTTAAAAAATCTCCCAACAAAGAAAAAGTTAGGACCAGATGGATTCATTTGTGAATTTTACCAAATATTTAAATAAGAATTAATACTAATCCTTCTCAAATTCATCTAAAAACATTGAAAAGAAGGGATTACTCCCAAACTCATTTTACAAAGCCACCATTACGCTAGTACCAAAGCCAAATAGGAACACTACGAGAAAAGAAAACCACAGGCTAATTTTTCTGATTAATATATATGTAAAAACTCTCAATAAAATAAATAAATCAAATTTAGCAGCATATTAAAAGGATTATACCCTATGGGATTCATCCTTTGGATTCAAGAATTGTTCAACATACACAAATCAACAAATGCAATATATCACATTAATAGAATGAAAAATAAGAATTATATGATCACTTAAATAGATGCAGAAAAAGCATTTGATGAAATTCTATATTTGATAGAATTTTATCAAATATAACTTGTATAAATTAGTTATAGAAGAAGTGTACTTCAAACCAATAGAGTCCATCTATCATTAGTCCACAGCTAACATCATACTCAATGGTAAGAGGTTGAAGGCTTTTCCACTAAGTTCAAGAATAAGAAAAGGGTACCCACTCTCAGCAGTCCTATTTAACATGGTACTGGAAGTGCTAGTTAAAGCTAAAGCTATTAGGCAAGAAAAAAAAAAGGCATTCGAGTGGAAAGGAAGAAGTAAAATTTTCTGTTTTTGTATATAGAAAACACTAAAGATTCCACCAAAAAAATCATTAGGTTAAATCAACATATTTATTAAAGTTATTATATACAAAATAAACAAAAATCAGTTATGCTTCTATACACTAAAAACAAATTGTCTAGTACACAGGGCTCAATGGGACAGAAGAAAGAGACCAGAAATAAATCTATACTTATATGGTCAACAAATATTTGACAAGAGAGCCAATAATCCTCAATGGAGAAAAGATAGTCTCTAAAATAAATAGTGCTAGGAAAATTGGATAGTAATATGCAAAAGAATGAAACTATACCTCTATCTTATACCACTTACAAAAACTAACTCAAAATGGATTGAAGACTTAAATATAAGTCTTAAAATCATAAAACTTCCTAGAAGAAAATATAGGTGTAAAGCACTTTGATATGGGATCCTAGTGACTATTTTTGTATACAGTCCTAAAGAACAAGCAACAAAAATAAAAAATTAAAAAGTAAGACTACATCAAACTTAAAAGCTTCTACACAGCAGAAGAAACTATCAACAAAATTAAAAGGCAACTTATGAAACAGAAAATATTTGCAAATCATGTATATGATAAGGCGTTCATACAAAAATATATAAGGAACTTATATGGCTCAATATCAAAAAGAAACAACCAACCAAATAATCCAATTTAAAACTAGCAAAGTATTTGGATAGATGTTTTTCCAAAGAGATAATTTGAATGGCCAATAGGTATATGAAAATATACTCAGCAGTTTTCATCAGGAAAATATTCAAGGAAATGCGAATCAAAACCACAAAGAGACATCACCTAGCATCTGACAGAATGTCTATTCTCAAAAAGACAGAACATAATAAGTATTAAAGAGGATGTGGATAAAAATGGAAATGTGTACTGTTGGTGGGAATGTAAATTGATGCAGCCACTATGGAAAATGGTATGGAGATTTCTCAAAAAATTAAAAATAAAACTACCACATGATCCATTAATTCCACTTCTGGGTATATAATTGAAGGAAATGAAATCACTATGTCAAAAAAAAAAAAAGTACCTCCATCCCCATGTTCATTGCAGTATTATTTCAATATGCCCCAACGTGGAAAACACTTAAATGGACAGATGAACAGAAAATAAAATGTGAAATATGTATATATTCATACATTATTCAGTACTTTCTGACAACATGGCTAAAGAAAGTCAGACAAAGAAAAACACAAGTGTATCTCATTTTATCAAATTTTGCAAGCATTTCTTTTCTTTTTTTTTTTTTTACAAGTTGAAGGTAAGTGGGAACCCTCCATGGAGTGTCTCAGGTGCCATTTTTCCAACAGCATTTGTTCACTCCATGTCTCTATGTTGCATTTTGATAATTTGCATCATGTTCACAATTATATGTTATTATAACCTATGATCAGTGATCTTGATGTTACTATTACAAAAAGGTTACAACTAGATGAAGGCTCAATAAAGTATTTTTTAATTAAGTTATGTAATTTGATTTTTTAGATGTAATACACTTGATAGACTACAATATAGTGTAAACAGAACTTTTACATGTGTTGGGAAACCAAAAAATTCATGTGACTCACTTTATTAGCTTGAATGTGATATTCCCTTGAATTGTGATGGTCTAGAACCCAATCTGCAATATCACCTGCTGTATTTATAATCTCACCCATACGTGGAATCAAAAAAAAAACAAAAAAAAAACAACTCACTGTGTTTATAGAGGTTCAGGCACTGGAAAGATGGTGCTGCCCAGGTCTCACTGGAAGGAGAGAAAGAAAGAAAGAAAGGTGGGAGAGAATAGTGGAGAGGGAGGTAGAGGGAACAGGGTCTGCATGGACCCGCAAGCTTTGTAGACCATGGAGCCCACTCTGTGGCATGACCTGCAAACCTCTGCACAAGAGAGGCTGGGATTAGCAGGTCAGCCCTGGACCATCCAGACATAATAGAAGACACCCCCCCAAATCAGAGATTGAATCTCAGCCACCCCAGTGGGGCCTTGGTGGGATCCTGGAGGCAGGAACCAAGATGTGGAGATAGACTTGTCATTTCAGGAGTCTGGGGATGGGGTAGGGAGGGGAAAGGGTACCACCTGCTAAGTTCCACAGTTTCCATACTGGAGAGCAGCGAGAGGGGAGAAAAAACTTTAACAATCAGCCGGTTATTATTATTATTATCATCATCATAATTCATGGCAGAACAGCAGTGAATACCAATAAGCTACTATTCCAGCTAGGAGTTATGTGTCTTAAAGGGGAAGAAAATGAGTAATCTTAATCAATAGGTTAGCCTTTCATCTTAACTGGGAAATTGGCTCCACATTATTTTGAGAATATGTAAAATAAAGGAGCCACATTTTCAGGAAAGGTGAGACTATAGTGTGTACTTTTCCAATCTCACAAAGCACAATTTGTGTTAAAAACAGAAAAGTATAATTTAAACAATTCTTTAGAGAAAGAAAACCTTATTTTTCTTATTTCTTTAAAGAAAACACAAAATTAATTATTGTGACCTCATAAAATTGAGGTCATGCTATACATACAATTTTCCTGTTTCAATTTTTATAAGCCATGCTTTATTTTGAAGAGTCTATCTGGTCTTCAAGTAATCTGTATGTATACCTAGACTGCACTTGTTACATTCTTCTTCCCTAAAACAGAACAGCCAGGAAAAGAAATTTATATTTAAGTCCAAACCCTTAGAACATCAGAATTTAAGGTACATTATCCATATTTGGAGAAAGGGTCTCTATGTGTAAGAGAAAATGTCCCGACAAAAATGTAGAAAGGAGAGACCCTGGCCATGATGACTAAGCAAAACCCAGCCAACTACCCCTAACCACCCCTCCCCACACATCTGCTTCTGTAAACTTGGCAGTTCTCACTCTGGTCCGCCAAGCATGGACCCAGAAGAACTAGCCCATAAACGCCTCTTTGGGGCTTAGATTCTGGAGAGCCATCTCCTCTGAGCCTGCCAGCATAATAAACCTGAGTTCTCCAACTCTCTGAGTGCTGACTTGGTTTCTTGCGGGTAAAAGAGCTGATACACTGCAGCCACAGGGCTGTCACCAGAGCTGATACGCTATGGAGCAGAGCTGCTGGGCAGCTGCCTTAACATATGGAGGTGACTAAGTTATTAAAATGAGGTAACTGGGGTGGCCTTTTGTCTAATAGGATTTACCTTAATGTAGGAAGAGGAAATGTGGAACAGAATGTGCAGAGAGAAAGACTGTGAGAAGACATGGGGCTAATGCAGCCTTCTGAAAACCATGGAAAGAAGTTTGAAGCAAATTCTTCCCTCAAAAACCCTCTGTAAGAACTAATCCTACAACTACCTTAATCTTGGACTTCTTAGGCTCCAAAACTGTGAGAAAATAAAATGTCTATTGTTTAAGCTGCCCAGTCTGTGGTACTTTTGTAAACAAGAAGGTTCCTGGAGGCTGCTAGGCACACAGGCCTTTCTGTGTCCTCCGTTTCTTGCTTTTAGGGAGTAAGCTTCAGGCTCCATAACATTCCTTGAGTTCCAAAGGAAGTTGCTAATCAGGGAAGGGAGAGGATGCAGAGACCAGGGAGGAGCAGTCAGTAGACAATAGTACAGCCTTGGGGGTGGGTCCTGGTTCCTCCTTAAGGAATATGCATAACAATATATTTGAACCTCTCTGTAGAATTAAAACCCCCAACAAATGGAAGAACTACTTGATGAAGCATTTTTCATTCCAGGAAGAAGGAGGACCACCAGAACTAGTCCTGAGGCCACCAAACACCAGCTTTGAAAGACAATGCAAGCTTGCCTCTACCCTGATCCTTAAGTGTGGCCATATTTTCCAATCCCCAAACTATAAAACCATCTTCTAGTCCCTTCCAAGGGGGGCACAGTCTCTGAGGCATTAGCCTGCTGTGGTCCCCCCTTTGCCTGGCAAAGCAATAAAGTTATCTTTTTCTCCTTTACCCAAAACTCTCTTTTTCAATTCTGCAGTGGCAGACAGAGGCCGAGTTTTGGCCAACACTTTCTCAGTTGTAGCCCTAGCAAAATATGCAAACATTTATGAAAAACCTGAATGATTTTCCAACAAGATCTGAAATAAGACAAGAATATGCACTCTCACCATTTCTATCTGACATAATGGAGCACACTCCACCCCAAGGCAGTGCAGCTAAATCCAGAAAAAGATATGAAAGGCGTACAGATAATAAGAGAAGTACTGTTCTATTTACAGACAATAAATTGTGCATATAGACAATCCTGAAGAATCTATGAATCGCTACTAGAACTAGTACATGAATTTAATAAGGTCACTGGGTCAAATATAGTTAATTGTACTTGCCAACACTGGCAATAAACATTTGGAAATTGTATTATTTATAGTAATATAAAAATACACAATATGTATGGCTACATTTACCTAAATATGAACAAGCCACTGAATCTGCAAAACATTGTTAAAAGATTAAAAAACCATATACATATAAATGAAGGAATATACTAATTTAATGCTTTATTATAAGACTATGTTGTTAAGGTTGTAATTCTCTAAAAACTGATATAGATTTAACTAAATCCCAATTTAAATCCAATTACACTTTCATAAAAATATCAATTATATATCAAGACCATATGAAAAACATTAAATTCAATAAAAAGGAAATCTACCCACATCTACAAAAAAGATTTGAAAACTTTAACAAAGAAGATATATAAATGATAAATAAGTACATAAATATGTGATCAAAATATTGAGTTTAATAATTTTATTTATTACATTTAATATTTATGGACATTCAACTTGAAAAGTTGATGAGATCTCTATACACTAGAAAAATAGTTAAAATTAAATACATATAGCATTAACTGTTACATAGAATGCAGGCAACTGGAACACATATAAACTGAAAAAAACTTCAGAAAACATTTATAAAATTTACAATTGTTGGGATTGGACTCCTTCCTGATATATGAAAATATATACTTGTAATATTTTAATGATGCCTTATTTGTCCAAGGATGATTGCATCTATCAATGGAAAAAATACATTGTATAAAAACAATTATATTACACAAAACAATTCATTTTATAAAATAATAAATCACTGGTACTAGATAAGGTCATTCAAATATGTCGATGGGATGTTTGAACTGCTATTGTATGAAAAATAGTGCCAAGTTATTTCCTCACATATTACAGCAAATTAAACATCAACTATATGGAGTTCCTGTGTGGATCAGTGGGTTAAGAACTGGACATAGTGTCTGTGAGGATGTGGGTTCAATCCATGGCCTTGGTCAGTGGGTTAAGCATCTGTCATTGCCACAAGCTGCAGAGTAGGTCACAGATGTAGCTCAGATCCACTGTTGCTATGGCTGTGGTGCTGGCCTGCAGCTGCAGCTCCAATTCATCTCCTAGCCGAGGAACTTCCAAATGCTGCAGGTACGGCCATAAAAATAAAAATAAAATCAAGTATATTAAAGAGTAAAATAATAATAACAAAAAGGAGGAGGGAGTAGAGGAGCACAAACAATAAAATCTAGTTGAAAATGCATATGCATAGACAATCTTAAAACATAATTTTTTTTCTAATTAAACAATAGATAAAATCCAAAGAGAAAAATAATGAAGACATTTACAACATATACTTAAAATTAACTTCGCAAAATATTTTTAAAAGTAAAGCAAAAAATGGAGAAAAATCATTTGATCATGTGTCATACATATTACTACTTCCTTAAGAAAAAGTACATGTACAGAAAGATAACTGGAAAATCCCCAAACTTGAGATTAAACAGCATCCTTCTACATACTTTTGATACTACCTAACTTGAAGACTAACTATAAATCTGTAGTAGTCAAGAAAGTGTGGCATTACAAAACAATAGACAAATGGATCAACATACCATTATTAAAAAAATCTATAAATAAACTTATATGCAATAGTCAATTGATCTTTAACAAAGAAGCAGAGATAATATAATGGGTCGAAGATAATATTTTCCATAAATGGTGCTGGCGTAAATGGAAATCCACATTTCCAATGAAAGAATATAGACACAGACCTTAACACTTATGAGTATTAACTCAAAGTTGATCACAGACCTAACTGTAAAAGGCAAAACCATAAAACTCTTAGAAGATAACATCAGAGAAAACCTAGATCACCTTGGGTATGTCAATGCCTTTTCAGGTACAACACCAAAGGCATGATAAACTGAACTTCATTAAAATTAAAAACTTCTGCTCTGTTAAAGACAATGTCAAGAGAATGAGAAGAAAATCCATATACTGGAAGAAAATATTTGATAAAGGACTATACAAAATATAGTCCAAAATGTACAGGAATTATTAAAATTTAATAGGAAAATGTGCAGTTCAATTCAAAAATAGATGAAATTCCTGAACAGACACATCATAGAAGGTATACAGAGGGCAAGCAATCATATGATAAGATAGCCAATATCATGCATCATTAGGGAATTACAAATTAAAACAATGAGATACCATTACACACCTATTAGATGGGCCAAATTCAGAAGTGCTGACCACGCAAAAGTGCTGGTGAAGAGGTGGACAAACAGGACCTCTCATTCACTGCTGGTAGGAATGAAAAATAATACAGCCACTTTGGAAGGCAATTTGGCAGTTTTTACAAGACCAGACATACTCTTACTATTTGATTCAACCATCACACTCCAAATGAAATGAAAACTTATGTCTTCACAATAACCTGCATATAGATGCTTACTGCAGTTTTATAATGTGCAAGTTTCAAACTTGGAAGCAACCAAAATATTCCACAGTAGATGAATGAAAAAATGAATTGTGGTATATCCAGACAATGGAATATTATCCATCACTAAACAGAATGAGCTATCAAGCCAAGGAAAGACATGGAGGAAGTTTAAGTCCACATTGCTAAGTTAAAAAAAGGCAGTCTGAAAAGACTACATTGTGTATGCATCCAGCTGTATGACATTCTGGAAAGGGCAACACCCTAGGCGCAGTAAAAAGACTAGGAGCTACAAGGGCATAGGGAGAGAGAGGCATGAATAAGGAGAGCACAAAGGACTTTTGTATGAAACTATTCTGAATGATACTGTAATGGGGAATATATATCATGATTCTTTTGGCGAAATCCATAGAATGTTCAACATCAAGAGTAAACCCTCATGTATACCTTGGACTTTGGAGGATTACATGCCCATATAAGGTCTTTGATTGTAACAAATGTGCCACTTTGGTGTGAAGTATAGGTAGTGAGAGAGGTAGTGCCTTTGTTGAGGCAGAAGATGTATGTGAACTCTATTTTCCACTCACTTAGGCTATGATCCTAAAACTTCTCTATACAGCTTTTTAATTAAAAATATACTTATATTTAGAATTATATCTTTCTGACCCTGGAAGAAATTGATTTTTACCAAGAACTCAAAAAATACTGACCATCAAGATATAAAATAAATATTGGACTAGAGTCAAGATTAGAAATATTTTTTTTAGAAGATAATACTCAAGGAGATAAAATTTAAGTCACAGAATGGGAGAAAATGTTTTTAATAATTCAAAAAGGATTTGCATTTACACTATATAATTTTACAAATGATTAAGGGAAAATAAAAGGCAAAAAAGAACAATGAGGAAACCAAGAGAAAAGGGGTTCAGTGGCTTGAATAGACAATTCATACACACACAAAAAAGAACAGCCAATGGCCAATACACACATGAAAATGTCCTTAACATTACTAGCTCTCAGGGAAATGAAAAAAAAATATATAATATGATACATCCATACATACACTACCATGACTAACATAAAACCTGTAATTCTAAGGCACAAGAATTATATATGCTTGTTCACAAGAACAGGCAGAGCATTCTCACACTTCTGGGAATGGCATAAATTTGAATTAATTTTTGAAAAACTCCTTTGAAGTATCCCCCCTGAACTAGTAATTCCTATCCTGGGCACATATGCAAAATAAGTGTTGAAATACATTCACTAAAATACATACACAAGAATGTTGTACCACTGCAATTTGTAATAGCCCCAAACTGGAAACTTCCAAAATGCTAATCAAGAATAAAGTGGATAAATTGTTGAATCATCACATAACTACCATACAGCAATGGAAATAAACAAGTTGTTGATATATAAAAATTTATAAATATCATGTGTTAAAAAAGCATAAAAGAGAATCTGATATCATTCATCTAAAAATTAAAAATAAGGAAACTCTACTATTTCATGGTAGAAATAAAAATAGTGGTTATTTTGGAGCTGCTAGTGACTGGGAAAGGGAATGGGGATACTTCTGGAATGCCAGTATGTGTGTTGTCTATATATGCTTTTTAATCTCAGTGTTTTCACAGGTGTATTAACTCCTGAACATCATCAAACTGTGATTTTATGATTTGGGTACTTTTCTATATTCACATCTTATAATAAAAATGACAACTGAATAACAATAACTTGGCTCACTGTAATATTAACAAACTACACAAGGAGAGAGATTAAAATAAAAATAAAATATTATTTAAAGAGAAAATAAAATAGTGTGTTCTTTGTTGGCTATAACTCATACATTTTAAAAATTAAATAAAATTCTCACCTTAAATTCATATCACACAAAGTAGAGTACTTTCCTCTGAACTGTATTTGAAATTAATCAATTAGGGACTAACCAAATGTTTGGAGGTTTATTAATCAAAATATTGGTTTATAGAAATTAGTTTATAATTATGTTGCCCCATATAAGCATGGGACACTGGTGTACCATAAACATAGACTGGCTTGAAAAAGTTTTGCTGTACAGTAGAAAATTGACAGAACACTATAAACCAGCTATAATAATAAAAAAAAATTATATACAAAATATCCTATAATAAACTATACTGAAAGAAAAGAAGAAAAAGTTTTTAAATACTTGGATGTTCTATAGTTTTCCAAATAATGGTAAGCTCAAGATTTCCTGCATATTAGAAGAATAAAATATTTCAAATTTCTCAAATTAGACTGTTTCTACATTGAACTACCTTTAGATAACAACACATACTATTTCATAATTTGAGGAAATTGTTCTTTACCATTTCTGCTATAATACCCAAGTATTACATAGCTAGAGTTAAACAGTAATATTAGAGATTTCATACAATGTCTATGAATCCATTTATTCTGTGAGGTCTTGGGAAGTAAGAGGTGATGGTAGGTACTTAGACTGACTTTTCTAATTATACTGCATTCTGTGTCATAAAGTTACACAGCAAACATAAACAATGTTTTTACTGATTCAAAAACCAGACTTCCTTCCAACTTTTCTTCTCCACCACGTTTCAATAACATCCATTTGAATACTCAGTATTTTTTTGTAAGTTAAATATCTTCCCAATATTCATGAAATGAGCTTAAGCAGCATAAACTCAAATGTATAAATTAATATGTGATTTATGTGAAGTACAAAATAGCAAATGTTTTCTAAATTAGGCCACTAGTCTCCAATGTAAACACATTAAAATGCTGAAAAACATCCATTTTATTCACCATAATAAAAAAGGACATTGTTAGCATATTTTGTATACAATCTGTTTTAACTCAAAAATAATTTCCTAGGGATGCCTCCTGAAAGATAGTAAATTATGCTCCTAATTTTTAATATACTACAATTAAGCATGGCTAAAATTATCTGATCTACTCAAAATAGGTTAGAAATTATTGTAGCAAGACATAAGTGCAAATCTAGTGAAAGAAGTTCTCTCTTCATTTTATTTATTTATTTATTTATTTATTTATTTATTTATTTATTTATTTATTTTTGTCTTTTTGCTATTTCTTTGGGCCGCTTCTGCGGCATATGGAGGTTCCCAGGCTAGGGGTCTAATCGGAGCTGTAGTCTCCAGCCTACACCAGAGCCACAGCAACGTAGGATCCGAGCCGCGTCTGCAACCTACACCACAGCTCACGGCAACACCAGATCGTTAACCCACTGAGCAAGGGCAGGGACCGAACCCACAACCTCATGGTTCCTAGTCGGATTCCTTAACCACTGCGCCATGCCGGGAACTCCTCTTCATTTTTTTTAAATGAGTGGGTGTTACAATCTCTTACAAATGCAGTAGTTAATCTCTTTTCTATTAAAATATCCTGAACAAAGGATAAAGCTTCTTAGCATTTACTAAGTGTTTTCTATTTATCAGGCACTAGGATATACATCATATAATTAAGTGTTGTTTATTCTATGTAACGATCTTACAATGAGAAACTGATGTTCAGAAAAAAAAAGTTACAGTCTGAACATCATGCAGCCTGGAATTGATGAAGTTGAGGTGTTAAATCATTGTCTGATCATATATTTCATATTTTTCCCCAACATGCATGCCAACATCCTACACTAAGCCTCCACTATGCAAACTCATTCATATTAAAGTACTGGCATAAAGTTAGACAGCAATAATTGGCCTAAGATAGACATTTAGTTCAATGGACCAGATAGGAAAACTCAGAAATAGATTCACATATATGACTAAGCAATATAAAGAAAGTTGTCAACTCAAGAGGAAAAGATTGTCTTTAAAGCAAATATCCTGAAAAATTTATATTCATAAGCAATAAGATGATTCTATAACATATCATAAAATTATACTAAAATTGATCAGAGATCTGATTTAAGACTTAAAATTATAAAACTTCTGAAAGAAAATGTAGGAGAAAATCTTTAGGATCTTGGGTCTGGGAGAAAATTTCTTAGACTGTATGTAGAAATTATGAAACATAAAAATGGTAAATCAAACATCACCAAAATATTTTTAAGTTTCTTCCTGAAAAAGCAATCTTAAAAATGAAAACCATGAATTTGGAGAAAATATTTGTGAAACATATAGATGATAAGTTACTTTTTCTAGATACAATAAAAGAATGAAATAATGCCATTTGCAGCAACATAGATGGACCTAGAAACTATCATATTAAGTGAAATTAGACAGACAGTGAAAGACAAACATCATATGATATCACTTATATGTAGAATCTTTAAAAAAGGACATAAATGAACTTGTTTGCAAAACAGAAACAGACTTACAGACGATGAAAAACTTACAGTTACCAAAGGCGACAGGTGGGAGGGATGGACTAGGGTTTTGGGTTGGTCTATGCACACTGTGATATATGGAATGATTGGCCACTGGGGACCTTTGTGTAGCACAGAGAACTCTATCCAGTATTCTGTGATAATCTATGTGGGAAAAGACTCTGAGAGAGAATGGATGGGTGTATATGTTTGACTGGGTCATTACCATTATTTTTTTTTTTTACTGTTATTTCCCCCAACACAGTTTGTTTTTGTTTTTTTTTTCTACGGTACAGCATGGGGACCCAGTTACACATACATGTGTACATTCTTTTTTCTCCCATTGTCATGCTGTGTTATAAGTATCTAGGCATAGTTCTCAGTGCTACACAGCAGGATCTCATTGTTAGTCCATTCCAAAAGCAATAGTTTGAATCCATTAACCCCAAGCTCCCATCCCTCCCACTCACTCCCCCTCCCCCTTGGCAACCACAAGTCTATTCTCCAAGTCCCTGATTTTCTTTTCTGTGGAAAGTTACATTTGTGTATATTAGATACCAGATATGAGTGATATCATAGGGTATTTGTCTTTCTCTTTCTGACTTACTTCACTCAGGATGAGAGTCTTTAGTTCCATCCATGTTGCTACAAATGGCATTATTTTGTTCTTTTCTATGGCTGAGTAGTATTCCATTGTGTATATATGCCACATCTTCCTAATCCAATCATCTGTTGATGGACATTTGGGTTGTTTCCATGTCTTGGCTATTGTGAATAGAGCTGTAATGAACATGCGGGTGTATGTGTCTTTTTCAAGGACAGTTTTGTCCAGATATAAGCCCAAGAGTGGGATTGCTGGGTCATATGGTAGTTCTTTGTAGAGTTTTCTAAGGTACCTCCATACTGATCTCCATAGTGGTTGTACTAAATTACATTCCCACCAACAGTGCAGGAGGGTTCGCTTTTCTCCACACCCCCTCCAGCATTTGTTCTTTGTGGACTTATTAATGATGGCCATTCGGACTGGTGTGAGGTAGTACCTCATGGTAGTTTTGATTTGCATTTCTCTAATAATCAGGGATGTTGAGCATTTTTTCATGTGCTTGTTGGCCATCTGTATATCTTCCTTTGAGAAATGTCTATTCAGGTCTTTTGCCCATTTTTCCATTGGCTTGTTGGCTTTTTTTTTTGCTGGTGAATTGTATAAGTTGCTTATATATTCTAGAGATTAAGCCCTTGTCAGTTGCATTATTTGAAAATTTTTTTTCCCATTCTGTAAGTTGTCTTTTTGTTTCTTTTTGGTTTCCTTTGTTGTACAAAAGCTTGTCAGTTTGATGAAGTCTTATTGGTTTATTTTTGCTTTTATTTCTGTTGCTTTGGGAGACTGACCTGAGAAAACATTTCTAAGGCTGATGTCAGAGAATGTTTTGCCTATGTTCTCTTCCAGGAGTTTGATGTTGTCTTGTCTTATATTAAGTCTTTAAGCCATTTTGAGTTTATTTTCATATAGCATAAATTATCACAGTCTTGTAAATTAACTATACTTCAATAAATCTTTATCAATAGTCTTTTTAAAATAAAAAATGAAAAAGAAGTAACACAGCACTAGTAGTGAATAAATCATCTAATAAATTTATATATACAATGGACAAAATGTATGAACACTTAGCCAAGACAAACAAGAAATCAATAAGGAAAATGTTCTAAATCATGTCATGGTCTTTATACAACTGTTACATCTGTCAAAATTCATTGGATTATATAATTAAAGTGGTAAATTTTAGTGTATATAAAATGATGCTTCTATATTCCTGATTAAAACAAACAGAGTGAGGATGATTACTGCTCATAGCTAACTAAAAACAATGTTATGAAAGGCTGGTTAAGATAAGTTCAACTTCCTATGGAGACCTGAACTTTCTGGAAGGTCCAAAGTTCTGAAGAGAAGGAACAAAACCCAAGAATGGGTATTCTTTTATGAGTCAGTAACTGACATATTAATTATTTATATATATATGGTCTCTACATATGAAGTCAGATAAATACAAACTACTTTAAGTATAAAGAGAGATTTTTAAAGTATTTGTCTAAAATGATCTAAATAAATACTGTTCATAAAATGATAGAAATTTCTAACCTAATAAATTATTGCTATGTAGTTGTTTTAATATGAGAGAAACACTTCTGAAGTTTTACCACAGCTTGAGCTATTTCCTATAATTTTTTAATCATGTGTCCTACTCTATATTCTAATGAGTAATGACGGCATATTTTTAATTAAACTTCTACCAGGATGCTGGGCTGGATTACATAAAAGAACTTCCTGAGACAGTGCAATCAGAATATTAATATTCTACAAGATACTTGTAAATGTACTGTTGTGACATAGAAAACTGAGGATATGTCAAGAAAAAGGAAGCATGTGAGAAGGGAGAGACAGGAATATAGAAAGAAGAAAACAGTCAAGAACAAGAGGGTGAAAGAGGGCAGGAAGGAAATGAAGAGGAGAGGAAACACTAAGTCAAAATATGAATGGAATGAGCAATAAACACTCATTTTTTGGAACCGTACCTGAGTACACATGATGAAACACATAACTTGAGCTGGCCTGGAACTGGCCTTCCATACAAAACTGGGACTCTAAAGCAACGTCACACACCTAAGACAGTAGCAAGGACATGGAAGAAACGGGAGTTCAGCCAGCCCTCTTTCGTACTTACTGAGCTCACTCAATTGGCCTCTGCAGAAATTGGACAGCTTTGGTAAATGGCAGTCTATTATCAAAACAGGTGGTAACTCCAATTACAGCTGCTCTTCCAGATTTTGTCTCTTTTGTGGAGCAAATCAACATAGCCCTAGCACATGGTAAGCAACTAATGAGCTGGCAATGGTTTTTTCTCGATGTCATTTAGCATAGACCACCAGAAGCAGTTTGGGTGTACAGCAGGAAACATGTCACTGTCTTACTCAGGGCCATGTCAATTCTTCCTCTGTCACCATCCAGATTGGAGTGAATCTGATTGTTTATTATCACACAGAACATCTTAGCTTCATGGATGGCCTCATGCTAAATGAATCTATAGAGGAGGAAGCAGCAAAAAGCCTTCATATTGCACATGAATGTTAGAAAATGAAATATATCTCACCAAATTAAGAGACGTCCATCTCAGGAGAGTTTCCATGGATCCAGAGGTCTAAGTCATATTAAGATATTCCTTCATAGTGAAAATTAGGGTAGTGGTTGCAGAACTAAGTAAATTTACATAAAATCATTAAATGTACCCTACAATAGGATGAATTTTATGATAAATAATTTTTAAAAAATTATCCCCTTAGAGAAATGATGAACACCGTGACAACTTCCATTAAGAACCAGTCACTATACTTAATGGGTCTCCGTGGAATTTGCAGGCAACATATACAATGTCATTTCAATATATTGTGTTTTATTGGCTACAGGTTTGGGGTGGGGCTCAGAAAACAGACACTTCTGAAATGGATCCAAAACACTTACTAAGAAGTTCTACCATTCAGGCCCATGACCTTGAAGATACAGTGTTTGAAGCAAATGACTGTAACATAGAACCTATGCTAATGTCAATAAGAGAATCATAGCACAGAACTTTATGACACCCTTCGTGAGACAGCTGCTCTGGGAGCAGGACAGAGTTGTTAATATGTTCTTGTGGAAAATGAACACCTGACCATGGAAACCAAGATAAAGGAGTTGTCCTCCATGAACTGGGTAGTAGCTGAGCCATCAAGCTTCACAAGAACACTTCCTGACTGAAGAATAGTGCATATTTCATACATGTGTGATTGAGTTTGAACAGATCTTTTTGTTTTTTTTTTGGCTTTTTGCCATTTCTTGGGCCGCTCCTGCAGCACATGGAGTTTCCCAGGCTAGGGGTCAAATTGGAACTGTAGCTGCTGGCCTACACCAGAGCCACAGCAACTCAGGATCTGAGCTGCGTCTGCGACCTACACCATAGCTCATGGCAATGCCGGATTCTTAACCCACTGAGCAAGGCCAAGGATCGAACCTGCAACCTCATGGTTCCTAGTCAGATTCGTTAACCACTGAGCCATGATGGGAACTCCTGAACAGATCTTGAAGATAGAAGTAAATTCCCTAATAGAAGTTAGCTTGTCATCCCAGTCACCGGTGCTGTATTGTCACTTCTTCCTTAATATATGTGTATATTGCTAAGAATATTTAAGCTATACTTTATTAATGACAACAACACCCAATTTTTTTTATAATGAAGGTAAGTACCATAAAATAAGATGGTAGAAATAAGACCAAGTATATCATTAATCAGAACAGAGGTAAATTATCTAAATTTATCATCTCAGAAGCACAGATTTTTATACTGTATATAAACAAATAAATAAACCTAGCTGAATCCCTCTCAAAAAATATATATTACGAACATAAAAGCATGTGAAAATTAAAAGAAAGGAAAATAAATTTTTAAAATCATGATTATATCTACCAAGAGGCTACTACTACTAATAATAACAATAATACTGAATCGACATCAGACAAAATATATAATTTTTATTGACGATGAGGAGAACTAGTATATAATAAAAGTCTCTGTTTTCCAGGAAATTTTAAACATTCTAAAATGTGATTTTTCTGACAATGCTATCTAAACATAAATAAGTTAACAATTTATGAATAACATAATAACAAGGGAGGACTGACAACTCCCAATCATATTTTTAGATTGGAACCTACCTCTCAATGTAAATAATGTAAGTTTGTTCCCTGAAGGCAGAGGTTTTTGTCTCTGTCACTACCCAATCCTCATTTGTCATAGTCTGTCCAGGCTGCCCTAACCAAATACCACAACCTAAGTAGCTCATAAACAGCAGAAGTTTATTTCTCACAGCTCTGAAGACTGAGCAATCCCAGAACAAGGGGGCAGCATAACTGCCCTGGTAAAAGTCTACTTCCTCCTCCCCTTGCCTTCAGGTTGTTGAGGGGGAGATGGCTCTCTGCAGGGTTTCTTCAATAAAAGCATTAATCTCATCCATGAGGACTCCACCCTCATGACCTAATCACCTCTCCAAGGCCCCAGGTGTTACTCTGGTAGGATTTGAAGTTTAGGATTCCAACATACGAATTTTAGGAGGACATATTCTCCTTAGAGCATTTACTATCAAGTAGGACCTCAATAGATATCAGCTGAATAAATGAATTATCAATGGGCCCAACAGGCAAAAATATTAATAAAGTATAAAGTATATAAAATAAACTGGATTTCATAGACATATAGGGATCCCTGCATCCTTTGATAAGAGTAAACAGTCTTTGCCAGCAAAATAGAATATTTATAGAAGTTGGCTACAAAGCAAATCTTTGAAATTTTTAAAATTAGCAGATACAGACCACTTGCACTAAAAACAAGTAATTTAGAAATAAGTGACAAAGATACATTTAAAATAAAGAGAACAAACAATTGAATAAACAATTGAATAAATGAATTAAAAAGAAATAGCAAAAAGGATATAAATCTTCTAAAAAAAGATAAAATTGATACAGGCTATCAACAGAAAAAACATGGTTTTTTTTGAAAATGCTAAACAAGAGAAAATTTTTTAAAGGCTAAATAAAAATGATTAGAAATGAAAAAGGAAATATAATTAAAAAAAAAAAACACTTAAAATAGAATCCCAAGAATGTTATGGACAGGGTTTTGAAGATTTAAAGGATATAGAAAAGTTCTAAAGAAATCTGACTTGCTAAAACTTAGTTGAAAGAAAAAAATGTCAGAATATTTCAGTACTTTAAAAAATAAAAAGTACTGATAATTAAAAACTTTACTCAAAGGAAAAACAAAAAAGGAAAGAAAGAAAACAAAAAAACAGGTCCAAATTCTTTAAAAGAGAATTCTATTTTTTAAACTTATCATTCCAAGATTTACACAAAATTTTAGGAAACTGAAAGGACTGAGACAGGAAGAGAAGGGGCTGGTCACAACAATTAAGAACGACATGGCCCTTGAAAACCCTGCTTAGAACCAGCCTGGGATGTCAAAGACTGCACTTCCAGTGGACCTTGAGCTGTCTTATATGCTCGCTGTAATACATCAGCTAAGTGACACTCCCACAGGTGCAATGACAGTTCCCAGGGTGACTGTAAAAGGCTGAAAAGTGGGTCTTGGACCAATTCCTAGAAATCCTTGCCCCTTTACAAAATAGTTGGAGTAATCCTAGCATATAAAATTACCCAGCCCATAAAAACTAGCCACCTCCCAGGCCAGGCCACTATCACCCCTTGAGACTGTGGCATTATGCCTATGGACTAGATACCTCTCTGAATAAACTCTCTTTCACTTTATGATGGCTCACTCTTAAATGTTTTCCTGCACAAAGCCAAGGACACTCACCTGATGGCCGATCCCAGGAACCTGCACGAGACCTGAGACATGACCATCCTCTCACACATCCTTCTTGTATCAGGGAGATTCACCTACTTTTTTAGGTAATTGAAATAATCCTAAACAAAATATTAGACCAAATTTGATTCATTCTAAGAATGCAAAGTTATTTTAATATTTTAAAAATCTGTTAATACAATTCCCTATAGATTGAGATAAAATTATTAATGTGCTAACTAAAACAGCACATTAAAGTAGTCAAAGAAAATCAACACTTCATTATTAGAAAGAAAGCCCTTACAAACTAAACAAAACTTATTAAACCTGATAAAGTACACTTACAAAGAAATCACTGACATCACTTATAATGATGAAGTGTTAGAATAACACCCCTTACAAAAAGCAACACAACAAGGATGTTCACTATCCAGTCACACATCTACTGAATATCATATTTACGATCTTCACATTGAGACAAAAAACAAACAATAGATGTAGAATTGAAAAGGGACAAAAATGATGCCATTATTTTCAGATATAAATATCTTTTGGAAAAATGAAGAGAATTAATAAACATATCATTCAAATTGAGGGTTAAATTCAGATAAGCATTTAGATCATCAATGAAAAATTACTCCAGTCACAAATAGACAAGATAATAAAAAATACAGTATTTGTAAGAAATACATATACACATACACTGCATATATATACATATATACACACACACACACACACACATATATACACACACATATGGTATACATATTATATACACTAAACAGTATCTATATGTTTATAATATTCTAATCAAATTATGTTTCTTGTAAGAAAAATAAAATATATGCAAAAGTCTTATTTAAAATTTTTGAAACGTTTTTGCAAGACCTAATTAAATGAAAAGATAGTGTTCAAGGACAGTCCAGTTCACCCTAAATTGATCAATAAGACTTTTCATAAAATTTGACAGTCTACCTTTAAAATTTATATATATGGCATAATAACCAACACAGGCAGCAAAATCACAGACTGTCCAGAACCAGAAATATATTATAAACTTAAGAGGACTCATGCTGGCTGCATTTCTGCTCTCCTTAATGTGATTTTTAGAACCAGGGAAGAAAAAATAAAGAGTAAAAACCATAATACAGAAGTTGGCTCATGAAATGTGGTTTTCAAAGCAATGTAAAAGTGAAGCCACTCCAATTTGGGATTGAAAACTAACCAAGACATCTTCTGTCCTTTGGCAGTTTAGAGCATGCTTGTCTTTCAAGTGTAAATGTGTTTGAATGTAAATAACACCAGCATATGGTGAATCTCAAGAAATAGAACAGTGCAAATATTTTATAGCCACAATCTGCAGTAAGTAATGACTATAAACCCCAAGATCAAAATTATTGTCAGATTAGAATTTTTTTTTCTAAATTACATTTCTTACGCTAAATAATACCTCATTTACAAAATGGATGTTTTTTCCTAAACACTTACGTGGACTATATATTTAATGCAATGTGATTGCAGGAGAAAAAATATTTCAGGTAATGTCTCCATGTTTTGTTTGTTTGTTTGTTGCTTTTTAGGGCTGCATCCACAACATATGGAAGTTCCTTGGCTAGGAGTCAAGTCAGAGGTATGGCTGCTGGCCTACACCATAGCCACAGCCATAGCCACACAGAATCTAAGCCATGTCTGTGATCCACACCACAGCTCACAGTGACACCAGATCCCCGATCCACTGAGCAAGGCCAGGGATTGAACCTGCATCCTCATGGATACTAGTCAGATTCGTTTCCTCTGCTCCACAGTAGAATCTCCCACAGTCTCCATGTTTAATAAGCAATGTGGGGTTTCAATTATTATTTTACTTTACTTTTTCTGCTTTTTGTTCTCAAAAGCAGAATAGATCAAGCTTCTTTTTATGAGAAAAAAATCAAAATAAAAGCATGCTTATAGTTTACAGATATATGATAATTGAACCCAAAGTAATACACATGCATGTTATATATCAAAATATTTATACATGTAAAATACTTCTACATTATACATAAAATTCCAGATAATTTTTCAGCATGTTTCAGGCTAAATGTAGTAAGATTAAAAAGCCAGTTTATTTGTGAGATACATATCAACTAGCAAAATTGAAAACTTTCATTTAAAAAACCATATTAAATTCCAATTTAAAAATACATTTATGAAGAAAGTTACTAAGCTATATTCTACCTTGAGATATCCAGTTAGCACATAAAATGCAAAATGATGAACTGTTAGGCAATTTTCTGTTTACTCAATATGTTCCAACTATGTATCATGAGCATGTGAAAAACAGGTGAAATGGTTTTAATTGGCTGTCTCAGTTGCTAGAGACAGCAACTGAGACAGCTTTATATTTACATTTATATTTATATTTTCTGATATTTTAAAATTATATTTTCTGATATTTTAAAATTAAATTGTGGAGTTCCCTCATGGCTCAGCAGGCTAAGTATCTGGTGTTGTCAGTGCTATGGCTCTGGTTATAGTTGTGGTGTGGATTTGATCCATGGCCCTGGGACTTCCACTTGTCATAGGCATGGCCAAAAAAAATTAAATCACAATTGTCTCTTTTCAAAGCACAAGGAACAGAGGGCTACTAATAATATTGTTAAAATATTTCCATTAATATGATTTAATATATAATTCATTGCTTATTTTCTTTTGGCTGCCCAAAAGCTACTAATTTCCTCTTTGTTCATTGATATCTTGTTTGTTTATTTGCTAAGCAGGACTAAGAAGAAGGAAAGTGGCCAGGTTCTCCTCCTCCTCTGAATTGAGGTTTTCACAGTGTCTTAAGCAAAAAATACTTGGTATATTTATTGCATGTACATTTCAGGTATAATTCGATCATGTTTAAGAATGATATTTTATGATCTCTGTTCCTGCATGTACACATGAACACACACACTTTTATTTTCCTTAAGAGAAATCATTTCAAACGACTTTGAAACTTAACAAATCTGATACAAATAACCTTGAATTTGAGTTGATTTCAAATATTTATTAAGCCATCACTATTAAGCACATACTTTGTGTGAAGTGGAACAAAGCTCTTGGAATGTAAAGGTGAACAATATTTAATCCCTGCTCTTAAGGAAAGAAAAATCTAATAGAGAAGGTAAATATGTTGCTAAGTGGTTACAGTAGGTTCTAATGCTCTACTGCTCTTCTGCAGTTATGTTATAATAACCCTGGGAGCTTCCTAAGATATTGACTGTACCTTGGACAATCCCTCACCAAGGAATTTGTGTTTGTGTTTTTATGTAGCATGAGTAGGTCTTCATGGAAAGAGAGTTAAATTACAAACAAAGAATATATGAAATTATATATTAGTGTATATCCTACTATATACATAGTATGTACTGTATATATAATATATAGAGATAGTATATATAGATATTATATACTATATAATATTGACATTAGTATATACCATATACAGTATATAGTGTATACATAGTGTATATAGTATACATAGTATACATAGATATAGATATATGTAGATATAGATAGTATATCATATATATAGATATATACTGTGTCCATACTTTTTTTTTTTTTTTTTTTTAGGGCTGCACCTGGCATATGGAGGTTCCCAGGCTACGGGTACAATTGGAGCTGTAGCCACTGGCCTACACCACAGCCACAGCACCTCGGGATCCAAGCTGCATCTGCAACCTACACCGCAGTTCAGGGCAACACCGGATCCTTAACCCACTGTGTGAGGCCAGGGATCAAACCCACATCTTCATGGATACTAGTCGGGTTCATTAACTACTGAGTCACGATGGTAACTCCGTGTATTCATACTTAAGCACAGCTACCTCTTAGATGTACCTCAGGCATGTTTCCAATAAGAAGAATCTGTGTTCTTTAACATTATTATATCACAAATAGGGATAATAAGAATTCCTATCTCATAAGCAATTAGCAATGTATGGACAAGTTCCTGGTACATGATAGATTCTCAGCAAATGCTGACTGCCTTACTATTATTATTGTATTGCTGCAATTAAATGCAAATGTATCATTTTGTTGTGAGTTGCAATTTTAGCTCTAAGTTCAAGTATTTTTTCAGACTTTGGAGAGGTCTACAAAGACAGTTCACCTATCTTTCTGCCAGGTTTGTTGTATCCTTATATCCCTTTCCTAGTATCAGGAATACTATTCTGATTTGAAATCCAAGAATTTAAGTTGTGCTCTATCCTAATAAGTCTTTGACTAATTATCCTTTTTTCCTGAGTCCTTGCCATAAGAAACCCAGATATGCTATGCATTATACTAGAGAAGACCATGGTAAGCAAAAAGCTACTGTGTCTTCCTACTCTTGGAGCTTAACATCTAGTTAATGATAAACTTTGGTGATATTACAAAGAAATTTGAATAATATTATCACAGTCTATAATAGGTGCATATGACTGTGATTTCAGGAAAAGTTCTGGTAGGAAGCTTAGATACGATCTGAAATACAACTTAGAGTTTATAAGGTAAAGGGAGGAGGAAGCATGAAGAAATTGAGGATTTGAATGAAAGTCATGGGTGCAGTGAGCAAACTCAGGGGAATATTATCTTGAGGTAGGGCTGAGGGAGTTGGCCAATCTTACGTCATGCAGGGCCTGATAGGCAATGCTGATATCTTTAGATTTTGTTTATTAATGCTTTTGTTTTACTAAAAGTCCTAAAAAATCATTGAAATGGCGTGGCTGTCTGTGTGTATGTGTATACTCATGAGTTCTGAGGTGGAATTGATGATAAAATTAAACTTGAGCTTTAAAGAATACACTATATGATTTATACAAAATTTCCATCCCTCCATTTTCCTTGACGGTCTCTCCAGGGCTTTCATCTGCTGATATTTCTCTTTGGTGTCTTTTACTGTTCTGTGTGACTATAGTGCTTGCAATTACTGTTTTGCCCGTCTCCTCCTGGAAGACATACCTTCTCACACTGAGCATCTGTGACATCTTCCAAAGCATATCGGTGTCTGTGATCATTCATTCTAGACCCTAGTCTCTACCCGGCATTTCACATTTCCTCTCATCACTTGGTTTGGGTCCTGGCACAAGTGAATTGGTCTCATTTTTGATATTCATATTTATTCTTTTAATTCAGATTGCCTACCACCCATTAACATCTTAGGTACATTTGGATCTCTTAAAGAACAAATTAAATCAGAGCTCAAATTTTAAGTGCATATGCTCCTGATATAAAGGGGTTTTTTTTCAATGTAAATATGAAAACAAACATTTTAACCTACTTTCCTTTCCTGTTTTAATCATTTGAAAGCAGGAATTGGAACAAGAATAACTACTGGGAATTAGCCTAAATTCGTGGAAACACTTAATTTTTCTGGATCTGACTTTAACCCTAGAGCAAGGCTTTTGACAGCATATGGTTTAGATTTGGCATAAGAGTAGAAGCATGCTGAAATCACTGCCCAGGGATTCACAGTCCTTTAATACAGAAGTGTTCCAGTTAGATTTGGTCAGAGATCACAGAAGCATATTTCCAGAGAATGCTACAAGTTGTGAAATGTGCTCAAGAATACAGCAATGAAACCCCAGGACCACAATTCAGCAACTGTTATTAGGCAAACTTCTATATTTCAGGTAATAGATTACACACTGGGGACATAAAGATTTTGAGGTTTTGGTCCCTTATTACAATTACAACTTTGACCCAGTTTTTTCTCAAACAGCTTATACTATAAAAAGGTATAAGAGATACCTAATAATAGAATGTGAAAGTACTAGCCACGCAGTTGTGCCAAAAAGCCTACAAGAATCTAGGGAAATAACCTTTTTGCTCAGGCAGTGGTGGGGATAGATGGTAATACAAAGTAAATGACATTTAACCTAGAATGTAAAAATTTAGCATGATGTTTCTAGGAGTGGGGGATGATATTTCCAGTAAATGCAAAGATAGATGCCAAAGTAGAGAGATTGTGAAATTGCATGGCCAATAATTCAGCAGTACCAAAAATTATTGTGCAGGCATACAACAAAGAATTTTAGAGTTAAAAGATATATCTGTGTAAGTTCAAGTAATATACATAAGGATTGATGTCTAGCTTCAAGATATTATATGCCCTTATTGGATAAAGGTGATCTTTGTCTGCAAGTAACCCAACTGAATTACAAGCACAAAAATATATTCTAGAAGAAGATAACAATATCCTAGGTCTCAATTTAGCTCTGTAAGACTATCAACACACAATTAAAAATAAACAGGCAAAGAGACAAGATATAATTGATACCAAAAAGCAGGACAAGCAGAGGACAGAGTTATCAAATATGGATTATAGAATATAGTATGTTAGATCTGTTAGGGGTAAAAGCAAATTAGAGAAGTCCCACAGTCAAGGAGATTATTTAAATATTTCATAAAAATTCTAGATTTGAAAAGTTACAGGTGAATTTATCCATTTAACAGACAGGTTTTACATAGACTGGACACAACAGAAAAGATAATCTGAAAACTGAAAAGTAAATAAGATATAAATCCTTATTTATAGGATATAGGATATCCATTTAACAGACAGGTTTAACATAGATTGGACACAAAGCAAGCACAGAAGGGCAAAAGTTAGAAAATCGAGAAAAGTGAGAGAGATGAAGGTAATACAATTACAGTATAATGTACTGATAATCTGAGTCCACAAAAACAAGAGAGAACGAGAAAGAAACAAAATATTAAAAGGTAATGGCCCAGAGTTTTCAAAAATACAAATGAAAGCAAATTATAAAATCAAGAACTACTATAAACTTGAACATGTTTAGATATGTTATAGTAAAACTGCTAAAATGTAAAAAGAAGAAAATCTCAAAAGCAGCCAGAGGAGAAAAAGGCATATTATTTTCAGAATTAAAAAATAAGATTTATGGCTAACTTTTCGAGAAGTAGTATGAGTTCAGAAGATAAAAGAAAAAGATTTTTTAAAAGCCGAACAGGAATAACTGTCAACCTAGGACTTGATACCCAGTAAAAAGTATTCTTAATTGACAAAAACAAACAAAAAAACCCTGACCTCTGCTTCCAGTGAAAATGAATTAAGTTGAATGAGAAATTCTCTCCTGACTGAAACAAACAGAAAAACTAAACAAAATTTATCAAATAAGTTATGAGAAACTAAACATCATTCAACAAAGGAGAGATACCCCAAAGAGACAGGTACAGATAAGGTAAGCTTTGTGAGTGTCCCAGCTGACTACTTGAGGCCATTTCCAAACTGTAGCAGGGGGACTGGAACACATGCAGATCTAAGAAGACTTCCAGAGTTTAGAAGACATTGCTGAGGGTCCTGTGGGGGAAAAGGGGCAATGAGAGGTTACCAGACAGAGTACAAGAGAAGTGAAAGCTCAGAGAGGAGATGCCAAAATTCCACAGCAGATTCTTCTCAAATATTCATCAGAGAATTATTATTGCATGCGTGTCAAAAAAGGAAAACATACAAAAGGATTACAAGAAACATATTTGGCTCTATTGGCATGGTGGGTGCCTATTTTCCCTAGCCAGATGGAAAAATCTATTAATTCACTGGGCATTGGGTTAGAGTACACAGAAATGTCTTGCCTCAGTAGTAGGAAATAATTAGTTCAAGATTAATCACTGATTGACTTCTGCCAAATCTTTTTTTTTCTTTCTTCCACCTCCAACACAGAGAAATTCCTGTACCAAGGATCAAATCCAAGCCAAAGCTGCCTATGCCACAGCTACAGCAACACCAGATCCTTAACCCACTGCACCGGGCAGGGATCAAACTCACACCTCCAAAGAGACAAGCAGGATCATTAGCCCACTGTGCCACAGAGGGAATTCCTGCCAAATAAATCTTAAAAGCAGGACCCAAAAGGATCACACAGATTCTAAAATAAAATTAGTATCCCAGAGGAAAACTCAAAATATTTACAAGCATACAAGATTATCTAGTATGCTAGCATTCAATAAGGTAGAGTTCACAACCTAATCAAAGATTATCAGGTATGAGAAGAAGCAGCAAAATCAAATTCTAGGAGAAAAGTCAATCAATCAATGTTGATCTAAAGCTAACACAGATAAGGACAGTAAAACAGTTATTACAATCAGATTTGATATGTTAAAAAGTAAAGTTGAAAATGAAAATATTTTTAGAAGACTAAAATTTTCTAGAGATGAAAACTTTAATGATTGAGGAGAGAAATACACTGAATGAATTAAAGTCAGATAGGAAAATTCACAAGAAAAAATTAGTGAACTTGATGATACAGCAAGAGAGACTATCTAAATTATCACACAGGGGAAAAAAATTAGCAATGAAGAGTACCCGTGAGCTGTGAGGCCATTTCATTTCATTTAATACATAGGTAATGAAGGCATCCAAAAGATAGATAGAGGAAGGAGACAATAAAACATCCATTGAAGAATAGCCTATGATTATCCAAATTTTATGAAAAATATAATTTCAGATCCAAGTTCAATGCAATTAAGTATATCACTTGAAATGATGTGATAAGGTAGCAGGTATACAAGAAACATGAAAGCAACCAATAAAAAAAAATAAGCCAAAAATGGAGATTCATTGGAATCATTAAAAAAAATACAATACAGAGGAAGGCAGGAATAGAGGGAAAAGGAGACAAAGAAGAGAAGAACAGATGCAGCCAAAGGAAAACTAAGGGTAAGATGATAGATTGAAACGTAACTGTATCAATAATCACACTGAATCTAACAGGTCTAAACAGTCCAATTAAAAGTCAGATAGGATAAAAATGCAAACCATAAGAAACACAGTTTAAATATAAAGGCAAAGATAGTTTAAAAATAAAAGGATAATAGGTCCTACTGTATAGCACAAGGAACTGTGTATGACTGGGTCACTTTACTGTGCAATAGAAAATGAAGAAACATTGTTAAATCAACTATACTTTAATTTTAAAAAATGATAAAAAATATATATAATGTTATCTTTAATCAAAATAAAACTGAAGTAGCTACAATTAATTAAAGAGCCTATATTTTTAAATAAATAACATTGCCAATGATAATGATTTTATAATGATGAAGTCAATTTATCATTTTTATATAGGCAAAAATGATCTAGCTATGTCATAGTACTAGGCATGTCTGTACATTTACAAATGTGTTGCATATGATATTTATATAATTTACTTTCTCTGAAATTAAGGATTAATTTATGATTTCATTTTATTGTAGAAACAGAGCATTATAAACTATTCATTATTAAATATTGGTGTTGGTGGAACAACATGGATGCTAAGTGAAAGAAGCTACATTTTAAAAACAGAACACATATTATGTGACTACACTGATATAATATCTAAGGAAATTTAAAATCAATATAGTGAAAAAAGTGGATCAAGGGGAGTTTGGGAAAAATCGTGTTAGGGTTGATGACAGTGAAGCACAAACCTACCTCTTCAGATGCTGCTAATGGTCTATCTGATGATCGTTGTGGGGTTTGGAGAGATAGATACACACATTTACCAAAAGCCATAACACTGTATGCTTAAATTATTTCCATTTTAGGTAAATTATATATCAATAACATTTATTAAAACATTTATGATAGAATAAATAAAAGTACAATGCTGACTCTGACAAGGTTGAGAGCTATTAACTCAAATCTTCATATGCTTAAGCATTTATGGAGCTGTTTTCTTTCTCTCAATTATGTTCACTCTTCTATCACCAGAAGTTGGTAGAAACATCAAATTCTCCTTCTCCAAATAACCTAAGAATATGGAGTGCTATTTTTAATATGGATATACCTACACTCAGAGAAATATACTTATTGTCACTTATACATGAAGTTGATGAGAGAACACTGGTAAAGCATAAAAGCTGAGTTCTCTGCTTTAATGGCATATGGGAAATTTACTCCATCCCCAGCCCTCACTGTGACGGTAATACTCATTTTCAAAATGGCGTCAGAATAAGAGGGAGAGACTGAGTGTACAGAGAGAGAGCCACACGCCTTCAAAAGAGATCTTTATTCACTCACCCGCAGACACTTTCAGCTCAGCAGTGTTCCTTTCTAGATTGAACGTCTCAAGAATGTGATTATCAAATCAGAGAGATGTCCCAGGTTTTCAGCCTGGCATGTACGAGAACTGTTGAATATCTATGATTGAAAATAATTGCAAAATACATCAGAATGATTGCTGAATCAAGCTGTGCTGTAGCTGTCACCAAGTTACCACACATTCCAGATTAGTTTATACTGAGGCTTCAGTGAAATTATGCTTGTGGAGAACAGATTAATATATACTTGATTAATGTTATCATGAGTAAAAATTCTGACATTCCAAATCAAATGCTTTCATTAAAATAGCTACATTCTGTGTAAACAATTGATTGGTCAAGATGGACAAAATGACTGCAAATGGATTATCTACTAAATTGGGATGTGCTCTCAGTGAGGAAGACACTGTTTTGGAAAACACCATGTGCTTGGAAGATGAAGCGGCTCCATGCTTTTGTTCTTTAAAACTACTTTCAGCAGAATTTAAGAAGTCCTGGGATGCAAATTTTTGTATTTAAGGAAATGAAGATCCCTAGTTCACAGTTTCAGGTCTTATTACTTGGTAGAGTAAACCACTGAGCGGAAAGACAAAAAGTACTTACTATGAATGCGGTGAAATCCCCCCCCCCCTTTTTTATGGCTATACCAACAGCACATGGAAGTTTCCAGGCCAGGGGCTGAATTAGAGCTGCAATTGAGGCCTACGCTACAACCATGGTAACACCAGATCAGAGCTGCATCTAAGACCTAGACCAAAGCTTGCAACAATGCCTGATCCTTAACCCAGGTTTTCAGCCTAGCATGAAGTGAGGCCAGGGATCAAATTCACATCCTCACAGAGACAATATTGGGTCTTTAACCCACGGGGCCACAATGGAAACTCCTGAAATCCTTTTTTGCTAATAGTATCAAAGAATATATATTGTTATTATCTGCTTACCTATGTATTCTTTTCCATGTAATATAGGTTTCATGGGTCCATTAGTGGCTGATGCAACTAACATAAATACATTAGTTGCCTCTTTTAATGTCCTTAACAACACTGGAAAATAGGTAATAGAACAAATAGAACGTTCATTTTCCAAGTAAAGAAACTGAGAATAATGAAACAGTTAATAAGCAGATTAGATGGCTTTGCAATTACACTGGCAGGCTCGTATAAATTCTAAGTGGTGCAAGTACAAAGTACATCATTTTGGTTAAACAGGCTCTTCATCCAAGCCAAATGTTTAGTTTTTATAATTTCCAACAATTGAAATCATCAGGGCACTTCTTTTCAATTCTGAGCTATCAGGCCAGAGAAGTTTTGTCAGGATGCTTAACACATCTAAACATTCATTAACAAAAATGAAATGCACCATTGCCAGAAGCCATAATAAAAAGGCCAAGTGGTGACCAGGAATTGGATACATCTTAATGTGTTGGCATTCTAGTGAGATTAGGGAGATTAAACAAAGCAAAACAAAATTAAAAAACTGCATTTTTCAAATAACCCCTTAAAACTAGAATTACCCCATTAAATGACTAGCATAATTTATACCAAAAACTTATGAAGGCTACCATTGAAATAAACTAATATTGAAAATCAAATACCTATCCATTTATTTATTTAATCAATTACTTAATGTTTTAATGACATTTATTCCTGTTCCTGACTCAGAGTATTTTAATATATTACTTCTCAGTTATATCTTGTTCTCACAACAGATATTAGTGACATAATGGAACCCCTTGTTCTTTTTACGAAGACTGATATACTGGGCTTCATGTGAAAATGCCCTACATTGAAAATCCAGAGTATGATACAGAAGGCACTTAGAATTTCTATTGTCTTTCTCCACTGGAAATTATATTTTAATTCACTATATAATGATTCTAGAAGCTTAAACTCACAGTTTAATACCTTATTGGATTAATGATATAGGTCATCTATGATATGCATGTTTGTTTTTACTATTCTTTTGTTTTACTTTAAGAGATGAAGTAGCATGCAGTCTACCCCAGATTATGTCTTTGTGCCCATAAAAGTCTCTATTTCCTGGAGCCAACTATGATGTGTGTAGTCTGATTAATTAGCAAACATTATACAACTTTTTGTTTGTTTGTTTTATGGCTGCACCCACGGCATATGGAAGTTCCCCGGCCAGGGAATGAATCCGAGCCACAACTGTGACCTGTGCTACATCTGTGGCAAAGCTAGATCCTTTAACCCACTGTGAAGGGCCAGGGACAGAACCCATACCTTGCAGTGACCTGGGCTGCTACACTCAGATTCTTAATCCACTGTGCCACAGTGGGAACTCCTATAAAATAATTCTTAAAATAAGTGAAGCATATTACATGATTGTTCTGTACCTGGAATCTGACATACCAGCTAGTTTAATTTTAAAACTCTTATATTTTGTAACTGCTGATTATAAATTTATTCAGCTATAAGATGCAATCAGTATGCTCAAAATAACTTAAGTCACCAAAAATGGTATGTGCATTCACGGGCACTTTGTTGATATTCAATAAAGTACAATTTAGATTTTGAACAAGTTAGAGTTGCTTAAACATAACTAGTCAGCTCCAACAACCAGGGTATTCATTACTATATTTAGTAATGATAATGGAATATAAGCTAGAAATCATTAACTGTATCTTAAAGAATACAAATTGGGTATAACAGAAAAGGGATAAACTAAGGATTGCAAATAGTATCATCAAAATACTGTTGTTGAGTTGTGCAAATACCAAATTACATCATTTTATTATATAAGCATTTATATCGGTGAGAAAAGTGTAAAGAACAATACCTACACATATTCTCAAGTAAATGGATAGTTCAAGTATACACCACTTATTGCTGCTAATGTATAGTATGTTTAACAACACATCAGGTTCAGTGAAATATCAATTTGTATTACTAGTCAGCAACGAAAGTTCTCAGCCATTGGCAAAATCATGCTAAACCACTGCAAAATGACTGAATAGATTCTATTAAGTATCTCATGCCCCTACAAGGAGAATATTTATATGGAGAAAAAAAAAGTTAATCATAAACTTTTCATTGTTATGATTTTATTCTTTATCCAATGAAGTTACCCTGTCTAATGCTATCTTTTTTTCCAGTCACAATGAAGAAATACACCCTGATTAGTATTGCAGGGATGGAATTGGGTTGTATGCTATTGGAGATGCATTTTTGCTAAATTCTAACGCTTCTATGTAGGTTTTTTTTCAAATTTTAACACTTTCCTGGAAAAAAAGACAAAGTTAGGAGAGGGCTGGCTTATCTTTCGTCAAGTAGTAATATAATGCATTTTTTTAAAAATTGAAACATGAGTGATTTACTTAACCATCTCATTGATATCTCAATATTTCATTGGCAATGTCTGAGTTCTTGGTCTCTGGCTATTTACTTTTCAATGTGTCAAATATTAAATTAAAAAAATCATACCATTCTTTTTTAAATTCTGTGACTTCAGGACAATTCCAGACAGATAATAAAACGATGATCATTAATATTAGGGTAGAATAATTATCACAATATAACATATCATCTTTAGTGAAGCCATCCAGTTCAGTCCTTTTCAAATTGTACTGTGGGGGACTCCAGTGAAGATGTTTTACAGATACAGGACCTCACTGGGGCTGAGAGTAAAGGGTAACAAGAATAAAATAGAGTGTCAGGGCTCTGTTTTCTTCTCCTTCCATTTTGGTCAAGAGAGCTGCTCTTCATTTTTTTTTTTAAGTTGAGCTATTATGAAATATTGTATTTCAGAATTTTCTGGGACTAAAACTCTGAAAATGCAGATTTAGTAAATTATCAGTAGTATAAATGACATATGAGTAATTCTCATTTCTTCAGCTCTTTCCAAATACCATAAAGTATACTTTACAGATATTCTCATTTAATTTTGTTACAACCCTGAAAAGAGATATCATTCTTTCAATTTTACTAATAAAAATGAGGATTAGATAGGTTTAATAACTTGCTAAAAATTACACTGCAATTCCAGCAGAGGTGGAGGGCCAATGCAGGTCTCTCTCATACTATTTTTTGGTTATTAACTGTTCTTCTATTGCATACCATTCAGGCATATAACCCAACAGGACATTTTATTAAAAATTACTATCTGACCACAGAATCAGCAATTCATAGTAATACATGATAGCTCTTACATGACAGAGAAATCTAATTATTACCAACTATTGATTATAATACAAATGAGTGGAGCCTTGTGGCTCTAGAATTAGTCTGTGTAAGTCTACATAGTCTGAAAATCACCTTTGCCATTTAATGCTATATTCTAAGGTAATATATGTAAAAGCTTAAAGAGTATACAGTACATATTAAGTGTTCCAAAAATATTACCTATTATTTAGAAAGTTTTTTTGGTGATTGCTGCTTTATGCTTACTTTAAAAGAATTCCAAGTTCCCATGAGTGGGAACATGTAAGAAGAAATTTTCCTTACTATTCCTTGTTAGGAATTACATGGACATTTTATGAATACCAAAAAATAAAAATAAAAGTCTCAAAGACTTTTCAAATTAAACTTGAATTTCTAAGACTTTAAAGTTTGTACCTTTAAAACTTTTTTTTTTGTCTTTTGCCTTTTCTAGGGCCGCACCCATGGCATATGGAGGTTCCCAGGCTACGGGTACAATTGGAGCTGTAGCTGCCTGCCTACACCACAGCCACACCAACGCCAGATCCAAGCGGCATCTGTGACCTACACCACAGCTCATGGCAATGCCAGATCCTTAACCCACTGAGCAAGGCCAGGGATTGAACCCACAACCTCATGGTCCCTAGTGGGATTAGTTTCTGCTGCACCATGACAGGAACTCCTAAAACTTTTATTTTTTAAATTAGGGAAGCCTACATTTAATGGGTAATCACTCTGAGTCAAGATCTAGAACACAAAAAAAAATTAGAATCCTCCCCAAAATTGCTTTAATTGATTTGAAAAATATTATATAAGCTGAAATCACTACTTATGATGGATTTTTTAACTGCTACTTTTAGTTCCCAGAATAAGTATTTCTTAGGATAAAGATAATCCAGAGTCAATATCTGAAAAACATTGGTCTGGATACAAGAAAATGTATGCTTACAAGTTTACCTAGTATATATTGAGCTATGATTTCTCCTTTGCTCAGAGCAATATGTGATCAATTTCTAAAGGTTCTGAATCACTTACACCTAGGTTTAGGCAAAAAAAATAAAAGGAAAAAAAATAAAAGGAAATAAAAATAAAAGAAATTGATCAATATGTGATCAATTTCTAAAGGTTCTGAATCACTTACACCTAGGTTTAGGCAAAAAAATAAAAGGATAAGCATGAATTAGTTTCTGTTATTCACTTGGACAGGTGTCAAAACTACTTCATGTTCATTATATTGTAAAATTTCAGGACTATTGTAAAAGTTTATCAGAAAAAGAGGCAGAGCCGTGTAAGTGAAATCTAGTACAACATTTAGTTACCTGAATAGTTCTTGCTAAGTTAGAGCTCTTGATAAGTTGGACAGGGTGTGGGGAAAAGGCAAATACAAACCCAAATTAAGGATTAAAAAAATACACTAATCTGTTGTTTGTTGGGGCAAAGATTAATTGCTGAAACGCCAGCAGGTAGCTTTTAAACAATAATGAGACTTCTGTTGATTACTGTTTGCCAGCCTTGTGGTCCAATACCTTTGGGCTGATTCACATTTGTTATCTGATGTGAGAAGAGGAGGGAAAGTAGGAGGTAAGTGAAACTGAAGAATAGGTAAGTTATATTCAGTACCAATCAGTCTCTGTCTAATTGTTGAAGAACCCCTCTGTGCCTTACCATAGCTAGTCTGCATTCCTTAAGCTCTTTGTAAACAAAGAGTTTGACCTGTAATAATGCAAAATATTGAATTATTGATGCATAGGACAAGGTAAGTTCTAGTCTTCTGTATTTCCAGGTACCCACACATGGATATGTTCTACTTGCTTTATCTAGACTCCAGTAGTAACTATAGACTCTAAAGTAATTCACCTTAAATTTGTTTTTTCTATATCATATTGGATATATTAATATATAATAATTATAAATAATAATATATAAGGCTTCCCTCTAATGAAAAAAAATGTTTTATATGTTTTTTCATTAAAACTTTTAATAAATTGGTAGTTCATTAAATCAGGCATCAAAGATGACATTCATTAGTCCATTCAACAAATAATTGTCAAACTTCTACTCTGCTTTCAGGATCTATGTTATAAGCCAGAGACATAGGGATAAATAAAAGAAATATGGCACCAGTCTTTATATAGATTAATTCTACTTGGAGAGATGATAATATCAACAAATTCTATAAACATACATAAAATCATTATAAATAATAATATGTATATCTTGGGAAATATGCTGGAAATGAGTTTGAGTAAACTGTAAAGACTCACTTTGGATAGACTGGGAAAAGACTCACTGAGGAAGTTTCATTGAGTCTGAGATCAAAAGGATGAGATGGAGGCATCAATGATCAGGGAAAAGAGAAAAGCACATGCAGTAGGTCAGAGAGTCCAAAGTGCTTTACATTTTTAAAACCTTAAAAAAATACCAGTGATGGAGCACAGAGAGAGGTAAAAATTTTGTTCAATATCAAATTGGAGAGTTAAAGACTAAACTCAAGTGCAATGGTAGACATTTAAGGATTTTAAGCAGGGGGTGGCTTGATATTTTAATGAAATAATCCTATGTTCCATGGTAAGAATGAATTTAAAAGGGACAGGATTTTAAATGTGAAATCAGTTGGGAAATTATTGCTTTATTCTGGAAAGCCATAATGACTCTGGTTCTTGTAAATGACACTGGGAATGGACCCTTGTTAAGTTGAAATTATTTTTGAGTTAGAATCTAGATAAACTACTAATGGATTGTATGTGCGACTGAGATGAAAGAAATTCTATGTTTCAGCTTTGGCACTGAAGTGGCAGTGGTGTCATTTCCTGAGTTGGGAAAGGCTTAGGAGTAAACAGGTATAGCTTTATCTATATGTGTTTGAGTATTTACTTGAAGAATTAAAACACACATATTTTGACTTTTATGAGATCTGTTAAGTGGAACTATCAAGCAGACAACTGAATGTGAGTTTCTGGCATTGACATAATTCTGAGTGGGACATACATATTTTGAAATAGTCACTTTCAAAATGTTATAGGAAATCACCCAAGGAGGCTGTTAAAAAAGTCAACCAATGAGACATTCTGAATTAATTTTGTCAATGAGAAAGGCAATCACTGCTTGAAGACATGAAGGGCAATGTCTTATTCAAGTTTGATGTATACAATGACTATTTATTGATATAGACACCTTCTTCATCTTTTCCCATGAATATACAAACTTTGATGCTTCCTAAAACCTTTAATTCTGACTTAGAGCAAAGATTAAGGGTACAAATATAATGTACTAAATATACATCAAATGTCTTGGCCCAGAAATGTCTCCTCTACCAAACTTTTAACATACTTCTATACATACCAAAATGCGTCTTTTGTCCATATGAAACAAAATCTTTCAAAGACAAAATAAAATTGTATCTCATATAGTAATAAAATCACTAGAACTTCTGGTATGCGTTCTCAATTTATTTAAAGTAAAAAACAGATAAAATATTAGCTTATCATTAATTCAGATATTATGGATTTGTGTCTCACATTTTTTGCTACATTTCAAAATACCCTATAAGATATTTAATATTTATAATGGACTTCATTTCCTAAATTTTTCCATTATAGGACATTTTACATTTAAAAATGAATTATAATAGTTTTCTACAAGCACACCTAGATAAAGTATTTAAGAAAACTTTGTCTAGCACACAAGGAGTTCTTTTCTTATTTTAAATGGTGTGTATCTAGTTCCCAAACTTTGCCCATCATAGAATTTCTATGACAATCAGTTTTAAAAGAGTGATTTCTAATATCCGGATCAGTATCTCCCACCAAGATCAAAAACACCTCCACACCTTAGCAACAACAGATGTTTCCTCTAAGATTTATAGGGCTATCTCATTTCTAATGTTTTTAGTATATATACTACCAATAGGAGGGGACCCATCTGGTTTGGTGGAACATTTACTGATTAAGGAATCCATACCCCAGTTCCAACCTATTTCTAAAATTTCTTTGACACAAATTTTTCTGGCACTGCCTGAGTAGGAATCTAGATATAGGAAAAATAGAAATTATTAATAACATCTTAAAATTAAAGATCCTAGAGTAGTTCTTGGAGGCATTCCATTTACCCTTTCACTTCACTAAAGCTAGAGATGGCTACTTTGAGATTATGTTAAAACACTTGCCGAAGTGTGTGTGTGTGTGTGTGTGTGTGTGTGTGTGTGTATGCATACATACACATTTAGTTTATAAATTCACTGAATGCTACATTAAATCTCCTGGGACCTTGTTCTGATCTTTATTTCTTAGCATTTTACATTTGTCCAAATAATATTTGTTTTTGTCTTTGCCATGTGTGCATGATCACTCCTGGAGTTTGGTAGAGAAAAGAAAGAAAAAGTGAAATTAGTGAGGAACCAATTTATTTTTTTCCAAATATGTTCCCCACTTAAAGTACAAATGTTTAAAAGTGTAAAGTAAAATGTATAAAACAGTATATGATTATCTGATATCTTCCTACCTGGCCTGAAGTAAAACTCTTTCAACCTAATTGCAGTCAGAGCCCACCTGTTTAAATGCATTCCATACATCACTTCCACTGCTCATTATTCCCTAGGCAGTAACACACAGTATCACTAAATTTTCTCTCTCTAAAAATATAGCTGCCTAGTGTAATCTCAAAAACTGTTAGAAAACAAAAAGTAGGCTATTCAACCTGACTTCTATGCTATTCTCTCACAGAATAACTTTCTATTATTTGACACAAGCATCTTACTCTCTAGAAATAAAACTTTCCTTGAGGTACGAGCATACACTTTTTTCTTGAAGTCAGTATGAGGTAAGATTGTTAAGATTGTGTATCACAGGGTATAACTTAGGTAGTGGACACCACATAACTTTGCCAACAATAAGTTTTCCCTGTGTCTGTGCTTCATTCCTATTATCTAACATTTTTTCACATAAAATATTTTAAGCCAAAAAAAAACTATATATGACAGTGAAAAAATCTACACAGCAACTATCTCTGTAAAATATTAATATTTTATATTTTATATGCCTTTATTTTTCAAGATAGAGTAGATAGCAGAATCAGTGGAAGTCTTCTCTGCATCCTTCCCAATCCCATTGGTACCCACTGTCCTTTAAGCAAACTGCCATCATGGATTAATATTTAAATTTCTCAATTACACATTTCTATTTATAGTCATATAAGCAATATATTAGTATATACACATGTATACAGAATACAGAACTGTAATATGTATGTAAAATTTTACATAAATGGTGTTAATTTTTCTGCTTTATGTTCATTTTCTGACTTTATATTATGGAGTATTATTTTCTTTGAAACTTATAAGTCTAGTTTATCCATTTCAAATGCTATATAGTACTCAAGTACATAAATGTATAAAAATATATTTACCCATTTTGTTAATAAACATTTGGGTTATTTATAATTATTGCCATTTATTGTTAGATTAAACACGTACCCCATGGTGTACGTGTGTATATTTCTGTACCAATGGCCTTCAGACTTTGACTATGACCTGTAATAAAAAGAATGTATATTGTAATATGACCCCAACACATACATATGAACTTATATGCACAAACCAAAACAAAACATTAATAGTATAACTATCCTTACTGTTTGTGATATAGCTTGATGTTTCTTAAGTATTTAATTTTACTTAATTTCGTTACCAAAAATGCTGGTCAAGATCCTTTGACTTATGGCCATGAGTTGCAGTTTGAAAATCACTACTTTAAACTTATAAAGGAAATTGCCTATTTTTGGAGTGCACATCAAAAAAAAAAATTAATCCATCTACAGATAAATTCTTCCAATGTATAACAAGGCAAGCAAATTTATTACCAAAGGGGACCCGGCTACTGAAACAGAGAGACAGATAACCTAATGCTAAATGCACGACCTGTACACCCAAACCTGATGGGACTATTGTTCACTTTCTGAATGGGCTTAAGTAAACTTTTTTTTTTTTTCCTTAAACAAATCCTTCCAAAATTTTGAGAACTGACTGCAAATAGAAATTTTTCTTTCCCTGTTCTTGAAAGTACCATACTGTTCTTAGCTAAATCTGGAGATGTACTGAATCTACTGAATCAGCTCTTCTATTTCAAATGCTCTCCACCCACCAGCACTTTCTATTTGTCTTGGCAGAACATATTTTGTTTTGTTGATTTTTTTCTGAACATCCACTTGATCAAAATTTTATAGCCTTTAGCTTTCATTTCTCTTGCCAAATAATATTAATGCAGACATTTCCATTGTATTCTACAATAACACCAGGAAAATACTGCTTAGAACATGAACATTTTCATTAGATTAGTAGTTTTGCACTTGAAATGGAACATAGTGTAATATTTGGCTTTGTCACAAAACAATACAATATAGAGCTTTAGTCGCATTTTCTCTCCATGAACTTAAATCTCCACTTATTGCAGACCCAAGAAGTGCAATAGTTTACAGTCTGACAAATATGTAATAGGTAAAGTCTCTACACAACAATGCTATGCAGAATTACTCTGATTAATTTACATTCACCTTTAGTGAATATAACTCCCAACCCTATAAACAGGGATTTACATGTACAATAAAGCCATGGAAAGGTTTTGTCAGCATGTTGATCTGCAATTCGTGAGTTTTCTAAGGCAATTATTTTAACATGTCTATCATGTTGTGGTTATATTTCTGGAGAACAGGTGGCATGTTGTGAAAAGCTATAGACTAAATAGAATCATTTTTGTTAGGATAAAACAATGTATCATTTTCTTTAAATTTCTCAGCCATTGCTTATTTTAATTTGAAACAATTTGAATGAATACAACATTAGTTTCCCAGTTATACTGTACTCAAAATGTACCATATTTCTCACCTGAAGGCATAAACTTTAGTGACATCCTAATCATTTTCTCTGCAATGGATGCTTCTGTTATAAACTGCAAATTAAATAGTAGGTAGAGAATAAACAGCAGGAGCAGATGGATATCTAAAAACAAATGATCTCTATTTGAATGCAAATATCGCCATTAATAAAGAATGAGAAAGGAAACATTTTAAAAATCAGTAATATATTAAAGTGAATTATTTCTTAGCAGGTTATTTTCCAGTAGCTCTTTAATGAGCTATTTCTTCATATGTTGGTAACTAATTATTACATATATTTTGTATGTATTTTTAATATCCCTAAACTATGGATTTGATCTTTATTTCTTGTCTGTGTATTTGAAAATAATTTGCAGAAATGCATTTAAGCTTCTGGGTTTCATGCTAAGTAGGAAACGATGGATTGAAGACTTAATTTACTCTGCAAGCTAGAAGATAAATAGTCTTTAATATAATGTACTGTAAATGAGGATTTTAAAAGGCCTCTATCTGGCTACCATTAAATATATATGAAGATACCAAATTTTACAATGGTAGTTGTTCATGGACCTCAATCTAGCTGGTCAATATATAATGTCTTATTGATTGATATTCAAGATACTAGATTTTGGATGAAGTATAGAACTTTTAAAGCATGAAAGAAAGTGGGCATCATCACTTTTTAACTTCCTATACTGTAGCATGGTACAAAGGAAGAAACAGTGGGTTTACATACTAATATTTTAGTCCCTCTGATGGTAGGTGGTATTAAGATATGTGAAATAAAAGACAATTTTATGGCAAGAGAAAAGAAATTTAAATAAAAAATTTTCTCTGCCCTTTGGCCTCCTCTCTCCCTACACTGCACATTGAGTATCTGCTTTATGTGTTAACCAAACCATTTCCCCCATCAGCAGAAATATCTACTCAGCCACAAAAGATCAACATTGTCCTGGCATTAACAAGCCAACTCCTTAAAAGATAACATTCCTTCTTGATCTTCTAAGGGGGCCACGTCACCCACTACCTTGGGGTTTAGATATGGTTTATGTAAACTGTCAGTAATTTCACTAGAGGCACAGCTAGCTAGCTCTCTGTCTCCAAGCAGCTTATATAACAGTGCCATGACTACTAATAAGTAGAAACAGTCCTCAGAGCTTTCTGAAATGCTCTTCCCAGGTTATAATCTTCAAATTTCACTAAAAAAAGATTTCCACTTCTTTGATTAATTTTTTTGGCAATAGGTACTTCTGCAACCCAATTCCTTGTGGTCTAAGCCTCAGCCATGTTGCGCCATCAACATGAGCCATCAAGGCTCATTAACATCTACCTTGATCTTGCCCAGCCTATACCCTTGCACATGCTATTCCTTCCTCCTAAATTGTTTTCTAACCTTGCCAGGAAGGCAAACTGCTACTCATCTTTAACACTCCAGATCAAATGTAATTTCCTATCATAGGCTTCTCTGCTTCCAGGGGGTATAATAATTGCCACTGATTCAATGATCAGTAGACGATTCAGTGATCAGTACTTCAACCATGCCTTTATTAGAATGTTTACATTTTACCTTAGATCTGTCTTTACTTCTGCCACACACGGTTTTGAATTCTTGAAATGTCTCTTTCTTCTCTGGTTATTTGTCTTCAATTCCCTTTACCGAGTCACTCTTTCTCCACTTGGCTTCTGATAACTATTGCGGTTAGTTCTTCAAAACATTTCTATAGGTCCTATTTTTTTTAACACTTTATACTCTATTCCTAGGTAATTTAGCTCCTACACATGTTTCTCAAACATCCATCAATTAGTCCAAACTCATCTTTGGAAACCAGACACATTTCCTTAAAGTTTCAAAAATACTTTGAATTCAATGTCTTAAATTAAAACATAATTTTGCCCCTCAAACCTAATATTTTTCCATGTTTACTATCTCAGGGAGTGATATCACTTTACTGCTCAAGTCAGAAGTCTGGATTTTTTTTAATTTTTTATTTTTTTACTCTTCTTTTATATTGCAAGTAGTGTGGATTTATTCCTTGATCATCTCTAATTTACACACATCTTACCACTTCTATTGCCACAATAATAGTTAAATTGATCATTGTTTAACTGGACCATCGTAGTAGTCCCTTAACTACTGGTATTCACTCAGATAATTTTTTTCTTTGTGTAGTTTCTTATTCTTTTTTTTTTTTTTGGTCTTTTTAGGTTGTACCCATGGCATATGGAAATTCCCAGGCTAGGAGTCAAATTGGAGCTTCGAGCTGCCTACCTACACTACAGCCACAGCCATAGAAACTCTGGGTCTGAGTTGCATTTGTGTCCTATAAAACAACTTGTGGCAATGCCAGATCCTTTAACCCACTGAGCAAGGTCAGGGATTGAACTTGCATCCTCATGGATACTAGTTGGATTCTTACCAGCTGAGCCACAATGAGAAGTCCTGTAGTTTCTTCTTGACATATTGCAGCTAGAAAGAAATGTTAAAATTACAAATCTGATATGAGGAAATCACATTTGGGAGTATTTTAATTTACTGTAATAGAGTTATTTCTTTGTTATGCAAATATTCCTTCAATGGCCAAATTATCTTTCTAAGGAAATGTCATTAAGAGGGAAACATGTTTTAATTTATTGAAATAAAGAAATGCAATAATTATTCAAGTAAATAATTCTCTGTGAAGTGTTTATTCATTAACCTCTTATAAGGTATATATACTTGATGAATCTTTCACATGCACACTTGAGATCTTTACATTTTAAACACTCATAAATACTTTGAGAACCCTTATATCTTATCCTGTAAATGAATATGATGTTTTCTTTGGAAAAAATTACACTGTAGTCATATCAATATCATTAATACTTAAAATGCCATTTACATTTGTAAGCAACCTGAATAATTAAAAAAATGCAAATTTAGCCTACTTAGGAGTAATAACTGTATATGTAAGTTTTATGAGCTGAATTTCATTACTTATTCATAATATACTAACAATTAAAAAAACAAAGTAATGTAACAAAAATGTAAATGTCAATTCATAAATAAATGGTCCTATGGCGATTTAGGCAGAATAAGATACCTTCTTTTATCTGTTAGGGAATAGAATTTTATCTGGGAAATAGTCACTCTTCTAACCAAAAGAAATTTTTTCAAATAAAATGAATTTGCAGAATCAGTTTTTTACTTCACTATTAATTCACCCTCTATTATTGCACATATTGTAACCATAAAAATATTGAATTTCAGTAAACTCATCTTAGAGGTAGATAGTAGTCTTTCTTTTTACAAACTTCATTCTAAAATTTACCTATTGTTGCAGTCTATTATTTATATAGCCTACTGCAAAGCTGAGCCTAAATAACATTTCTCTATATTTTCAAACAAATCGGGCTTCATTATTTAGGTTAAAAACTACTTTAAAAGTAAAAAGAAATGCACAGCTAGTTTAAAACCTCATCAACCTATAATAGTTATGTGTTCATTTGTAGTGCAATTCAAATAATTTTACTTTATTCTTATTTCCTAGAAATTCTGCCAGGTTACAAAAGAAACCTGTCATTTCCATAATCTAGACTATTTGGTTGTTATTCATCATATCTAAAATTACAACATTTTTATTCCTGAATAAATTATTCATATCTTCAATCTGCTTCTCCTTCCCTCTCACTTACTACCATTTTTCTATCAAGAAAATAGCTTTAGTTGCTTCTCTACATAAATCTCATTTAAGCCACTAATTTTATCAAAACTCAAAAAATTAAAATAAAAATTCCAGAGGATCAAAATTAATGGCTCATATATCTTACTATCTGTTTTTAAATTTAAATTCAGAGAGTTTACCTGGCTTTCTCAATTTCACCTTGTTAGTCAATATCAGAAAAACTGGATCTAGAATCAAGGTTACCTATTTCTCAGGTCAATACACACAAAATTGCAGATACCAGACACTTCAAAAACAGTGACTCTATTAGTCACTATACAATTGAGCCCATTGTGAAATTAACCTATTGTTTTCTCAGCTGTTGATGGAAGAAACATTTTCACACCCAAGATTTGCATTTTGAAATGTCGTAGTAGGTTTCTTACAAAAATCAGGTATGATTATGTCAGGGGCAGAAAATTACACATTGCAGAAACTTCAAGAATGACTTAGTAAAAGAAAAAAAAATGAATTCATAGGGATGAAAAAATATTTTACACATATTTAATATAAATCAATCACACTCAGGCTAATTAAACAATCAAATGTGTTAGACATACTTTTTCAATCTTTTACATCATCTTGGGACAAATCTGGGAAAAAGAATCAGGAAAATAGTAATATATCCTCTAATACTCTAGATGACTGTTTCTTTTACTATCTTGTAAACAGTTTATAGACGAGAGAGGGGAAATAGGAATAATCTAGAACCTACAGTTGTTCCGATGGTATGAAAGGATCTGTAACTTCTTAAAATAATTTCATCAATGAACTCATGTATACAACATGGACATTTCTAAAGAATATTCTGCTTTGCAAAACAAACCAGATTAAAAAGAGTGTATACTATAGAACTTAATCATTTTCTAAAACAGACAAAACCAGTGAATAATGATAAAACTGATCAGTTACTACTGATAAAAACTGATCAGGAGTTCCCCTGATGGCCCATGAGGTTGTGGGTTTGATTCCTGGCCTTGCTCAGTGGGTTAAGGATCTGGCATTGCTGTGAGCTGTGGTGTAGGTCACAGACATGGCTCGGATCTCGTGTTGCTGTGGCTGTGGCCTAGGCCAGTAGCTATAGCTCCAATTCGACCCCTGGCCTGGGAACCTTCATACGCCATGTGTGTGGCCCTAAAAAGACAAAAAAAAAAAATCAGTGATTATTTAATGTTGAGACAGATGTGCCACAAATGGCGCATCTGGCGTGATAAAAATATTCTAGGTAGTGTTTTAATGGTTGTTACATGACTACATATATTTTTCAAAAGTCATCAAACTATACTTTTAAATGTGTGCATTTTAACATGTTTAACATATATGCTTAAATAAATGCGATTATATAAAACATGATTTTAATTTTAAATGTATTTTTGGGAGATAGCAGATAAATGAACAATAACTGCATTAGTGTGGTACAAGATAATAAGTTAAAACTTTCTCCAAGCAAAGATAGTTATTGAAATGAAGTAATTCAACTTCTTAGAACTTGAGTGACAAACAATGATATGAAAGCAACAGATATTAATTATAGAAGGTAGTCTTATAAATATACAGCTAGAATAGCAAGATTGCTGGAGTTTCTAGAAATTTGTTTCTTACCACGTCTGCCTCTCCTCTTCTTAGATATCCACCAAAGTGCAAGCCACACAACTGCTCTCTTCCTCATCCTGCAGGAGGCTAGAAATGCATCAACCAAATCAATCTAAATATCATGAGTTAACAAAAAAACAAAACAAGTAGGAAGAATGAGCAACAATGTATTTAAGAATGATATACACCAAGCACATCATGATACAATTTCAAAACAACCTGAATAAAGGATAAATCATTAAAATTCACCAAAAGAAAATAAATTGTCCCAACAAAGGGACTGATTAGAAATTAACATTTTTCTCCTTAACATTGGTATTCAAAACTAGAGACACCAAAATTCTGATTAAAATTTCCAAACTGGAATTTTATACCCTGATATACTATGTACCAGATATGAAAATAGAAGACAGATATTTTCCAATATTAAATTTCTTGGAAAATACATATCCCATCTACTATTTCTTAGAAAGTTATTGAACTATCTACTACATCAAAATGGAAGAGTGGGCCTGGTAACAAATTGGCAGACAAGAAGGATGTGGAGCTCACCCATTTCCACAAACACATCAAAAATACATCTACATGTGGAACAGTTCTCACAGAATATCTGCTAAACCCTGGCAGAACATTTCATAAAACCAATATTGCAAGAAAGAGGCCCATGTAACCAGGTAGAATGAAAAAGCATTGGGGTGTGACCTGTGCCCCTGGGAGGGAGCCGTGAAAGACGAAAGTTTTGCTCACCCTAGGAAGTCCCTTAACTAGCAATAAGCTTATCCACGACAAAAAGTGAGCTTTAGTGGCTCATGCAGCAGCTGGTTTGCAGCAGGTAGAACAGAGAGAAACATGCAGTGTCCTGTCCTAGCCACCTCCCTGCACTTGCCAGCCTGAGACAGGTGCATGCCGAGAACAGATGCTGAAATGTTGGTTTCAAAGGACAAACCTGGGGAGTGGACTGAGATGGGCTATGCAGAGAGAGCCTAAAAAGGCTGGAGTATGACCCAAGCTGCAACCAGTGTGTGCGTGAAGGAGCCCAGGTTCACCACTGAACTGTCATTGTTACCCTGTGCACTTGAGAGCGTCAGGCCCCCACCACAGTGGGTATAGCTCGGCCTATATGAGACCTGGGAACACACAAGCATTGGCAGGTTACCCAGATGCAGAGGCAGGGCTGAAATCCAAGCCAATCCCCAGAGGCCATGTGACTTCAGAAGCAGGGATGAAATCTAAGTGTCCCAGTGGCAGTGTGATCTGCAGATTTATATACAGAAGTCAGCTTTGTAAACTCAGTTCCTAAAAGACATCCAATGGATAACTTGTGCTCCTGTGGCTGGAGTGAGTCTGGTGATAGCAGCAACAGGCTTTGCCTTGTGAGCATGAGTCTGGGCTGACTCAGCTCCTATGGACAATCCAGGAGTGTGACCATGACAGTTCCAGTGCTTGACCTCAGTGGTTCTGAGCCAAGAAATCTGTGCTAGTGGCTTTGTTATCACAGCAGCAGAAGGACACTGAGTCTGATTACCTGAATTTCCACAGCTGAGGTAGTCCTGAAGGCAGTGCCCCAAACTGTGTGCTTGGTGAGCCTGCACAATAGGTGACAGGCAAGACCACAGAGTGCACTTCCCAGTGAACAAGTCCTGCAGAGGAATATTCAGTGGTTCCTTTCCCAGAGGGAGATCCACAGCCCTGCCTACCTTACATCACAATTCAGAAACAGATCTGGGAACATCTATTTCAAAAACTGGAGAACAGAACTTTCCCTTCACAGGGCTGTAACAACCAGAGAGCAAAGAGGAGGCACAGACCAACATCTAGGGCAGGTTCTGATAATCACAACAATAATCACATCCCCTATCAAGGGGATAATGACCAACACACAGTGAGGAAAGATGTGGCAGGCATCCATATTAAAAACAGCCCTCACACCAAAAATGTTAGCCTCAAAGAGGATACACAGGGCCACACACATAAAAACAGTTCTTTTAAGACTTCAGTAGATAACTGTCTCTCCTAAACTCATAGAGTCAGAGCAATATAAGTAAAATGAAAAAGCAGAGGAACCACTCCTGACTAAATCATTAAGAGAACTCCTGAAAGAATAAGCAATGAAAAAGAGATCCCTTGGTCTAGTAGACCTTGGGTTCAAAAGGAACATAAAAAAATACATAAGGAATTAAGAGGGGCTATGAATAGAAATGCAGATCACTCTAAAAAGGAACTAGACAATATAAAGAGGAGACAATTAAGATTAGAAAGCATATTTGCTGAGACAAAACTGAGCTAAAGGCAATAAATAGGAAACTGAATAATTCAGAAGAACAGTTAAGTGATCTGGAAGACAGAGTAATGAAAATCAGCCAATCACAACATGGTACAGAAAGGCAAATGAAAAAAAAAAGTAATATACAAGATCTATGGGATAATGTAAAGCATCCCAAACCATGCATAATAGGGATCCCAGAAGGAAAAGAAAGAGAAAGGTGTATCAATTATATATATTAATTACAAGGAAACCTCCCAAAGGCTGTCAGCTAATTTCTCTACAAAAATGTTGTAGGCCAAAACTGAGTGGAAGATGTATTCAAAGTCATGAAAGGGAAAAATTTGCACTGCAACCTAAGATACTCTACCAGCAAGATTATCATATAGACCCGGAGAAATAAAGAATTTCTTAAGAGCAAAAGCATTTACAGCAATACCAAACATAACTTAAAATAAATATTCAAAGGTCTTCCCTAAATTGAAAAGAAGAGAAAAATCTATAGGAAAGTAAAAATCAACTTTAGAAAGTAAATCACTTAAATAAGATATATACAGATTTAAAAAATCAAAAAAAGCAAGTAGATATAGTAATGGGTTGACATACTTGAAAAACAGGGTAATTACAAATCAGAAACTTGCAATAGATTCACAAACCAAAAAGAACACAAAAACAGTACAAAGGAACAAGCCACAAAAGGAAAAAGAAAAAAAAGGAACAAAGAAATACAAAATCAACCAGAAAACAAGGTTTAAAATAGCAATATACATAGCTATCAATAATTACCTTAAATGTCAATGGGCTAAATGTTCTAACTAAAAAACACAGAGGAGCAGATTGGATACAAAATAAAGAGCCTAAAATATGCTTCCTATAGGAGACTCACTTTAGGGTGAAGGACACACACAGACTGAAAATAAGGATGGAAAAGGATATTTTACACAAAAAGAAATGACCATAAAGCAGGGGTAGTAACACTCATATCAGACGAAATACTTTAAAACAAAGGCCATAAAGAAAAAAAGAAGGACATTATATAATCATAAAAGGATAAATAAATAAGAGGATATTACCCTCATTAACACACATGTACCCAACATAGGAACACCTAAATACATAAAACAAATACTAACAAATATAAAGTAAGAAATTGTTAGCAATACAATAATAGTGGGACCCCACTTACCTCAATGTACAGATCTTCCAGACAGAAAATCAGTAAGACAACAGAGATCCTAAGTGATACAACAGAAAGACTAGACCTAATTGACATTTTCAGGGCATTGTATCAAAAAAAAATTAAGATTACACATTCTTTTTCAAGTGCACATGTAACATTCTCTATGATTGACAACTTACTAGAAATTTAAAAAATTAGCAAATTTAAGAGTATAAAAGTTATTTCTAGCATGTTTTCTCACTACAAGTGCATGGAATTAGAAATCAACCAACAATAGAGAAATTAAAAAAAAGACTACATGGAGACTAAAGAACATGCTTCAAAAAAAAAATGGGTCAATGATGAAATGAGAGGAAATTAAAAAAAAAAAACCAACTTTGATACAAATGACAGTGGAAACATAACCATAAAAAAACCTATGGAACACATCAAAAGTAGTTCTTAGAGGGAAGTGTACAGAAATACGGACCTTACACACACATACACACACACACACACACACACACAGTAAAAAAATAAAAATCTCAAATAAACAATAACCTAAAAGAATCAGAAAACAAAGAACAAACAAAACCTAAAGTCAGTAGAAGGAAGGGAATAATAAAGAGCAAAGAGGAAATCAGTAGGGTAGAGATTTAAAATTAAAAAAAAAAGCAATAAAACCAAGAGCTGATTATTTGAGAGGATTAAAAAAAAATGATAAACCTCTGGCCAGACTCACTAAGAATAAGAGAGAGAGGAACCAAATAAACAAAACAAGAAATGAAGGAGTAAAAGTAACGATTGATACTGCAGAAATACAAAATGTCATACCATGAATAATTATAAGCCAATAAATTAGAAAATCTAAAGGAAAGGAACAAGTTTCTAGAAACATAGAAACCACCAAACCGCTTCAAGAGGAAATAGATAATTTGAAAAGACTGATCACTAGAAGTGAAATAAAATCTGTAAAAAAAAAAATCTGTTAAAAAAAAAACAAACAAAACAAATAAACTCCCTATAAACAAAAGTCCAGGATCAGAGGGCTTCAAAGGAACATTCTAGGAAACAAAGAACTTATACCAATCATTCTCAAACTCTTCCTAAAGACTGAAGAAGAGGAAATATTCCCGAAACGATTCTGTAAGACTACCATTACCCTGATCATGAAACTAAAAAATGACAGTACCAAAAAAGAAAATTACAGGCCAATATCTTTGATGCTATAGATATAAAAATTCTCAGCAAAATGTTAGCAAACCAAAGCCAACAAAATATACAAAAGATCATACACAATGATCAAGTTGGATTTATCCTAGGATCACAAGGATGGTGCAACATACACAAACCAATAATGTGATATACTACATCAACAAAGGAAAAGAGATAAACTTCATGATTAACTCAATAGAGAAAAAGCAAATTTGAACAATTTCAACATCCATTCATGATAAAAATTCTTACCAAAGTGCATATAGAAGGAACTTATCTCAACATAATAATAGCTATTTATGTCAAACTCAGAGCCAACATATTAGACAATGGTGAAAAGCTGAAAACCATCTAGCTAAAATCTGGAATAAGACAAAGATGCTCTCACCAATCATGTTAAACATAGTATCAGAAGTTCTAGCCACAACAATAAGACAAATAAAATAAATTAAAGGTATCCAAATTTGAAGAGAAGAGGTAAAATGGTCATCATATGCATATGATATGATACTATACATAGAAAACCATAAATAATCCACACAAAAACTAGAACTGATAAACAAATATAGCAATGTAGCAGGATACAAGATTAATCTATAGAAATCTGTTAAATATCTTTCCACCAACAATGAAATATCAGAAAGGGAGAGTAAAAAAGTAATCCTTTTTAAAGTTTCATCCAAAAAAATTACTTTTGAATTATCTTGACCAAGGAAGTAAAATAATTCTATGCTCGTATCTATATATACTGATAAAGGAAATTGAATATGATTTAAAGAAATACAAATGTATCCCATATTCTCAGTATGGAAGAATTAATACTGCTAAAATGACCATACTACCCAAAGCAATCTACAGATTTAATGTGACCAAACATTATTACCCAGGACAATGTTCACATGTTCACAGAACTAAAACAAATAATCCTAAAATTTATATGAAATTATAAAAGACCCAGTATTGCCAAGACAATCCTTTTAAAAAAGAAGAAAGCTGGAGGCATACCCCCCAGACATTAAACAATACTACAAAGCTACAGTAATAAAAACAACATGGTATTGTCACACCCACACAATAAAAACAGACATATGGATAAAGGAACAAAATGGAAAGCCCCAAAATAAACCCACACACCTATGGTCAATTAATCTTTAAAACAAAGGGCAAGAATATACAAGAAAGAAATAATCCCTTCAGCAACTAGTGCTGAGAAAGATGGAGAGACAGAGGTAAATCAATAAAGTTAGAACACGGCCTCACATCATACAAAAAAATAAACTCAAAATGACTTAAAGACTTAAATATAAGATATAATACCATAAAACCCTAGAGAACATAGGCAAAACATTTTCTGACATAGCCATACCAATATTTTCTTAAGTCATTCTCCCAAAGCAATAGAAATAAAAGCAAATATAAACAAATGGGACCCAACCAAAATTATAAGCTTTGCACAGCAAAGGAAACTGTAAAAAAAAAAATGAAAAGACAACCTACAAAATGGAAGAAAATATTTGCAAATGCTATGACCAACAAGGGATTAATTTCCAAAATATAGAAACAGCTCATACAACTCAATAACATAAAAACAAACAACCAATCTAAAAACAGGCAATAGACCTAAATAGTATTTCATCCAGATGGCCAATAGCACATGAAAAGATGCTCAATATCACAAATATTAGAGAAATGCAAATCAAAATTACAATGAGGTACCACCTTCCACTAGTAAGAATGATCATCATTAATAAGTCTACAAATAAAAAATGCTGGAGAGCTCATGGAGAAAAGGGAACCCTCCTAAACTGTTTGTGGAGATGGATGTAAATTCATCCAGCTACTATGGAAAACAGTATGGAATTTCCTTAAAAACAAAAAAAAACTCTAAATAGAGTTGCCATATGACCTAGCAATCCCACTCCTGGGCATATAACTGAACAAAAGTCTAATTCAAAAAGATATATGCACTCCAGTGTTCATAGCAGCAGTATTTACATTAGCCAAAACATTAAAACAACCTAACTCTCCAGTGACAGATGATGGATATATATATATACAGTGGAATACTAATCAGCCTTGAAAAAGAACAAAACAATGCCATCTGCAGCAACATTGATGGACCTAGAGATTATCATACTAAGTGAAGTCTGAAAGAGAAAGACAAATATCATATAATTTATATGTGAAATCCAAAATATGATAAAATGGGCTTATTTATGAAATGTAAATACACTCACATATATAGAAAACAAATACATGGTTACCAAAATGGAAAGTAAGTGGGAGAGGGATAAGTTAGGAATTTGGGATTAGCTGATACAAATTACTATATATAAAATATATAAACAACAAAATCCTACTGTACAGCACAAGAAACTATATTTATTTCTCTTTTTGTTTACCTTTTTCCCCCATTAAGAGTTGTGGTATTATTTACATTTGAGTAAATGTGTTTTAGAGTCTGTCTTGGTCTTGAATCCCAGATCTGCAACTTACTAGCTGTAATAACCTCTGTTTCTTCCTTTATAGATCATTGACAATATTATCTCTCCTAAAGGTTCATAAAACTATTAAAAGAGATTTTGTATTATATACCACAACAAAACAAAAATAAAAAATGCCAAATAAAAAACAAAAACATCCCTAGGTCAATCACACATGTAAGAATTTTTAAAATATTTAACAACAATGTCTCAAACTATGCATATATTTAATTATTAAATGTAATAATAAATATATCTTCTATCCATCAATGGGTATAAATCTATCTTCTATACATTATGTATTAATTCTCTCTCCATCTATTCTGTCCAACTGTATCACATGCTATGGGATCAATAATGAAATCTATTAGTTTTGCAACATATATAAAACTAATTCCTACTATCGTTTTAAATAATTGAAGGAACAGAGTAGGAAAGTAAGTTCCACCTATTAGTTAATATTCTCCCTAGAAAAGAAGTACAATTAAGAGTAAATCTGTTGTTTTGTGAAGACTTAATTTTATCCTATCAATAACATTCATGAAAACAAAATAAATATTTCACTTCTTCTATGTTGCAAGACATGTTTCCTTGAAAACTCCATCTTGTCCTTCTTTACTTTATCCCATCTTCTTGTCTTACTTTATCCCATCTTCCTGCTTTGAAAAACAGTCACAGTGCTGGTAAATGACTTAAGCTTAAGAGCAAAGACCTAAAGGCATAAGTGACTTAAGCTTGAGAACTGTTATGTGCCTAGAGGTCAGAGTAAGAGCTTAACCCTTTACCACCTAAGTGGCTTTCTAAATAGTAAAAGAACTTATATAATAGCAAACAAACCCTGTATCATCCACCCATAGCCACTCCTCACTTGATCTCATCTAAAGAGCACAATAAAAGCAGTGTGGATTCTTGAGAGCGGGCGCTTGGTCCCTGAGACCTTGAGTTCCCTGGCTCCCACCTCGACTTAAGATAAATGTCTCTGTGTCTTGTTTTATGTTAACTACTTTTCCTTAAGTTCCACAGCACCCGTTCTTCAGCTCCATCCTGCTGAGTTGGCCCCGGCAAGTGGCGCCCAACGTGGGGCAGGCTCACAAACAGGCAGGCACGAGGAACGAAGGATCGCGACTACAGCGGAAATTTTATTCACTGGAAGTGCTGTGGAGCCCTGAGGAGAGAGGAATTTTGTGTGGCCACGCTAAAGAAATCCTGCAGATAAGTTCCCTCTCTCAGGTATTTACGGGGTAAAATGGGAAACTATAATCCTTACATTTGTTTGTTTGGACAACTCCTTAAAAAGGGGGGTGCAAAAACAAATGAAAGTAAGCTTTCGAAACTTTTTCAGACTATTGAGAAACATTGTGATTGGCTTTTTACATCAGAAACATTATATTTAAAGATATGGGAAATGATAGGAATGGAACTTAGGATATTGTATGATGAGGGCATTCAAATTCCTGTGTCCATTTGGAGTACTTGGAACTTAATTAAATCAGTTTTAGAACTTCCAGAGACCACAGAGGACTTAGAGGAAGGAGGGGAGTTTACACCTTTGTTGGAAGAATCTAAATATGCAGTCCCTGAACAAAATTATCATAGAGAATATCTGGCTCCTGAGCCTTCGGCTCCAATTGTTGATTCTGATATTTCTCAATCACCTCCTATTAGGAGTAAGGTGATGAGGACTCATCAAGCCTCTACTTCCAGGGTTGTAAAGAAAATGAGCGCTATCCCTGAACACCACCTATCGTCCATTCAACAGGGAATTTTACAGGCTCAAAGGGAAGGCGATTTGGATGCCATACACTTAGCCTTTCCAGTAACTGTCAGGGAGACAGTGGCTCCAGGCATTGATCCCGCCAACCCTGATGGAGTTTACGAGTTCATTCATGAGCCCTTTCCTTTTAAAATACTTAAAGAATTAAAACAGGCTGTTCAAAACTATGGTGTTAATTCTCCCTTTACAAAAGGAATCCTGCAGGGAGTAGCTGAAGGAAATCGTATGATTCCTGCTGATTGGCATAGCTTAACCCGTGCTGTGCTATCACCTAGTGAATATTTACAATTTAAGTCTTGGTGGCAAGATCATGCCCAAATTACTGCTAATCGTAATCAGGTTCGATCAATGGAAGGTCCTGCCTCAAGGTATGTTAAACAGCCCTACCTTATGTCAGTATTATGTGGCTTCAGTTGTTGAGCCAGTCCGAAGACAATTTCCTAAATGCTATATTGTTCACTATATGGATGATATACTTTGTGCTGCACCCTCTCAGGAGCAGCTGACTGAGGTTTTCCAATGTTTGCAAACCTGTCTAAAAGGAGCAGGATTGATTATTGCTCCTGAAAAGATTCAAATGAAAAGTCCATATCAATATTTGGGAACTGTGGTTGAACGTACCACTGTTCACCCTCAAAAGGTAGAATTGAGAAGAGATCAAATTTCTACATTAAATGATTTACAAAAATTGTTAGGAGACATTAATTGGCTCCGACCTTATTTGGGGATTCCTACATATGAATTGTCAAATCTTTTCTCCTTGCTTAGAGGAGATTCTAAATTAAACAGCCCCCGCTCTCTAACTGCAGAAGCGGAAGAGGAACTAAAAAAGATTGAAAGTAAAATACAAAACTCCCAACTAAGTCGGGTCAATCTAAAACAACCCATTCAGTTAGTAATTATACCTTCTCCTCATTCTCCCACGGGAATATTAATGCAATTAGAAAATATTCTCGAGTGGCTTTTTCTTCCGAATAATGTCACGAAGTCTTTGTCTCCGTACCTGGACTTGATGGCACAACTTATTCTAAAAGGTCGCACTCGCTGTGTACAAATGTCCGGAAAAGATTTGAATCGTGTAATTGTTAGCTTAACTATTAAGGAAATCCAAAATTGTTTTCAAAACCATTTAGGTTGGCAAATTGCCTTTGCAGATTACGTAGGATCAATAGATAATCACTATCCAAAAAACCCTGTTTTACAATTTATAAAGCGTACTCAATGGATTTTGCCAAAAAAGGTGAAGGAGTCACCCATCATTGACGCCCCTGTGATCTTTACTGATGGGACTAGTAAAGGGAAGGCCGGATATGTGGCTAATCAATCTAAAATTATAAGAACACCTGGGCTTTCAGCCCAACAGGCTGAACTAACTGCTGTAATCCATGCCTTGAGGGATTATCCTGAGCCTATCAATATTCTTTCTGATTCAGCATATGTAGTTCATGCTGCCAAAATGATTGAAGCTGCTACCATTAAACAAAATTTACCTGTCTTGTTATTTGACTTGTTTACAAAATTACAAACTGTTGTAAGGGAAAGAAGATATCCATTTTATATTACTCATATCAGAGCACATACTAACCTACCTGGGCCTCTAGTTGCAGGAAATAAAGAAATTGACTGCTTGGTGACACCTGTGTTACAAGAAGCTCAACATTTTCATGATTTAACACATGTAAATGTTCGAGGCCTTAAGAAGAGATTTGGAATAACATGGGCTAAAGCTAAGACAATTGTTCGTCAATGTCCTGCATGTCAAATTATTAACAATCCTTCTCAATCTGAGCCTGGAGTTAACCCTAGGGGACTTGTCCCAAATGCTCTTTGGCAAATGGATGTTACTCATTATTCATCTTTCGGAAAATTGTCATTTATTCATGTATGTATTGACACTTACTCTAAATTTATTTGGGCTACTGCGCAGTCTGGTGAATCTGCTAAACATGTTATTCGTCATTTGTATGCCTGTTTTGCAGTCATGGGCCTGCCACAAGCAATTAAAACTGATAATGGTCCAGCTTATATCAGTTCTCAACTTAAAACATTCCTAGATACATGGCATATTGCTCACTCTACTGGTCTCCCTTACAACCCCCAAGGACAGGCTATTGTGGAACGAGCCAATTTATATTTAAAACAGGCTCTTCAAAAACAGAAAGGGGCAGACACAGAAATAGTTAAGTCACAACAAACACTTTTAAACAAAACCTTATTCACTTTAAATTTTTTAAACTTGGCTTCTGATGAAAAAACAGCTGCAGAGAGACATTTTTATACAGAACAAAATAAGATTAACTTTCCTCATGCTGAACAGCCCTTGATTTGGTGGCAGGATCCACTAACAAACTTCTGGTCTCCAGGAAAACTTATTACGTGGGGTAGGGGATATGCTTGTATTTCACCAGGTCATGGATTACAACCTGTTTGGATTCCATCAAGAAGAATCAAACCATATCATGAGCAAGCTTGTGAAGCATCCCTTGACTCCAGACCCCAGAAGGAGGATGATAAAGGCTCATCTTCCCACTTGAGGTCAAATCAAACATCTAACCCGAGAAGCTGAAAATGTACTAAGAAAAGGAAAGCCTCTCACTCCAAATAATTTGGTCTTAGCGCTCTTTACTTTGGTTTCCATCACAGTGAGTATTCTCACAACTGGCATAGAAATCATTTTATTACTTGTATAGTACAGGGATTAAAAGCCTCATGAGTAAAACCCATTAAAAACTATTGAAGGTTTAACAAGAGAGTCCATCAGCTTTCTTAGCAAGACTCAGAAGGGCATTGAGAAAACATACAAAGGAACCCAGAAACAATGGAGGGCCAAATAATTCTTAAGGATAAATTCATAGCTCAGCCGGTGCCAGATATATGGAGAAAGCTCCAAAAATTGGCTTTTGGCCCTGATCAGGATGTGGAGCACCTCCTCAGAGTATGTTATAATCGGGGCCAGGAAGAATGAAAGGAGAACAAGAAGAGAGACTGAGAAAAGGCTGAGGCTCTAGTTATGGCGCTACAGGGAGTCAACCTGGGAGTCTCAAAGGTGAGAGGACTAGGGCAGAGACCTATGCCCAGAGTCTGTTTCCTCTGAGGAAAAGAGGGACCCTTTAAATGGGAATGCCCCAAGACTCAGATCACTGGAAGAGGGATTGCCCCTGAAGACAAAGGTCTCTGTGGTTGACCCCTCAGGCCAGGATCAAGACTGATGGAACATTTCCATAATGGCTCCTGTCCTTATCACCACTCAGCCCTGGGTGACTCTAAATGTAGGAATACAGAGCCACTTTTCAGTCCTCCTCTCCAATCCTGGGCCCCTCCCTTATGAATCTGCCACATTTATATTTCTGGCAAGCCGGTTACAAAATTCTTTACACAACCTTTGAGTTGTGACTGGGAATCCATTTTCTTTTCTCAATACCTTTCTGATTGTTTCAGAGTCCAACTCCTCTTTTAGAAATTCTTAAAATATGGAAGGTAACTACATACACGTTGTTACAGTTGTCAACATAAGGTATAATATCTTATCATACCTAGGTTTAACAGAAGTCAAATGAGACACTGAAACATCAGTTACTAAGCAGAAACTAAAGGTCTTTAGAATGATGAAACAATATGATCAGTGCCACCTGAGATGGTCTCCATAAGAAAAACTTGTTTTTAGAAATTATAAAGGTCAGTCCGTGGTTGCTTTAGAAAAGTAGGATGAGTTGTGTTTTCAATATAGAAGGAATGAGGAATGGAATTGCATCTTATTAAGGCAAAAGAAAGATAGTCTGTCTTCAGCTGATTGCTCTGCTTGGAAAATAAATGACAGACTAATATGGATACAGAAAAATATATAAGGTGTGTGGCAAGTGGACATTGAGAAGAGAATTTTGAACATGGTGGGGACTGTTTAGAATATATTTGAGTAAGTTAACTTGAAGGTGATGCCATAAATCATACTGTTCAAAAGGACATAGGTAGCTTTCCATTGCATGCTGACCAAGGTATACAAATGTTTCATAACCAGCCAGAGAAATCAGAAGAATTATGAGTTACTTGTGCTATTATAAAATCTAAATGTTGTATTCCTGATTGTTCACAGAATGTGTCTAATTCCCTGCTAGATCTTCATCAGTAGATTCATGAGCTGTCAATCCAGCTCCAGTTTTGGGAGCTGCCCTGTGGAACCAGCTGACCTCCTCCTCCCGGTGAAAATATTTCTTTGAGCTATCCAAAGCAATGTTATCAAAGCCCACTTGACCATTCCATGAGTGGAGACCTAACTGCTTTCCCTAACGACGCCCCTTTTCAGCAGGAAGAAGTTAGAGCGGTCGTCGCCCCTTTTCCCACAGTTAGAGTCTCCAACTCAAAGGGGGGGAATTAAGGTAGATTTTTAACTCAGGTAGTCAGTGTAGGGATATGGGCTTTGATACATTCTTTGTGGCTATTTATTAACATTTGTAAACTGAGGGTCTCATAGCAAGCCCAACTGCTATAAAGATCGTGGTATTGCCCCATGGATCCATCACATCAGAGTGAAGAAGGTTGCATCCGCTGCTGACATGGACACCGGGGAGGCTGTACAGCACCTCGAGAATCTCTTCATGGTCAACTTCCAGAGACTCCCTTCACCATCATCAGAGTGCTAAGCCCTGCTCTGGCCACCTGTGGAAGCTGGTCAGTCTATGCACAGCAGAAGCCCGAGGAGTTCCACGTGAGACTTAAAACTTGAACTCTGAGACTTAACTTGGACTGTGTTCTGTCTAAGTGAATAATTCAAGAAGAAATGAAAAAAGTTGCAAGACCTATTTTTGTCTTCCCACAAAAACAAAAAGGGGGAGATGTTGCAAGACATGTTTCCTTGAAAACTCCATCTTGTCCTTCTTTACTTTATCCCATCTTCTTGTCTTACTTTATCCCATCTTCCTGCTTTGAAAAACAGTCACAGTGCTGGTAAATGACTTAAGCTTAAGAGCAAAGACCTAAAGGCATAAGTGACTTAAGCTTGAGAACTGTTATGTGCCTAGAGGTCAGAGTAAGAGCTTAACCCTTTACCACCTAAGTGGCTTTCTAAATAGTAAAAGAACTTATATAATAGCAAACAAACCCTGTATCATCCACCCATAGCCACTCCTCACTTGATCTCATCTAAAGAGCACAATAAAAGCAGTGTGGATTCTTGAGAGCGGGCGCTTGGTCCCTGAGACCTTGAGTTCCCTGGCTCCCACCTCGACTTAAGATAAATGTCTCTGTGTCTTGTTTTATGTTAACTACTTTTCCTTAAGTTCCACAGCACCCGCTCTTCAGCTCCATCCTGCTGAGTTGGCCCCGGCACTTCTATAGAACCAGTTATGTGGCATTTCCATTTGTTACTGAGGATACTCCATAGTAACTCAAGCAAATGACAGACATGTTGGATCTTACATATTCTGAGGTAAAACATTGCTTCATTTTGTATCTACTTTAGGAAACCATTTAAAGTGTGGGTTAACTTCTCTATAACTCCTTTATACAGTTAGAAAATTAATTAAAGATTCTAGATTACTGAATTACTGTAGAGCTACAATATACACACACATGCATCAGGCAGTGCAAATTTAAACATGCAAAATTAAAATTCTCAACATTGATATGAAGAAAATATGTAGGCAGATATTTGCCACTTAACAGGCAAATGTTATGGAGCTATGTACAAGTGAAAATATCACAAAATTTTCTCATATTCTCCAACTTCCACCTGGGTGGGATGAAGGTAGCACAAAAGTAGCCCAGGGAAGGTTCTCACAACAAGTAGTATTATCTTGAGGAAGAGTGACATTTTAATTACACATTTTTAAATAATCACCTTATCAGACACAGAAGAATGGATGAAAAAGGTCAAGATTTTACTTAGTGAACTATAGAAAGGCTATAACATAGTAAGTCATTTTGTCTGAAGTCTGTAATATATTTCAAATTGAATCTCACTTACACCAACTCCTCTGCCTGCCACATCCTCACCATACATCATTGACCTTCAGAACTACTCACTCATGCCTCAGCATGCTTCCCCAAACCCTGGTCACTCTCCGTGTCCTCAGAGACTCCTCTGTTCAGCGAAGGTAAGGGAAAGGAGAAGAACATGAAACAGAGAACATGAGACAGAAAAGGAGGGATGGGGACAGAAGAAAAAGGCAGGACACGGAGATGCGAAGAGAGAGAAAGGAAAGCAAAAGAAAGAGAATGGAATAGAATGGAGAAAAGGGAGGGTAAAGATGGGGGGAAGGAAAGGAAGGACATCAAGGAGAAGGCTCAGTAACTTCTGGAAAATCTGGCCAGACACTTGGCCATTATGCACCCTAAAACTCTGAAATAACAATACCCATTTCAGTGAAAAACAATCTGCCTTGCATTGCTTAAAATCACAAATTAACCTCAGTATTAAGAATACATCTGATTGACACTAAGAATAGGAACTGTTTAAAGAAATATGTTGAACTTAAATAAGAGTTATAGACTTTGAACTCACAAGGGCAAAAAATTAATTTAGCATTGTAATTCTTTGAATATTGGTGCTTTTGTATTTAAACTCACAAGGGAAGTAATTATGGTTTTTATTTCTCCTTGAAAAATTGATATTAGAACATTTTCAAAGTCTTTCTCTTCTCATCATTTTATTATTGGAATGTCTTTATGTCTCAAAAATTGCATTGCATGACTTCTTATATGTTATTGAGGACAATGTGGCTGTACCTAATTTGGGATGAAAAATAGAAATGGACTTACATTTATATTTCAGGAAGGAAGTGTGGGTATGATTTGAGTTAATTAATACAGTATTTTGTCTTAACTCATATATGAGTTTTACAGGGCAGTACTTAAACTTCCATTACTTGTCACAGAAGGATTCCAAGGGAACAGTGATTGATATTGAAGTGTATGAAGTTGGGAGCTGCACTACTCCCAGAAATTGTTAGCCACAACCTCAAAAGTGTAGAGTCACATCCTTGGTCTTAAAGGTTATTCCCAGTGGGTTAGCAACAAAATTTAGGGAAAATTATTAGGTAAAACTTCTTCTCTACTGCTGATAATTCCTTTCTGTCATGGGCTTAATGGGAAAGTGGAATGGCAGAACCACTTGAGAAATTCGGGAAGACAGAATGCTTAACTCCATCATTTTTCTTTCTCTTAGGAATTGGTCTGTCCAGTGAGAGTATACATTGCATGCTCATTTTTCATAGGCTAAAGTAAAATATGTACATAATTTATTCCAGTCTGTGGTTTTGCTACCTGAACTATTCAGCTCTTATGCCAAATTATACCCTCAAATCAAGCCTATAAATAATGAAGCTGATGATTTGGCCTTTATCAAATCACCAAAAAAAGAGAAAAAAAAAGAGCAGTAATGTTTAAATTGCAATTAAGTCAGAAAATAAAAAACGAAAAATACCTTAGGATTGGCATTGAGAACTATGTCTAGATACTCATATTTCAACAGAACAAAGTATGGGGGAAAAAATGTATACATGTAAGAATAACTTGATCCCCATGCTGTACAGTGGGGATAAATAAATAAATAAATAAAAGAAAAAAAGAAATCCAAATGACCAATAAAAAAAAAATACCTTAGGTCATTCACGCATTTAAGAATTTTAAATATATTTAACAACAATGTCTCAAACTATGTGTATATTTAATAATTAAAAACAAATTACTAATGGATACTAGAAGATATAATTATACTTTCAGATACCTCAATATGAACACTGAAAGTTTTATATCAATAATTTTGGGATACACTTACATTACATATCAGAGGCCAGTTATAACTTCCAATCTCTATACTTAAAATAATGCCTAAAACTTAATGAATTAAGCAATCAAACCACTGCTAAAAAAGAACAATACAAAGAGAGCAGTAGCAATAACAAACATAAGAGCAGAAATGAATGAAATGAAACATTTTTTAATATAGAGAATCAATATAGAAAAACATTTTGCACTAGAAAGACTAATAAAATAGATAAACCTTTCAGGATATTTATCTGGTCTGGATCCTACATAGTATTTTTTTTTTTGTCTTTTTGCTATTTCTTTGGGCCGCTTCCGTGGCATATGGAGCTTCCCAGGCTAGGGGTCGAATCGAAGCTGTAGCCACCGGCCTACGCCAGAGCCACAGCAACGCAAGATCCGAGCTGCATCTGCAACCTACACCACAGCTCACGGCAACGCCGGATCATTAACCCACTGAGCAAGGGCAGGGACCGAACCCGCAACCTCATGGTTCCTAGTCGGATTCGTTAACCACTGCGCCACGACGGGAACTCCGTACATAGTATTTTTTAAAAGTTCCTTAGGCAAAACTAATTTGAAGGCAGCTTTCAGTTAGGCCCACTGGCTTAAAGGAAAACATTTCTAAATTAAATATAAAATTTAATATCTATATTTACCATAGCACAATATAAAAATTAAAAGATAAGTTATAAATTAGAAGACAACTGTACCACATTAATATCCAGAGGATTTAGCAAACTTCTAAAAGTCAGGAAAAAATATAGATAAACTAAAATTAAAATGGATGGGATTTAAGAGAAAGAAATCCATAAAGGGTTACACAAATGGTGTTCAATATCATTATGTGTCCAAAATGCAGACTGCTACCCTATTATTCTTGATATAATTTATACCTGAAATATATTTTAAAATAAAATATAAAAATTGGGCCATAATATTCATTGACAAGGATGTGGTATAAATTAGATCCTAGCTAATATTACTAATGACATTCTCATTGACAAACACAATAGCCTTTTTATAATCTTTCAACTCCTTGGAGTATTCGAAGCCTTTACAAACCTCTTCTCCTTGGAGTTAACACTTATATGTTGGCTTCTGAAAGAGGCACACCTTTGTTATTTGACCTTGTGGCTTCCCACTTCTTGGTTTCTCATAGAGACATTTTCGATGATAGTCAGTATACTGCTGCTTTTAGAATTATGTTCTCTCTTACTATCCATTCCCTATTCCCTTAGAGTGTCATCAGTGTGCACCATTGCGTATAATATTGGAAGGAGGTGTTTCATACATGTTCTTTTTCGGGTTGAGGAATTATCTTCTATCTCTGGTATATTGAAGAGTTCTTGTCACAAATGGATCTTGGAGTTCCTCAAATCTTTCTGTTGATAATCATTGAATATTAAATCTTTTCATTCCTGGAATTAATCCTTTGGTTTGGTTGTGTTATATAATACACACATGCAAGCACACAGTTATACATGCATGTATTACTGTATTAATGCAAATATTTTGTTTTGTTGAAGAGTTTATTCATGTTCATGAATCATACTAGTCTGTAATTTTCTCTCTCATACTGTCTTTTTTTTAATTTTAGTATACAATAACAACGGACTCATCAAAGAGTTTGGAAGTTTTATCTTCAATTTTCTAGAAGCAGTTTGGTAGAGTGGTGTTTTATTATTTAAATCTTTGATATAATTCTACAAAGAAATTACATGGGCTTGGACATTTATTTTGGGGGAAGTTTTAAATTACAGATTCAAATTTTTATGGTTATAATACTATCAATATAATCTTTTACTTCTTGGGTGTGTTTTGAAGAATTGTTCCATTTTATCTAAGTTTTTAAATGAATGCATGCAGATTTGTTTGTATTATTCTAAAATTATCCATTTAATATTTGTAGGGTCTGAGATAATAGAGTCTGTTTCACTCCTGACTGCTGATATTGATAACTTGCATTCTCTTCATCTCTCTTATACCTACTCTCTTCTGTCAGTCTCACTAAATATTTATTAAATTTATTAATAAACAATTTAAAGAGCATTTAATTTTTTTTTACAGAGTGATAATCTCTTAGAATCATGAGGCTAGTTGTGCCAAATTTTAGTGGTGATGTCATCTTTAGGACAGACCCATGTAATCCGCATCTGAACAGAACTGTGGTTTTGTCTTCCCTCCTTCATCTTTTCCTCACCCACCAAGATTCTCTAGACTTCCAGCAAACTGTGTGAGCATAGAAATATCCAAATAAATGTATTTTCTACTTAATCAGAGCTGATTTCTCCCTCTAACACCATGTATATGTACACACAAGACTTTATTTTATATATACTTATATTATATATCACATATATAAAAATTATATGCGTATACCCATTAATTACTTATTCCCAGGGGTAGATATCTTGTCTTTGCTATCTCTGTGGCTATTGCATAGCAAAACTGCCAATAGATGCTGGCTGAATGAAACCCATTTTGGCTCAGATACAGTATGAAATCTTCAAGTAAAAGCTTCAAAATAAAATGTTTATGATGTCAACAAATGACTCCGCTAAAGGACACAACATATTATGGAAGTGCTCTTCCTTACTTTGATTCTTTATTTGAAGGATTTGGTTGCTGAGCCTTCACTTATTTTTTTTTAAATAAAACCAAGGTAATGAGCAAAAATGAAGGAAGATAAGGCGTGATAATGAAGAAACCACAGTGGCAGATAGTCAAAGAGGAAGGATGAAAAGAAGTGCCTAGAACTCAACAAAATGAACATAGAAGGAGATGGAAATATAGATGCTTTTTATTTAACATGTTTTTTGAAAACCTACACAGTACCATGTAGAAAAAAAACAGTTTTTTAGCTGTAAAAGTTGAAAGTTCCTAGAATATTTTTTATAAATCCAGTATAAATATGATACCTTTGTCCACCACATTGTATGACTCTGTTTTTTTTTTTTATTTATTTATAATCAGTCATGACAAGAAAAAATTTGTTTAGGGAATATATTTAAATCACACTTTAGTACACATGTAGGTATATGTTTACAGGTATACACACATATATATGTATATATGTATATAAATGTATATTATCTCAGGGAACTATAAGCATAATTTATTTGTCTTTTTGTTATATAAAATTTTTATCTTTTAATATCTGTGTAATCTATGGGTATTTTTGTAACATTCCTCCACACTCAAAACTTAGATGAATAGATAAAATTTTCCAAGACCTTCCCTGTGTTGAAGTAAGTCAATTGCCAGCAGAACAAATAGAAGTACAGGGTTTAACTCAAATAATTTAAATTTTGTGGCTTCAAGCCACTAACTAGTCCAATAAAAAGTGACACCATTACCAAGCAAGAAGGACAGTATAAAAAAACAAAAGAGGGTAGTTGTAATGGGAAATAAAATCAAGCACTGGCACTAAAAATGTGAATATCCTAAATATTTATGGCATTATTTCAGTTTAAGTACACACATTTCTCTGTTTTTGTTGAATGCTCTCTCTAGTAATTAGGGATTCCTAATATACTTTTAAAGACTTTTTCACTGCTACTACCTAAAGAAGACTCCTTAGGCTAATGAGAATTATAAATTTCCCAGGTACTGTTCCTGTCTGTAAAAGTAGACAGTTAAAAAATTGCCTCAGTAGGGAGTTCTCGTTGTGGCTCAGCAGATTATGAACCTGATTAGTATTCATGAGGATGAGGGTTCAGTCCCTGGCCTCGCTCACTGGGTTAAGGATCCAGAGTAGCTGTCAGCTGTGGTGTAGGTCACAGATGCACCTTGAATCCCGTGTTACTGTAGCTGTAGTGTAGGCTGACAGCTGAGGTGTGATTCAACCCCTAGCCTGGGAACTTCCATATGCTGCAGGTGTGGCCCCATTCACATCCTCCCTAAATCTGTTTGGCCCCACTTATATCACTAAGGAGAAAAATGAATAGGGATTATGATCAGAGACAAGGACATTATTAAAGAAAAGGATATAGCTACTAGTGTGTAGAAGAAATTAATTTCAAACTATTGAATCTATATGACATATTAGAATTAGTTCCTTCAATAATGTAAAATTCCTCTGCAGCTACCACCCAAATCACTGGCCTGCAATGGCCTGGCTGCATAGGTATAGAAATGCAGAGCTGAAAGTTCAACCTAGTCTTTCTATTCAAAACATATTTCCAGGCTCGTAGCCTATTAATATCCACAATTGAGCAACCAATTATCATTTTTAAGTATAAATACAGTACTCAGATATTCTGGTATGAAAGTCAAACCTAGACAGGATTCAAAAACTTTACCACTGTGGGTAGAGAGAAGGTTGAGGGCAAGTTGCATTTTTGCATGTGTGTCTATGTATATGTGTGATTGAAAGCAGACGAATGTCAGTCTAAGAAGAAAAATTAAGTAAAAAACAAACATATATTTCGACATAGTTTTCTAGCTTTGAGTCATTCTGTTCTTTTTTTCTTCATTTACCAGAGCCATTTCCTATCCCATGTCTATTAAAAAATAGAAAATCAGCAAAATCACTCTAATACCAGGTGAAGAGAGAAGGGTAACACCATATCAAGTAATATATATTGGGTTATAATAATTTTATGATTGATTGAAATAAAGTTGTTTTCAGTTTTGGTAGTACTTAATAAGGCCTCAATACATATTAATACATAAGTTATTGCATTAATGTAAATTTTAACCTCTTTTGAGCAAATACCTCAGAGTGGCAATACTGGGTAGCACCATAAGTTTATGGTGACATGTATAAGAAACTGCCAAACTGCTTGGCTGGACCATTTGGTATGTCCATTAGCAATGCAGAAGAGTCAGTTTCTCATCTTCACCAGTATTTGGGATATTATTACTATAATTATTATTACCACCACACCACTCCTGCTACTACTACTATTACTAGATGACTAGTATAGTGATTACTACCACACTACCACCACTACTGTTGTTTTGATTATTTTGTATTTGCGACATAATAAGTATGTAATGATAGCTCATTTTTGTTTCAATTTGCATATCCCCAGTGACTAATGACACTGTTTCTTTATATGTGCTTCTTTGTCCCCAATATAACTTCTTTGGTAATGTGTCTATTCAAAGATTTTTTTTGGGGGGAGGGTTGTTTATTTTCTCAGAATTGTGTATTTTAGAAGTTTTTGTATATTCAGAATACAGCTATTTATATACATATGTTTTGCAAATATGTTTCTCAATATATGGCATGTCTTTTCAATTATTAAGAATATTGTTTGAAGACCAAATGAATTTAATTTTCATTAAGTCCAATTTCTCAATTTTTATCTTAAAGTATATGCATTTGGTGTCACATCTAAGACATCTTTGCTTAGGTCACATAGATTTTTCTCGTATATTTTCTGCTTCTGCTCTTTTCTTCCTCCTCTTCCTTATCTTCCTCCTTCTTCTGTTCCCTCTTACTCTCCCCATTCCTCTCCCTGCCCTCCTCCACCTCCTTTTAGATTTACTTTTAAATCTATGATCTATCATGACATAATTTTTATATGAGTAGGACATAGTAAGCAAAATATATGAAAATTAAGTCAAATTTTAATTTTATGTGGATGACTGAATGTCCCAACAACCACTTCTTGAAAAGTTGTCTTTTCTTCATTGAGTTGCCTATGCATCTTTGTTGAAAATCAATTGGCCAGGTATACGTAGTTGGATTTCTAGACTCTGTTCTGCTCAAATGTTCTGTGTATATCCTCTTACTGATACCACATTGTGATAATTTCAGGTTTATAGTGAGTTTTAAGTAAACAAGTCCTCCAGCTTCATTCTTCTTTTGAAAAAAAAAATTAATTTCTTGTTCTTATGCTTTTCAATATAAATTTTAGAAACAACTTCCTTACTTCTAAAATACTCCTTTTGGAATTTGGTGGACTTGGGATAAATATATAATGGGAAAGAAGTGACTTATTAATAATATTGGTGTACTGATAAGGTAAGTTACATTGGGCTTTGAAATGTTAAACCAACTTTGCAACCCACTTAGATGTGATGCCTTATCATTTTAATATTTTTTTGAAATTATCTTCAAGTATTTTGTGGAGGGTTCTTACATTTATATTCATAAAAAATATTTGTCTGCCATTTTCTTGAAGTAACTTTTATAAATTTTTGGTATGGGGTAAATGCTGATATCATAAAAAAAGTGTTATCTCATTTTATTTTTTCTTAGAAGGGTTTGCATACCAATTGGTACTATGTCTTCAGTATTTTGGAGTTGATGCCATCTGGAAAAGTTTCTTATTTGGAAGACACCTATTACAAATTTAACTTTAAAATAGATATAAAACTATTCATATTATCTATGGGTCCCTTTCACCTAATCTTACATGTATGAGCATTAAGTTGTATGTAATATTCTTTAATTATACTGATAATGTCTGCAGAATTTGTAGTGATGTTCATTGTTTCATTTTTTTTATGGTTTCATCCATTTTACATTTTTTTATTGTTATTTCCCCCAACACAGTTTGTTTTTCCACTATACAGCATGGGGACTCAGTTACACATACATGCGTACATAATGTTTTCTCTCATTGTTGTGCTCTGTTGTAAGTATCTAGGCATAGTTCTCAGTGCTACACAGCAGGATCTCATTGTTAATCCATTCCAAAAGCAATAGTTTGAATCCATTAACCCCAAGCTCCCAATCCCTCCCACTCCCTCCCCCTCCCCCCAGACAACCACAAGTCTATTCTCCAAGTCCATGATTTTCTTTTCTGTGGAAGGGTTCATTTGTGCCCTATATTAGATTCCAGACATAAGTGATATCATATGGTATTTGTCTTTCTCTTTCTGACTTACTTCACTCAGGATGAGAGTCTCTAGTTCCCTCCATGTTGCTACAAATGGCATTATTTTGTGTTTTTTTATGGCTGAGTAGTATTCCATTGTGTATATATGCCACATCTTCCTAATCCAATCATCTGTCTATGGACATTTGGGTTGTTTCCATGTCTTGGCTATTCAAGCACAAAATAAATGGAGACCATCCAACCAAAAAAAGAAAGGAAGAATAGAGAATCATAGAATCAACTGGAAAATTAGGTTTAAAATGGCAGTAAATAAACATCTATGAATTATCACCGTAAATGTCAATGGCCTGAATACTCTAGTCAAAAGACACAGAGTGGCTGATTGGATAAAAAAGCAAAAACCTTCAATCTGCTGCCTACAGGAAACTCATTTTTTTATATTGATCTGTTAGGGTTTCTTTCTTGTTCCCTTGGTCATTTTTATTATATTTATCAATTACACATTTTGTTTTAAAACTTGTCTTTATATTTCCTCTGATTCCAATTAGTTTCAAACTATCAAATCAAAGATATCTATACCTTCTCAATTTATAGTAGGACATTTACTAAACTTATGTGAAACTAAATAGCTCAGATTTTTTTTTAAATAAAAGAGCAAAACTGAAGAACTTAACAATACTAGGCATCAAGACACATTGTACAAAGATTAGGAATAAATTAATGTACTATTAAAGTAGAAACATCCTAATAAATCAATGTTATAACAGAGTATTGAGAAATATACTTATGTATATATAAGACCTTGATTATAACAAAGTCGGCATTAGATATTATTAAAGAAAGGAATAAAAATTATACTGTGTGGGAAAAGTGGCTAACTATTCCATGAAAATATATCTGCAATATTTACTTACACTAAACACAAAAAATCCAATGAATTAAAATTAAATGTATAGTTTAAACTTTGTTAGATATAGAATAAAATGGTGGGTATAGTTGTGGGATAGGGAAGAATTTCTAGTGGTAAAAAATTCCAAACTGTGATCTCTGCTTCTATTTTTTCTTTGTTTTGGAATTGCTTTCCCCTATATAGCCACATGAAATTTGTCTTTCTTTTCTTTTAGTTTTATACTTAAGTATTAGCTTCTTTGATCTCTCTCTATAAATTTTCACATACTGCTATCACTCTATATATTTTACCGGGCATATTTTTTTTATCATAGCTCTTATAACCATCTCACATATTTTATTGCTATCTTTTTGATGCTTGTCCAAATCCACACAAAGACATACACTCTACTAAGAACAGGAATTTTCATTCATTTACTCCTTCATTTATTTATTATTATTTATCTATTTATTATTTAACTTATCTATTTATTTATCTATTACCTATAAAAATGCCTAAAATTAGGTTTAGTCATGGTGGCACTCAAAAAGTTATTTGTAGAGTCAATGAATTAATTAAAGACATATAAACTACTGAAATCATAGGAGAAAAGATTGATTATACAAAGAAAAAAGAAAAGACATTAAAACAAATGACATGAAAAGAAAAATTTGTTTACAAGTATAAAACCATAAAATAATGATTAGTAATAGTCAGGGAGATAGCATTTGCAATATCTAAAAATAGTAATAGATTAATATACATTTAATCCTGAAAAGTGACCAAGAGAGGGAATATATTAGAAAGTACTCAAAGGTTATAAGTAACCAATACATAGAAGACAAACAAGTATACGAAAACATATTTAACAATATTCTTAAAACCATGAGCTACACAAATTTAAGAAATACTAACAGAATTTGAGTCTAATAACATTAGAAGGAATAAGAAGTTTGATGATGCCAAATATCTGCAGTGATGTGTATATTTGAGATACCTTTCCTTTTCACATGTGAGTAAAATCACTTAGAAAGAAATTTGGTAGTGTTTATTGACACTAAAATGAATTATCTACATTCTACTATGTCAAAATTGTATTTTCATCCTAAAAAAACCTTAGTACCAGATCCTTATAGGAAAGATGGAATTAGAATGCATAGTTTAATTTATGGAATTAAAATGCAATTAAGTGCTATACTTTTTAGAAGACAGTTATCTAAGGCCGCACCTTAAATATGTCAAAGTAGGTATTGGCATGTAGATGGACCAGGAAATCAGGTCTAGGGATGAAAAAAAAAATTTTTAATGAACAAATGAAGTGTTTGCCTAGGCAAGTAATAACTTGTAGTTAAGATGAATTCAACTGTGGTGTTCCATGTCTAAAGAGAGTTTATCCAAGGCAAAGAATGACAAGTGCACATTGATAGCACACCTCTAGAATGATTTAAGTGAGAGCTTGTCATCCTTGGGCATTTGGTCACTTTGGCAGAAAGATCATTACAGTGAAGATGATCATCAGCCCATGTGAAGCCTTATGATATTAGCCACAGGTCTTTCAAGCTACTTCAAAGATCATCAAGTTAAATTCTGGTTATAATTAGCTAAGCAGTTAGACTAGAATACAAGGACAGGGAACTGAGTACTCACTAGTAAATGATAACAAATGCCTTTATTACATTTGTAAAAATTAAGAAATACAACATTCATATTTTAAGTACATCTGTCCCCTATTTAGTGTCTCCACCGTGATAGGGCTTGGGGACCCTATTTCCCTTTCAGTGAAATAATCATTGATTATTTAGATTGACTTTTAGATCAATGATTTCTAGACTTGCAATGGTAAAGAACAGACAGTGGAGTTTCGGGATAACACCAAGATACTGCCATTCTCTGGAGAAAGCTGTTTTTTCCCAGGCGAAATCTATTTCTCCATTACAACATTTCTATTCCATGTGATGCACTAGTCTCCCTTATGGTTGTGAGGGTGAGGTGGGGGTACTAAAGAGTTTAATAAGTACTAGGTTTTTATTAATTTTTTAAAGATGGGGATTATTGGAATCAACATTAATACCACAAGAGCAAAATAAATTTCTATTTATCATATTTTGGTGCAAATTTTCTTTGTTAATTTGTCAGTGTATAAGAGTACCACACTCCACATATCTTCATCTAACATGAAAATTTCTATTCTATTGGAATGATGCATTCCAACATTACAGAAACATAAAATCACAGATTGTTAATCAAGAGAAATCTAATAGTTGATTTATTTTAGTAGTTAAGAACTAGCAGCTTTCAGTCTCAGTTTGCTACATCATTGCATGCCTAGAACTATTTGGATTAGCATGTAAAAATTAGATATTTGAAGTAAAAAAAATTCTTAGATAAACGTGAAAAGGAAAAGTTGTTGTACTGGCCTAAATTCCTGCATGGAAATAATTGCTGGAGATTATTTTTAGAAGAGATAGTCACTCTTCAGATTGCTGAAAGAGTCGCCTGATACATTTAATTAAGTTAAGTTACCAGTTAGATCCCTGTGGATATTTGAATCTGAGATGCGTATTCAGACCATTCCTTTAATTTCACAGGTGAGAAAGTAGAGTTTAATTGCAATTAGGGACAGATGAGTTCACAGACCCATAGTGATGGGGGCTGTCTAGAATAGAAGTCTTCTGTATTATTATTTTTTTTTGTACCAGCCATAGTCATTTTACCTATTGTGACAACTTGAAAAATATAAGCAGTGCATTTTAATTATTCTAACACATGAACTCTATTTTAAAATAGAAATGTAAACCTTCCCAACATTGTAATCCATGTTACCAGGATAAAGCACTTTGCCTGGGGGACACAAGCCAATTTCATTTGAATACTTTCATGAGCAATAAAATAATATCCTGAATTGCTAAAATTCACTCATATTTCCAATATGAATATGATGAGGAGTAAACTGTTTCAGTATTTTAATGATCAATGAATTTTTTTTTTTTAAGTTGCAAGTCATGCCCAGGAATAAATCAATGAAGTAGGTATAGAATGTAAATTTTATATTGTTTAGTTTTGCTGATGAGGGATATTACTCTCTTTTTAAACATTAATCTTATTTTTTAAAGTTTTGAGTATAATTATTTGATTTGAGCTTTAATGCTTGGGAAAAGGTGAAAAATCTTCTTCCCCAAACACCACAGCTCACTTCCTCTAATAGGAGCAGCCATCCTTTCTAAACCTGTGTGCTTTGTCCTAATTTACCGGCTAGGCAAACCTAGGTTACAGACAATTAAGTATCGTATCAAAGTTCACAAAGCAATTCAGAGTGCATGAAGCAAACAAACATGAGCTAAAACCTTTCTTATGAAGCGCTCAGCCAGAGCTCCTAGACATCCCTGCGATATCACTGTTTAACTCTCCTCTAGAATCTCTTACCACCAAGTGAAATACATATCCCATAAACCTTTCTTTCGACTATTTGTAGAGACGTTAGTTTCTCTCTCTCTGCTGTTATTTATTAGCTGATATGGAAAGATGATATTTAACTCTATAATGATGCCATTTAACTTTAAAATGCATTTTGAGATAAATTTTGCATAAAAAATAGTGTAAGAAGTAACATTTTATTGTACTGCATTATGACCAGTCATTAGGTTTGCTGAATTGGTTCTTCTTGCTAATGTTTGTGTTAAATTAAAAACACTAAATTGAGATAATCCTGCATGAATCCTGCATGAGGCATTAACAATAGAATGCTGGAAACAAAGCTGATATCTATTGCTCTATAACTAGTCAAAAGAGGGAAAAAAAGTTTGGCTGCAAGCAATGTATGATAATTTCAGTTCCTCTGGAAAGAAAAATATACTGTTTCTATATGAATGCAGTACAGTATAATTAGGGAAAATATAAAGGTAAGTAATTACATTCAGGTGAGCTGAAACCTAAATTGTTCTCATAGGAACATTATTTTCAAGTAATGAAAGAGGTGTTTTAACTATGAAGTTCTGCTGCTTCAACTTTTTCAAAACAGAGTATGAAAAAAATTAAGTAAGAATAAACTCACAGCAGCTCCTGAGAGACACAAATCTACTAATAATGCATTTGCTCTTGGGAGCTTTGAAAAAGCAAGCTTACAGTACTGTTCATGACAACAGAGTCATTTCATTCATCTGTTACCATTTTGATTGTTTTCCTGTCTGCTGACTTCTAATAATTGAGATTATATATTGTGCCCACTCTTTCCTCTGCAAACACTGACCTTTAATTTCTGCAGCACTAGCCATTTGGAACTGTCTTCCCCCTTCCCTTCACATTGCTAGAAACCTAATCCACCGCTTGCTAAAATACAAAACTCTCATTTAGCTCAGTAGGAGTTTTAAAGAAAGATGAGTGGTAGATTGAACATTCATGATCTCCTACTCACTCCTGAAATGCAGTCAAAATATTACCACTCTTGTGAATGCAATCTGTTTGCCATGTTAAAAGTGAACACACATTTAAAGGAAATATCAAATCAACAATACCATACATCATATTCATACATATCATATTCATATCAGCCAAGTGGAAACAGATCCATCCAGGCTGCATCTCTGTGATATGCAAGGGTTTTATATTTAAGCTAGAGTCACAATGTCCCCATCCTGTAACTAAGGGAGTAGCTCCATAAAATCACTACGTCATAGAGGTAAGTTCTATCAGCTTTATTGGTCAGATAGTAGTTACTACGTTTGTCTAATTCTTTCAGACTCAAGGAAGGGGAACATTTCAGAAAACTGAAGTTTTTATAACTCTGTACAAATAAATGTTGATAATACAGCTAGGTCTTATTGCCCAGAACAAGTAATATAACCAGGACTCAAAGGAAGAAAAAGTTCTTCGTATATCCATGGCTTTCAGAGAGTATGTTTTATATGGTATTTAGCATTCGAGAGAGCTTTACTGCATCAGTCTTTTTTTAAAAAGAGTGAAAATATTTCATTAATTGTAAATTATTATTAAATAAACTAATTTTATGAATTGTGTTCCTCAATTCTCCCTTGTTCTTGTCCTTCTGACTTAAGGAGGTGAGGACCCAGGTCAAATATTTTTTTCCAAGGTGTCTTTCTGTATCCATTGGCTGAGATAAACTGATTATACCAGCGAAAATTTCAGAGGATTGGTAGAGAAGAGGTTCTTATGTATTTAATTACTGTCCATTCAATGCAAGTGAAGATTCTTCATTGTACTGAGGTATCATCTCTTCCTGTTATTTATTGGAGAATAAAAACTACTGTAGGTTCCTGTATATATCTCACTATAATAAAAAAAAGAAGCAATACAATTACTACTAACAATGCATGGCTCTTTGGTACTCCTTTTCATTGAAAAAATATAGATTTTCTTGTCTCTGTCGCCTAAGGCCATTTAACACTGATTACATAATTACCTGCATGATGCATAATCCATTGTGCCATCTATGGGTTCTTCCTTCCACTGACTTTCTCAAGGATTGCCACTGTTCTTTTTTGATGCCAAACACAAATGCAAGTCTTACGAAGAGTATGCAGGGCAATGTGGATGATCATTTATTTTCTATTCATGCTATAATTGACATTTGGAATTATTTTAGCATCAATGTAGAACAGCATACCTTCCAACTGTTTCACCTCTTGAAATTGTTAGACGATAGTCACTGCATTATGGACAGAAATATAGTCTCTTTCAGTATTGATGACATCATGATTCTGCTACCATTTGGGAGGACAGGTGAGAGGCTCAAGGGCAAAGCAAAAGAACAGTCCCATTCACTCAAAAATGTCCAGCTTTTAGCCAGCAAGCTGAAGATTCTCCTAGAATAGTACAGCATTATCTCATGAATGGGGAGCAAAGGTGAAAATCAACCAAAGGGATCATGGGCTTTATCCAGCTATGTTCTTACAAGTTCTCTTAGGAGAGAGGTGTGACCACTCCCCTGTAGATAACCTGACTGAGTGTTGAACCTGTGAAGCAGCTGGGGTAACTGATATTTGTCAACAATAAAAGGACATGCAGAGGCTTGCACCACCACTGCAACTTTTGGCAGCCGTAAAGTGGAGGCAGGATTGCAATCAGAACACAAATGGGCAAGAGTCAAGGCACAGGCTTGACCATATAACTCAGGGGAGTCATATAATTCAAGGGTCAACAACCATGAACTATTAATGTTCTCTTTTATGGCCCCTACTTCAGAACAATGGGAAACAATAGCTGAGGTTATGGATTCTCTTCCAGGTGGATGGCCATTTTAATGAGCTTAAGAGTTACTTTTTGTCTTGCTAGAAGGAAAGTGAGGAAATATATATTTATGGGTAGTATGGCCAGGCTTCTTCCAACTTCCAATTTTATTGCATGCATCCCTAATGATTGATGGATAATTCTTAATCACTAAGGATTTAATCTCAATCCTTAAAAGTTTAAGATATGGCAAAATTCATCATTCAAAGACTCTGCTAGTGAGTGTCATTGGGAGTACCTGTACAATACTAATAAGTCTGGATTTTTTCTCTTTGCTTTCACACGGGCCAACTTCAACCAAAATTTGTCTCTTTTCTCATAAGCCTTTAAAGACACAACAATTACTAAAGAAACTCCAATAGTCTAGTAATCACCTGATAAATGGCATAAAAGTGTAAGCTCCTGGGTACAACAAATGAGAGGGCTTACTCTGCCATTGCTTCCATGTAAACTGTACTGTCACTCTTACAGCTTGGAATCTGTAGACTTAGGCTTCTACGTATCTCATTTAATGAAGCTCACTTATCAAAATTAGTCAATGACATCCTCCAATTTCAGTACCCCTATATTGAGATATTTTTGTGTGATGATATAGAAGCTCAAGTTTAATGACATGACTGACTCAGGCATTTCTTGAGGTTTAGAAGTTCAATATCATCAGAAACACATTTCTAGCTCTCTCTGTTGGCTGGATTCATAAGCATTTAAGGATTTCTGGCAACTGTGGACTTATATAATTTTTATAGTTAACAAACAAATTACAAGAGAATAACAGCATCTCTTTCCCATGGTTCCCACACAATTCCCTGTACAGAGAGTCATCCTGACAACTTTCGCCATTGGTCCTACCAGACCTAACTGCCACATCTTTGAGATGAAAAAAACCCTAATGATAGAGCTATGTCATATGCCCAACATAAATATGAATATATTTGTGGCAGGAATGTGTTAATACTTCATGAGCCACATGAATGGACTAACTAAAAAAAAAAAGGGTTCTCAAGAAGAAAATCAAATATCATTTGCATAAATATTATGTAGACACTAGGCTTTCTCTAGCAACAAATATTCACTATAAAAACATTAAATGTACTATAAGTCATGTGAAATTCTATGTAATGTACATGAAAATTAGGGATTGGTATGAGCACTGTAAAAAGATCCTCTAGAAGTTCCTGTCGTGGCTCAGTTGAAACAAATCTGACTAGGAACCATGAGGTTGTGGGTTCCATCCCTGGCCTTGCTCAGTGGGTTAAGGATCGCTGTGAGCTGTGGTGTAGGTCACAGATGCGACTTGAACCTGGCATTGCTGTGGCTCTGGTGAAGGCCAGCAGCAACAGTTCAGATTAGACCCCTGGCCTCAGAACCTCCATATGCCATGGGTGTGGCCCTAAAAAGACAAAAGACAAAAAAAAATCCTTTAATTCTATCCCTTATCGCCCTGGTCTGCTAGTATTGAAAGCGCCTATATTATGTACTGACTTAGTTTCTACACTTCCATAAAGAGTCTGTGAAAAGTAGAGAAATGACTTTACTCCCCTTTTAGAGTTAATGGTGAATTAACTCTCCGATGTGCTTATGAGACTTGAAGGGAATGTGCAGAGCAGCTCTTCATAAGTCAGTCAAGAGATTCTTTGGACTAACATGAAGGGCATGGAGAGCATTGTCACATATCAAAATTCTGTTATGATTTTGTTTTGATATGCATGATATCCAACCCAATATTCTATAGATAGTTTACTATCAGATTGAAGAGATAGATATTCTAGGATATCAGGTATTATAAACATATGACATTATCCTATTACTGTATTTGAATTTTTACCAAATAATTAGAGTAAAATAAATAATAAAAGATAACTGGTAATATAAACATAATCACCACTTAATTTGAAAAATCACTTGGAATTTTTATGCAATGGATATTATTCTGATAAACCATTGATTATTTATGTGTTACCTCTTCATATCACTAATTCACATATGTCTCTTAAAAAGTCACTCAATAATTTCAAGGTGATGGTATTTAAACCAGAGAAATCTCAATGATGATATCTAAAGAATAGCACTTATGTTTGTTTACTTTTATTTATTTATTTATTTATTTTTGTCTTTTTAGGGCCACACCCATGGCATATGGAGGTTTCCAGGCTAGGGGTTGAATCGGAGCTGTAGCCACCAGACTACGCCGGCCTATGCCACAGCCAGATCCAAGCTGCAGCTGTGAACTATATCATAGCTCACAGCAATGCTGGAACCTTAACCCACTGAGCAAGGCCAAGGGATCAAACCTGCGTCCTCATGGATGCTACTCAGATTCATTTCCACTGAGCCATGACAGGAACTCTGTTTACTTTTATCTTTGAATATATCCTCTCTTGCTATAAATAAAAGCAGGCTCCCAAAGTATATTTTAGGAGAATACAGACGCTAAAGTTACATCAAAAATTTACAGAACATTAGAATCATTATCATGAAGTTCAATTTTCTCTACAATATAGTAGAGCAATGCTTCATGATAAAATGTGAATAAAATAGTTTCATTTAGCTAAAATTGCACTATTTTCTTTAATTGCATATGCACCAATATCTTTCTTTAATCTCTTAAATTTTTAGTATAAAATTAGATGTTGTTAAGGAAACAGAATAAGCCATTAAAATACTCCACAGAACACAAGCAAATAAAAATATTACAAGAAAACCAAGGCAGAAATAGTAATGCAATGGTTTCCACTAAGGGAAATGCAAATCTTCAAACCTTTTCTTCCTCAGGATCTTCCCCTTTTCTTAGAATCCATATACATGTTCCCTAAAGTAAAATTTTATTTTGTGCATATTATGTTCAGTTCCCCAGTGCAAGAATAGGGATATATGTCTGTATACATCTTGGAATTCCCCAATTTAGATGCACTTGGATGGCAGATTTAAATGAGAATTATCTTTCAATGTCAGTGTTATGCTCATTAGTCTTTGTTGTTTCTTATCTTTTATGAGAATCACTTTAGTTTTTCCATGCCCCGAATTTAAGGGTTCTCATAGCTAAAGGCATCATTTGGTCATCTTTGTATTGAACACCCGGCTCTAATAGCTTTCAGTCTTCCCTAATTCAGCCATAGTTTGAATCATTTACATTATTTTAATCATCTCATATCTTTGTATTTCTATTTAAATTGAAGATTCATTATATAAATGTTGGCTATCTAATTTATGTATATAATCATTGTATGCCATTATTTTCAAAAAACATCTTATTTCAGATTAGGAAATTTTGCTTTATGAGTTTTTAGGAATCATCTTCTAAGGAAGGTTGGCAAACATTTTCTGTAAAAGGTGAGATAGTAATAGTTAAGGTTTTGCCTTTATTACAATTAAATGTGCCATTACAGCACAAAAGCAACCACAGAGAGTAGGCAGATGAATGAGCATGAATGTCTACCTAGAGACTGACATTTGAATTTCATAAATTATTATAAAATGTGACACTCATTTTTATTTTTTTAAGCATTTTAAAGTGTTAAAGATTAAAGAAAAATTTGAGCTTGCAGGCCATAATAAAACAGGAGGTGAACCAGATTTAACACACACACTATAGTCTGTGATCTCTGCCATCAGACAAGGGAATACTATGTATTTAATTTAAAACAGTTTCAAATCATAAGCTACATATAATGCAAAATTCAAATATAGCAAAATAACACAATATTAAATGTAAAGTCTTCATATATTCCCTGAGGTCTATAAAAACATGACTTTTGTTTATTTTTAAAAATTTAATAAAAGTATACACATACTCTTTTAAAAATCACTGAATGGATTATAATCAAAAGCAGCAAAGAAAATACCAATACCGCATCATTTGACCTTGAAGCATTCTTGTTTTTAGTACTTTAGGTAATCACCCGATTACCTCAAAATAATGATTAAACTGCTACTTTATTTCTTGATGTATCAACTTGCCTCTGCTCCTTATCCAGCCTCTCAATAAATCTCATTTCTTCCATTAACTTTGAAATTTGAAATATTTTAAATTTTCTATTATTAACTCTATTACTACATATTTATATTAATATATATTAATGCATTTGATATATTAAATATATACAATCTTTCTCCATTGCTACCATGTTTTTATTACAGTTATATGTTCCATTCAGTAAGATCAAAGGAAAGCTGTAAATTAAGATTTTGTATAGTTTTTTGTTTTTGTTTATTTTTACCAAATTACTGTTACATAATATTGATTAATTCTGCTAAGATTTATAATATAGGAGAATCAAGTTAGAAGACATCATAGTTAATAAACAATATATCAGGGCTTTATTTCCCTGCAGCTTTTCACTTTCCAGGCTGACATGTAACCTAAATACCTTTTAGTAGCAGTGTACAAGTCTAGGCTTTTGGTATGCCGTATGTATACTGCTGACCCAAATTTATGGCTGAACTTGTCTAGTGGATCACTCAGTGAATCAATGGTTTGCAACAGGCATTCTGGAATCAACTAAATTCTTCCTGTTTTAATCTGGATGTTTTGCACTCTATGACTAAAGAAAAGCTGCAACCTTAGAATTTCTTAATCTGCTATCATTTGTTATGGTCACATTTTCTGAACCTTATTTCTTCTGGCTTTAACTTATTTTCTTAATTTCCTAGAATATATCCTCTAGAGGTTTCCTTGGTAAGCATGCACGGGAGGTGAATTTTCTGAATCACCTCATGTCTTTCCTTTGCCTTTATACTTGGAGAGCATAGATAGATATAATTTCTAGAGTGGAAATCACTTTCCTAACATGCCTTCTTTGTATTCTGTCTTCAAGTGCTGATCTTTTTTCCATGAGACACATGATCCTCAGTCCTTTGAAAGTTTGTACGGTTCTGGCTTAGAAGATATAATTTTCTGACACTGGAACTCTTCTAGTCATTTTCGAATTATTTTGTTAGATTTTCTATTTGTCTTTTTTTTTCCTCACTGTCTTTTGGGAGTTTACTTGGCATTATTTTCAACTCATTTTTGAAAACTTTTGTTTACCTTGGCTATTGCCTTTTTCCCTAAGAGCTTCCATTCGTTTCTCCTTTCACACAAAACTGTATTTGTTTGTTCTTAAACTGATTTCAGACTTATTTTTGTCATTTACTTTTATTTATTTATTTTTGTCTTTTTTGCCTTTTCTGGGGCTACTCCTGTGGTATATGGAGGTTCCCAGGCTAGGGGTCTAATTGGAGCTGTAGCCGCTGGTCTACACCACAGCCACAGCAACACGGGATCCAAGCCACATCTGTGAGCTACACACCACAGCTCATGGCAACACCAGATCCTTAACCCACTGAGCAAGGCCAGGGATCAAATCCACAACCTCATGGTTCCTAGTCGGATTCATTAACCACTGAGCCACGAAGAGAACTCCTGTCATCTATTTTTTAAAGTTCTCCTGTTCTTTTAAATAGCAATGTGTCCTCTGGATTCCTTTTATCCATATTTTGGAGATTTTATGTTTGTATATATTCTCTCATAATTTCTGATTCTTGATTATATTTTTTAATTAAAATGAATAAAGTACTGAAGTAATGACAATTATTTGGGACCGTGCATGGAGCCAGTCAACTGGTTTGGTTTGCTGCACAGTGATTGCTGCCTCACCAACTATTTTAATGGAATATTTCCTCAATTTCAGGAGGTGGGAGTCTTTTCTCTAAGGTTCTTTGCTTTCTCCTCATAAGAATAACCTGGGCTCTTGCTTACAAAAGATTTGCCTGAACAGTGATGTTCTGAATTTGGTGGAGAGTAAGACTTGGAATCTAATCATTCTATGTGGTTTTTCTTTTCTTTTAAACTGATACATAATTTTCACACAGTAAAATGCATGAATCTTAAACCTAGGCACAATTAATTTTAATGTATATCTTATATGCCTAAATAGTCACTAGATTAGTATAGAGAACATTTCAATACCTAAGAAGTCTCTCTAACATCACCTTCCAGACTATATGTTGCTAAAATTAACCATTTCTCTGACTTCTATGACCACAGGTCACTTCTTCTTGTATTTGAATGTAATACAAATAGTCTTACAGTATAGTTTTCAATGTCTAGCTTCTCTCAATATTATTTCTGTGAAATTCATCTGTGCCATTATGTTATCATTAGTTCATTCTTTTTCACTAGGTTGTACTAATACATTGTATGGATGTACCAAAACACTTTTACGCATTTTTCTGGTGATAGATATTTAGGTTTTTCCACATTGGGACTTTTATGAATGAAACCATTGTAAATAGTTTTGCACTTTGTTTGTTTAATGTGTGGGCATACAGTTTTAATGTCTTCTGGTGTGTATATAGGATTGATATTGTTGGTCATAGTGTAGGTAAACATTTTATTAGATGCTGCTAGAGTTCCCTAGAGTAGCTATAGCAATTTATATCTCTAACGAAATGCATGAGAATTTCAGCAGCTTCAGCTATTTCCCAGCACTTGGTCAATCTAACTTCAGCTTGAAACAAATCCTTTTGTCTAATATTTTGGTTTTCTATGTATGGTCTATTTTAGTTTCCATTGCATCATCAATATAGCTTCATTCAAGTGAAGACTTACTTGGGGAGTTCCCGTCGTGGAGCAGTGGTTAACAAATCCGACTAGGAACCATGAGGTTGCGGGTTCGGTCACTGCCCTTGCTCAGTGGGTTACCGATCTGGCGTTGCTGTGAGCTGTGGTGTAGGTTGTAGACGCGGCTCGGATCCTGCATTGCTGTGGCTCTGGTGTAGGCCAGTGGCTATGGCTCCGATTCGACCCCTAGCCTGGGAAACCTCCACATGCCGCAGGGGCAGCCCAAGAAATAGCAAAAAAAAAAAAAAAAAAAAAGACTTACTTGGAGGGAAAGTGCCTTATACCCAGGCAGCCCTACCTCCTAAGGCATGATTTTGGGGTTTTGACTAAAATTTTGAAGTTCATGTCAAGATTTATTATTGAGAGAAATTTTTCAAGGCCCAAAAGAATGGAGAAATATATGTTACATTAGATGATTCATTACTGCTAAGATGTCAATTTTTCTTCAGTTGTCCTAAATCCAATAAAGTTCCAAACATCACCCCAGCATCCTTTTTGTTCTTGCTCTCATTGTTGACATGTCTGAACTGATTACAAAATTTACATAGAAAAGAGAAGGGCTTTAGGATAACCAAGTCCATCTTGAAAAAGAAAAAAAGTTTCTAATACTTTCACTGCCTTAGTCCAAAACAATAAAAACATATATTAATCAAGACAATGTGAAGTGGAATATAGATTAAAGATTGGATCAATGAAAGCCCAGGATAGAGACTCAGAAATAGACTCATATATTCATTTGATATTTGCCAAAGTATCAAAACAACCCAGAGGAAAAACCATAACATTTTTAACAGAAATTTTAATAAAATATTTTCATCAGTTGGCAATTCTTCTGTAGACAGGTCACAGAAAGCAGTAATTGTATAAAAAAAAAGAATTTCATAAAAAAGATGAACAAAATAAAGTACTTTTACTCATCAAAAGATAAAATAAATAGGGAAATCACAGATTCAGGAAAATATTTACCAAATATATATTTAATAAAGGACTGGTATACAAAATACATATAGAACCCAAGAGAGTCAATTATAAAAGGTCATGAAATCCAGTAGAAATATAGGCTAATGGTTTGCACAAACACTTCAACTAAGAAAATATATGATTGGCAAAAATGCAAATGAAACACTACTCAGTATTACTAGTTATTAGGAAAATGCAAGTTGAGACAATAATTAAATATTACTTAATACCAAGACTGATTAAAATTAAAAAGTGTAACAACTGTAATTGCTATGTAGAAAGCATAACAATTGAAAAATCTTAGAGACTGCACTTGAAAATGTAAAATTTTAAAACCACACTTGGAAGTGGTTTTGTGATATTTCATAATATAATACATATAGTGATACTAAGATCTACTATTTCATTATGATATTTATCACATATACATAAATGCATATAGTGGGAACATACCTCAATATAATAAAGGCCATATATGACAAACCCACAGTGAACATCATTCTCAATGGTGAAATCTGAAAGAGTTCCCACTGAGATGAGGAACAAGACAAGGATGTCCGCTCTTGCCACTACTCTTTAACATAGTTTTGGAAGTCCTAGCCACAGCAATCAGAGAAGTAAAAGATATAAAAGGAATCCAAATTGGAGAGGAAGAAATAAAACTATCACTATTTGCAGATGACATGATACTATACCTAGAGAAGCCTAAAGACTCTACCAGAAAACTGTTAGAGCTCATCCATGAATTTGGCAAAGTCGCAGGATACAAAATTAATACACAAAAATCGATGGCATTTCTATACACTAACAATGAAAGAGCAGAAAGAGAAGTTAGGGAAGCAATCCCATTTACCATCGCATCCAAAAAATAAAATACCTGGGAGTAAACCTACCTAAAGGGACAAAAGACCTGTATTCTGAAAACGATAAGAAACTGATGAAAGAAATCAAAGATGACACAAATAGATGGAAAGATATACCATGCTCTTGGACTGGAAGAGTCAATATTATCAAAATGACTATACTACCTAAGGCAATCTACAGATTCAATGCAATCCCTATCAAATAACCAAGGACATTTTTCACAGAACTTGAACAAAATATTTTAAAGTTTGTTTGGAAGCTCAAAAGACCCAGAATAGTCAAAGACATCCTGAAAAAGAAAAACAGAGCTGGAGGAATCCTGCTCCCTGACTTCAGGCAATACTACAAAGTAGCAATCATCAAAACTGTATGGTACTTTATAGATCAGTGGAACAGAATAAAAAGCCCAGAATTCAACCCACACACCTACAGCCAACTCATCTATGACAAAGGAGGCAAGAATATACAATGGAGAAAAGACAGCCCCTTCAATAAGTGGTGCTGGAAAACTGGACAGCCACATGGAAAAGAGGGAAATTAGAACACTCCCTAATACCATACACAAAAACAAACTCCAAATGGATTAAACACCTAGATATAAGACCAGATACTATAAAACTCTTAGAGGAAACCATAGGCCAAACACTCTGTGACATAAATGACAGCAACATCTTCTCAGTTCTGCAGGGAGCCGAGAAGATACAAGGAGCCAAGGAAGAGAGCTTGCCTGAACGGTACAAAACCAAGGGCAGGCTCCTAATCAGAAAAAGGGGCCTGCCTGAATGGTGCAAGCCGAAGGTGGGCTTCAGGTCAGGACAGAAGCCTGTCTGTACGGTGAAAAACTGAGGGCAGGCAGAGGCCTGCCTGTACGGTGAAAAACCAAGGAGAGGCTGAGGCCTGCCTGTACAATGCAATCCGAGGGCAGGCCTCAGGTTACACAGCTGTCATGTTGATATTGATGGGGAAGAACTGGGACTTTCCTGGGAAAACAATTTCCATATTTGTGCCAGAGAACATGGATTTTTTTCTCGGGTGACCTAGACTTTCCTGTTGTTTTCTTTGTTATTCAGTTTTCCTCAGTCTTTCCTGATTATTTGCTTATTATTCTTATTTCCCATTCTTATTTTCCTGTGGTGATTTGTGATTTAACAAAATTACAATAATAATATAATAAGAATTTCATCCTAAAGGACTTTCCCCTATTTAAATCCAACCTAATTAAAACATAGTGTTTATCTACTAACTAGTTATACAGTAAACTTTAGAGTTAGGATTTTAATGAGGTTTATAGAAATTACACACATTTTATTCATGATCAAAAAAAAAACCTAGCTGTGAGATTTGTCCTTGATTTTAGAAAATTTTAGTGGTAGCTAGCTAAGTTGATTTGTATTTTCTCATACTGTTTCCCTCCCAAGGACACTTTGAAGATCGACACTAGTCTGAAGACAAGATTTTTTGTGTCTGTAACTTCTTCAGCTTGTGGGAATTGGCTGGCCATGAGATGGTTTGTGCTGAGTCTCCTCTTTCCCACATGGTATGTTGTACCTGTTTGTCCTTGAACTGTACTCATTAAATTAAGTTAAACTGAAGATTTTAGAACATGACATATTGCTACTATACCATGTGATCAAAAAACAAAGCCTAATAGTTAACCAATGAACTTTTAACACTATGATGTAATCTGTCGTGAAAAACTGTCTATATAATCAACCACTTATGCTGATAATATTTGAGCAGTCCAGTGCCCTGACAAAAGGGACATTTTCTTAAGCTGACCCTGTCCATCTCCTATTGGGATATATATACCCTGGCTGCTGGACCTGGTTGCTGGAGCCGGACTCCAACACAGAACCACCACTTAGAGTATTGACAGTAAAAACAAAAATAAAAAATTGGGACTCAATCAAACTTAAAAGTTTCTGTTCAGCAAAAGAAACCCTAAACAAAATGAAAAGACAACCCACAGAATGAGAGAAAATCTTTGCAAGTGAATCAACTGACAAGGGATTCATCTCCAAAATTTATAAACACCTTCTGCAGCTCCATACCAAAAAAAAAACAAACAACCCCATCCAAAAGTGGGCAGAAGATCTAAACAGACAGTTCTCCAAAGAAGACATACAGATGGCCAAAAAAACACATGAATAGATGTTCAACATCATTTATTATTAGAGAAATGCAAATCAAAACCACTTTGAGGTACCACCTTACACCAGTCAGAATGGCCATCATCAAAAAGTCTACAAACAATAAGTGCTGGACAAGGTGTGGAGAAAAAGGAACCCTAGTACACTGTTGGTGGGATTGTAACCTGGCACAATCACTGTGGAAAACAGTATGGAGATTCCTCAGAAAACTAAAAAGAGAATTCCCATTTGATCCAGCAATCCCCCTCCTGGGCATCTATCCATAGAAAACCATGACTCTCAAAGACACAGGTACTCTGATGTTCACTGCAGCACTCTTTTCAATAGCCAAGACATGTAAACAACCTCAATGTCCATCGACAGAGGAATGGATCAAGAAGATGTGGTACATATACACAATGGAATATTACTCAGCCATTGAAAGGAATGAAATGCCAGCATTTTTAGCAACATGGATGGACCTAGAAATTATCATGCTAAGTGAAGTCAGCCATACAATGAGACACCAACATCAAATGCTTTCACTGACATGTGGAATCTGAATAAAGGACAGAATGACCTTCTTTGCAGAACAGATGCTGACTCACAGACATTGAAAAACTTATGGTTTCCAGAGACAGTTTGGGGGGTGGGGAGATGTGCTTGGGTTGTGGGATGGAAATCCTATAAAATTGATTGTGATGATCATTATACAACTACAGATGTGAAAAATTAATTTGATTAATAAAAAAATATATATATGGTTAGAATATGGCACTTTGGTGCAATCTGGGTTCAATCACTCAACAGGAAATAAGACCCCATGCACAGCCAAAAATAAATAGATAAGTAGATTATGGAGTTCCTGTTGTGGTGCAGTGGTTAACGAATCCGACTAGGAACCATGAGGCTGCAGGTTCGGTCCCTGCCCTTGCTCAGTGGGTTAACGATCCAGCATTGCTGTGAGCTGTGGTGTAGGTTGCAGACGCGGCTCGGATCCCGCGTTGCTGTGGCTCTGGCATAGGCCGGTGGCTACAGCTCAGATTGGACCCCTAGCCTGGGAACTTCCATATGCCGTGGGAGCAGCCCAAGAAATAGCAAAAAGACAAAAATAAATAAATAAATAGATTAAAATAAAACAGTCTCAAACTCAAAAAAGAGCAAATGTCCATCAACAGGAAAATGGTTTAACAAATTAAGTCATATTTACACTGTAGATTAATACTCAGTGATAAAAAATAAATTACTGATACATGTAACAATGTGAATAAATATTGAAAACATTACACCCAGTGACAAAAATTTACTCAAAGTATACATACTCTATGAAACTATTTATTTGAAATTCTAAAACAGGCAAAACTTTTCTGTTGCCTGAAAGGAATGACAATAGTAGTTGCCTGTGGGGGTTGAAATGGAGGTTGACTGGGTAGAAGAATGAGAAAGCATTCTGGCTTTGTGATAATATTCTATATTTTGATAAAGGTTTGTTTTACACAGGTATATGCATTTGTGGAAAAAATAAAAGTATACTTGCAATCTGTGTTTCATTTTGTTTAAATATTACACCCAAAGTGGGAAAAATTATTCTAAACAAAGACTGAATCCTATGTATAACTTGTATGCTGGTATACTCATGGAAGTGTATTAATATCTCTAAGTTACTTGGAAATAAACTTTGAAATAGGTGGATTAATGCACAGTTATTGACATAAATAAATATGTGATAAAATACATATAATAAAATAAATACAAAGAGTTAAGCAGTAGACATAAAAATATTCATTGCAAGATTATCTCACCTTTCCTGAATTTTTGTGGACAAAAAAAGGCCATTAGGTAGGCAATCATTAGAAAATAAAAGATTACCTACAGGCAATAAACATAAATCCTAGGTATCCTTTAAATTGTTAAATTTTTCAAGAATATGTGGATCCAAATATTTCCATGTCAGTGCATGACATTAAGAGGAAAAATAAAAGGACTGCTGAATTAAAAAAAATTAAAATATTCTTTGTGAGTATAAATCTTAGTTATCCCAAGAAGTAAAATTGTCACGCTTAAAAAAGGAGATTCAAACAGCAAAACTTTTAAAATGGAAAATATCTAAACAATCTAAACAACTATTTATTAACTCATTACAAATTAGAAAGTGCATCATTAATATGCCAAGGCTTGTTCTATAAAATAAAGCATAAAAGAATGAACAAGATACAAAAGCTACTGCTCTTACAGCTAACATTTTAAAGGAAGGGGAGATGACATTACAAAAGTAAACAAGAAAATTACTGAAATAATATTAGGTAGTGATGAATGCTAGGTTAAAAAATTTAACTAGTAATCTGGGAGTTCCCATCTGTGGTGTAGTTTGCAGACACAGCTCAGATCCCACTTTGCTGTGGTTCTGGCGAAGGCTGGTGGCTACAGCTCCTATCCAACCCCTAGCCAGGGAACCTCCATATGCCGCTGCCTGTGCAGCTTAAAAAAAAAAAAAGGCAAAAAATATATATAACTAGTAATCTAAGAAAAATTAATACTAAGCCACAAAAATGAGGCAGGTAATTTATATAAGGTGATCATCTATGATCTACTTTTGAGGGGGATATTTAAACAGAGATCTGAATTATGCAAAAAAAAACCAAAAAACTGGCCAAGTGATTTGGGGACAGTAAAGGCAACATAAGAGGCAAAGGGAAGATGAACAAACATTTTTGATTCTCGTTGAACAAAAATGAAAAGCTTTATTGCTGAAGAGTTATAATTTAATTTCTGTACCTATAAAAGCAAATAAAATTCTCAAAATTAAAAGAAAGAGGAGTTCCCGTCGTGGCGCAGTGGTTAACGAATCCGACTAGGAACCATGAGGTTGCGGGTTCGGTCTCTGCCCTTGCTCAGTGGGTTAACGATCCGTGAGCTGTGGTGTAGGTTGCAGACGCGGCTCGGATCTTGCGTTGCTTTGGCTCTGGCGTAGGCTGGTGGCTACAGCTCCGATTGGACCCCTAGCCTGGGAACCTCCATATGCCGAGGGAGCGGCCCAAGAAATAGCAAAAAAGACAAAAATAAAATAAAATAAAAAAGAAAGTTTGCAGTTTACATAATCAGCTGTCAAAAAATATCAGTATGCTAAAGAAATAAAGAATGTTAATTCTAAAAATATTTTACAGTAGATTATTAATATGGCCAATAACAGTTTCAGAATAATATTGTTTATATGACCAATGAGGTGAAAATAAACATAATAATAATTTCAAAATGTAATAGAATGTAAATAAACTTCAACCTCAAAAATGCACTTCTAAAATATACTTAAATTATAAATTAAGATCAATAGTTAGGAAACTCCTGTATATTATGATCCTACAACCTATTATTTTCTATTTTTGATTATTTGTGATAAAGTCTAAAAAAAAAAGCCACTGAGAAGTGTTTTCTTAATTCAATGAATTTTACTAAATTTATGGTTGTACAACCATCATCACAACCTAAGTTTAGAACATTTCCATCCCAAACCCCCAGTCCATCCCTCCCTCCCAACCTGTTCCCTTTGGTATACATAGGTTTTTCAGTCTTTGAGTCTGTTTCTGTTCTGCAAATAAGATCATTTGCATCATATTTTTAGATTCCACGTATAAAGGATAGCATATGATGTTTATCTCTCACTGTCTAACTTCACTTAGTATGATAATTTCTAGGTCCATCCATGGTGCTGTAAGTGCAACAATTATTTCATTATTTTTAATGGATGAGTAATATTCCATTTTATATATGTACCACACCTTCTTTATCTATTCCTCTGTTGATGGGCATTTAGGTCTCTTCCATGTCTTAGCTATTGTATGTACTACTGCAGTTAACATTGGGATACACATATCTTTTTGAGTCATGGTTTTCTACAGGTAGATGCCCAAGAAAGGAATTGCTGGATAATATGGTAATTCTATTTTTGTTTTTTTTGAGGATTCTCCATACTGTTTGCCATAGTGGTTGCACCAATTTACATTCCCACAAACAATGTAACGGGGTTCCCTTTTCTTCACATCCACCCCAGCATTTATTGTTTGTAGATTTTTTTGATGATGGCCATTTGGACTTGTATAAGGTGGTACCTCATAGTAATTTTGATTTGCATTTCTCTAAGAACTTCTGATGTTGAGCATCTTGCATGACTTTTTTGGCCATCTGTATGTCTTCTTTGGAGAAATGTCTGTTTAGATCTTCTGCTCATTTTTTTAAAATATTTTTTAGGGCCAGAGCCACAGCATATGGAAGTTTCCAGGCTAGGGGTCAAATCAGAGCTGTAGCTGCTGGCCTACACCACAGTCACAGCAATGCCAAAATGGAGCCATGTCTGCAACCTACACCACAGGTCATGGCAATGCTGGATCCTTAAACACTGAGCAAGTCCAGGGATCAAACCAGCATCCTCATGGTTACTAGTCAGATTTGTTCCTGCTGAGCCATGACGGGAACTTTATTCTGCTCATTTATCGATGGGGTTGTTTATTTTTTTAATACTGAGCTGCAGGGGTGTTACATATTTTGGAGATTAAGCCTTTGTCTATCACTTCATTTGCAAATATTTTCTCCAATATTTTCATTTGGCTAGGGTTTCCTTTCTACACAAAAACTTTCAAGTTTAATTAGGTACCATTTGTTTATTTTTGTTATTATCATCATTACTTTAAGAGGTGGATCTGAGAAGATATTGCTGCAGTTTATATCAGAGAGCATTTGGCCTATATTTTCCTCTAAGAGCTTTATAGTATCTGGTATTTCATCTGAGTATATAATCCACTTTGAGTTTATTTTTGTCTATGGTGTTAGAAAAAGTTCTAATTTCATTCCTTTACATGTAGCTGTCTAGGTTTCCCAGCAGCACTTATTGAAAAGACTGTCTTTTTTCCATTGTACATTTTTGCCTCCCTTGTCATAGATTAATGCACAAAAATCAGGTAGGTATATTTTTTGGGCTTTCTATCCTAGTCCATTGATCTATATTTCTGTTTTGTGCCAGCACCATACTGTTTTGATGACTGTAGCTTTACAGTATTGTCTGAAGTCAGAGAGCCTGATTCCTCTAGCTTCACTTTTCTTTCTCAGGCTTTGGCTATTCAGGGTCTTTTGCGTTTCCATACAAATTTTTAAATTATTTGTTAAAGTTCTGTGAAAAATGCCATAATTTGATAGAGATTGCATTCAATCTGAAGAATGCCTTGGGTAGGACAATCATTTTGATAACATTGATTCTTCCAACCAAAGAACATGGTATATCTTTCCATCTGTTTGCATCATCTTTGATTTCTTTCATCAGCATCTTAATAGATTTCAGAGTACAGGTCTTTTGTCTCTTTAGGTAGGTTTTTCATAGGTATTTTATTTTTTGATGTGATGGTAAATAGGATTATTTCCCTAATTTCTCTTTCTGGGCTTTAATTTTTAGTATATAGAAATGCAGTTGATTTCTGTGTATAAATTTTTTATCCTGAAGTTTACCAAATTCATTGATGAGCTCTAACAGTTTTCTAGTGGCATCTTTAGGATTTTCTAGGTGCAGTATTATGTCATCCGAAAACAGTGATAGTTTTTATTCTTCCTTTCCAATTTGGATTCCTTTTATTTCTTTTTCTTCTCTAATTGCCATAGCTAGGAATTCTAAAACTACATTGAAAAGAGGTGGTGAGAGCATATATCCTTGTCTTGTTCCTGATCTTAGGGGGAATTTTTTCAGCTTGCCACCATTGAGATTGTTAGCTGTGGATTTGTCATATATGGCCTTATTATTATATTGAGGTAGGTTCCCTCTATACCCCCCTTCTGGAGTGTTTTATCAGAAATGGGTGTTGGATTTTGACAAAGCTTTTTTCTGCATCTATTGGGAGGATCACATGTTTTTTATTCTTTATTTTGTTAATGTGGTGTATCACACTGATTGATTTGCAGATACAGAAACATCCTTGTACCACTGGGATAAACCCCACATGATCATGGTGTACAATCCTTTTAATGTATTGCTGAATTTTGTTTGCTGGTATTTTTTTGAGGATTTTTGCATTTATGTTCATCAGATATTGGTCTGTGATTTTCTTTTTTTGTGTCACATCTTTGTCTGGTTTTGGTAATATGGTAATGGTGGCCTCGTGGAATGAGTTTGGGAGTATTCTTTCCTCTGAAATTTTTTGAAATTGTTTCAGAAAGATTGGTGTTAATGCTTTTCTAAGTTTCTGATAGAATTAACCTGTGAAGCCATCTGGTTCTGGACTTTTTGTTTGTTGGAAGTTTTTAAATCACAGTTTCAATTTCAGAATTGTGATTGGTTCATTCACATTTTCTATTTCTTCTTGGTTTAGTCTTGGAATATTGTACCTTTCTAAGAATTTGTCCACTTCTAGGTTGTCTGTTTTATTGGCATATAGTTGCTTGTAGCAGTCTCCTATGGTCCTTTGCATTTCTGTTATGTCCACTGTAACTACTCTTTCATGTCTAATTTTATTAATTTGAGTCCTCTCTCTTCTTTTCTTGATGGGTCTGGCTAAAGGCTTATCAATTTTGTCGATCTTTTCAAAGAAACAGCTTTTAATGCCATTGATCTTTATTATTGATTTTTTTGTCTTTATTTCATTTATTTCTGCTCTGATATTCATGATTTCTTTCCTTCTGCTAACTTTGGGTCTTGTTTGTTCTTCTTTCTCTAGTTGCTTTAGGTGTAATGTTAGGTTGCCTATTGGAAATTTTTCCTGTTTCCTGAGATAGGCTTGTATTGCTACATACTTCCCTCTTAGAACTTCTTTTTATAAATATGGTATGTTTTATTATTTTTTAATAGTTATTTCCCCAATACAATTTTTTTCTACCGTACAGCATGGTGACCCAGTTACACATATATGTACACATTCTATTTTTGCACATTATCATGTTCCATCATAAGTGACTAGACATAGTTCCAAGTGCTACACAGCAGGATCTCATTGCTAATCCATTCCAAAGGCAATAGTTTGTATCTATTAACACCTAGCTCCTTTTGCTGTCTCCCATAGGTTTTGGGTTATACTGCCTTTGCTGTCATTTGCTTCTAGGTATTTTTTAATTTCCTCTTTGATTTCTTCAGTGATACACTGGCTGCTTAGTACCATGTATCATTGTTCAGTCTCTATGTGTTTGTGTTTTTCTGCAGTTTTTTTCCTGTTGTTTTTTTTCTAGTCTTATAGCATTGTGGTCTGAAAAGATGCTTGATATGATTTTGATTTTCTTAAATTTACTGAGGCTTGATTTGTGGCCCAGAATGTGATCCATCCTCGAGTATATTCCATGTGCACTTGAAAAGAATGTGTTCTGCTTTTGAATGGAATATTCTGTAAATATCTATTAAGCCTAGCTTAACTAATGCATCATTTAAGGTCTGTGTTTCCTTATTGATATCTGTCTAGATGACCTGTCCATTGCTGTAAGTGGGGTGTTAAAGTCCCCCACTATTATTGTGTTATTGTTGATTTCTTCTTTTAAAGCTTTTACCAACTGCCTTATATTTTGAGGTGCTCCTATGTTGGGTGCATTATATATTTACAATTGTTATATCTTCTTCTTGGACTGACTGGATGATCATTATGTAATGCCCCTTTGGTCTATTATAACCTTTAAGTTCTATTTTGTCTGATATTAGTATTGCTAATTCAGTTTCCTTTTGATTTCTGTTTGCATGGTGCATTTTTTTCCACCCTCTCACTTTCAGTTTGAATGTGTCCCAAGAACTGAAGTGAGTCTCTTGAAGACAGCCTATATATGGGTCTTATTTTTGTATCCATTCAGCCAGTCTTTGTCTTTTGGTTGGAGTGTTTAGTCCATTTACATTTAAGGTAACTACTGATATTTATGTTCTTATTGCCATTTGGTTGTTTTGGATTTGGTTTTGGTGGTCTTTTTCTTCCCTTCATCTCTTGTTCTCTTTTCTTGTGGTTTTATGACTATATTTACTGTTATATTTGGATTTCTTTTCTTTGTGTGTGTACCGATTCTAGATTTTTGGTTTGTGGTTACCATGAGTTTTTAATATAGGAATCTATATATCTATACAAGTTGGTTTTCAGTTTCTGGTCTCTTAATTGAAATTGCATCTCCAGTATCCTGCATTTGTACCCTGCTCTTCTCATGATTTTTGGTTTTGGTAGTATATTTGTGTGTGGATGGTTTCCTACCATTTTTATATGTTTGTCTTTATCAGTGAGCCTTGTCGTTTGTAACTTTCGTGTTTCTAGTTGTGGGCTTTTCTTTTCCACCTAGGTAAGTTCCTTTAGTATTTGTTTTAAAACTGGTTTATTGGTTCTGAATTTTCTTAGCTTTTGCTTGTCTGTAAAGCTTTTGATTTCTCCTTCAAATCTGAATGAGAGCCTTGCTGGGTAGAGTAATCTTGGTTGGAGGTTTTTTTTTTTTTTTTTTTTTGCTTTCATCATTTTAAGTATATCATGCCACTCCCTTCTGGCCTGCAGAGTTTCTGCTGAAAAATCAGTTGATAACCTTATCAGGGTTCCTTTGCATATTATTTGTTTCTTTTCCCTAGTTGCTTTCAATATTTTCTATTTGTTGGGGTTCTCTTCGTGGCTCAGTGGTTAACAAACCTGACTAGCATCCATAAGGATGTAGGTTCAATTCATGGCCTCACTCAGTGGGTTAAGGATCCAGCATTGCTGTGAGTTGTGGGGAAGGTCACAGATGAGGCTTGGATCCTGAATTTCTGTGACTGTGGTGTAGGCTGGCAACTGTAGCTTTCATTTGATCCCTAGCCTGGGAGCCTCCATATGGATCAGGTAAGGCCCTCCTAAAAAGCAAAAAAAAAAAAAAAATTCTTGTTGTCTATAATTTTGACCAGTTTGATTAATATGTGCCTTGGGGTGGTCCTCCTTAGGTTTATTTTATATGGTAATTGTTGTTGTATTTTCTGGATTTTAGTTAGTGATTCCTTTCCCATGTTAGGGAAGTTTTTAGCTATTATCACTTCAACTATTTTCTCTGGCCTTTTCTACTCCATTTGGCACCCCTATGTTTGGCTGTTGGTGCATTTAAAGTTGTCCTATAATTTTCTTAGACTCTCTTCATTTCTTTTCCATCTTTTTTCTCTTTACTATACTGTGTCAGTCATTTCCACCAGTCTGTCTTCTACCTCGCTTATTCATTATTCTGCCTCCTGTGTTCTGCTGTTGTTTCCTTCTAGCAAAGTTTTTATTTCAGTTATTGTATTTTGCATCTCTGCTTGTTTAATCTTTAAATCTTCCATTCCTTTGTTCAGTGTTTTTTATTAAGTTATAAATAGTTACCTCCAGTCTATTTCCAACATCTTGAATCATCTTAACTATCATTAGTCTAAAGTTTTTTTCATGGAGGTTGCTAACCTTCAGATCACTTAGCTGCTTTTCTGGGGATTTTTTTCTTGTCCCTTCATTTGGGTCATAATTCTATGATTTTTCATTTTGTATAGATTTTTGTGTGGTCTCCTTTTTTTTCAGGATACAGGGATGTAGCCTATCTTGCTTCTGATGTCTGCCCCTTTGTGGGGAAAACTGATACAGGGACTTATTTCAGGCTTCCTGATGGGAGGGGATGGTGCCTACTCACGGGAAGGTGGGGCTGATTCTTATCCCTCTGGTGGGTGGGGCTTTGTCTCTGGGTGTGATTAGAAGTAAGTTGTGCCTAGGAGGACATCCTGTTTGCTGATGGGTGGGGCTGTGATCCCACACTGTTGTTTGGCCTGTGGCTTCTCAGCCCTGAGGGTTGGGGCCAGATTTTTCCAAAATGGCCACCTCCAGGGGATTTCATGCCAATGCTTATTCCTGAGATCTCTGCCTCCAATATCTTCCCCTACAGCAAGTCACAGCCATCCCGTTTTCCCATGAGATCCTCCAAGATCCACAGGTAGGTCTGATTCAGATTCTAATGGAGTCTCTGCTTTGCCCTGGGACCCAGTGTACTTGAAAGCCTGTGTGCTCCCTCCAAGAGTGGAGTTTATGTTTCCTGCAGTCCTGTGGAGCTCCTGTACACAAGCCCTGCTGGCCTTCAATGCCAACTACTCTGAGTGCTCTTCCTCCTAATGCCAGTACCCCAGGCTGAGAAAACTGACTTGTAGCTCAGAACCTTCACTCGTGGGAAAGCCTCTGATACAGTTATTTTCCCATCTGTTGGTCACCCCACCCAGTGGGTATGGGATTGTTTACATCATGAAAGCACCAATCCTACCATCTCAATGTGGCTTCTTCATCTTTGGGTGTAGGATATCTTTTTTGGTAGTTTCCAGCCTATTTTATTTATGGTTGATGGTTATTCAGCAGTTGGTTGTAATATTTTTTGTGTATTTGTGAGAGAAGGTGAGCTCCAATCCTTCTACTCTATCATCTTAATCCCATCTACAAAAGCTACTGAGAAGTCTTAATTCTTAATATGAATATGCTAAATTTGCCTTGAGCTAAAAATTCCCAGACATAAAATCATAAAACTATACTTACTATCTCTTACTCCAAAACAAAATCTGTTACCATACTAAGCTTTTTTTAATCAGCTTCAAAAATTTTAAAAAAAGATTTCTGAATTATCTTACTTCCTGCCAACATCTAATTTGTTGCTGTTATTTCAATTTGCTAAATAATCTAAGGAAATTACATTAGCTCCTCTTTGGTTCAGTGTTCTTATTAGTAACATGGTGAAAATCATGTTTGTGTTGAGATTGTATGCATTACTTAAAGTAAAAATGTTTTTAACTATTCAATGATAGCAGATATTGTTATTTCCAGAGAAAAAGACAATATTCTCCCTCACTTTAAAATATATGCAATAATGTCAGAAAATATTATTTAAAAAGTTAATATTTCAATTTATAGCCTTGTTTTTAATTCCTAAAATTACATTCCCCTGCTGAAAGACTAAATGTTTCAGGATGTGTAGAGAATATTTTTCCAAAAGTTTTGATTTATCACTACAACTTTTAGGGTTATTGTTATATTAGGAAAAGGGACATATTTTAGAATTACTATAGTTGATATTTCAAGAGATATGAGATTTAATTTGAAAACAATATTTTCATTTACTGTACAAAGTCTGAAAGCAATTAGGAAAAAACAGTGTGAAAAGGTTTACTACCCCAAGCTTTAAAATAAGGTCTAGCATTTAATAAACTTTTAGTATGTATCAGGCACTGTGCAAAAGGTTTTCATAGCCACATTATGTGTATAAAATTCTATTATTACCTCCACTTTACAGATAAATTGAGATTTTGAGAGATTAAGTAACTTGCTTCAGGTCACATGGATGGTAATAACTGGAAATTGGGTAAGACTCAGGTATTACTAGTGAAAAAACTAAGCTATGAACAATTTCTCTTGTAGTTGAGAAGTGTGGTCTCAGAACCAACAGTATCAGAACCATTTGCAGTATACATTAAAATTTTATATCCTTAGGACTCACACAAAATGTACTAAATTTAACTATCTAAGTTGGGAGCCAGTTTTTTAAATGTGAACTTTAGATCTTTGAAGTTTGAGAACATGGTTAGAATACTATATTTGTATATATGTAAAATTCAGTATGTGAAATCTAATATATATAGTGTAACAAAAGGGTATATGCAAATAGTATTGTTATGCAAAGCTAAGAGGACTTTGTTTCTTCTATTCTGGGATAACAGGAATGTGACTAGTGTTGGACAATAGGTTTTGATCAGAGGTTTTATATATACATATATATAGAGATTCTTAGCTAAACTATTTGATTGCCAGTTTGAGACACCCCAGAATTCTATAATCTGTCACATTAAATGGTAGGGATACCTATTCAACATGATACAGTAACAGGAAAATGAAGGCTTTCCTAAGCTCCATCATTACTCATGGAAGACTCATGTCTAGAGGTTTGCCTAGAATTTCTAGAGTAATCTTAGGTGTTCTGTATCTTATATTTTTGAGCTATTAAATATCAAAGTATATCCAAATCTATCTAGATAAATGTAAGAGACAAATAGTAATTCAACTCATTTGTTATTGGTCAATATTATGATATGGTGATGGCAAATCACTGTACAATCACTGTACAACAATATTTAATGTCATGTAAATATCCATGACTTTAAATGTTATAGCATAAAAAAACACCCTTTGTTATAAGTGAATTCATATTTGAATTATATTCATTTATAAAACAGGTTAAAATATCACAACATGACTTGTATACAAAATAATCCATAGGTAGAATGCAAAAGCTGTGTTTTCATAGTCTATCAGAATATAAAATATCCAAAAATCATTCAGAGGAATAAAAATATTTTTTGAAAACTAATTCCAATTATGCAAAATAAAGTTTATAACTTGTAATATATTTTCTTAAGGAGAAATTATTCACAACTTTAGGTCAGAAAAGCCTATGAATCATTGTAAAATTGAATTAAAATATATCATGAATGTAAAGTTTAGCTGTGAGATGAAAACATTCAGAATAACCATTATTCTCTTACAGTGACATTGCTTCATGCCATAAAGCATGATGGCACAAATATTGTTCCTTAATGTCACTATAAAATGAACTCTACCAAGGAACAATCAGTACTACTTCTGATAATATCTAGACTTAACATTACTAATTGAATCACTATAAACCAATTTTACAGTGACATAAACAGTGGAGACTGTGCTGTCAGGCTTTGATATTAATGCCACAAATAAACACAGTAATATACTATCTGAACATATTTCTTGTAAACTGATATGCAAAAAGTATTTTTAAAAAGCCAAAATAGGCTATTGTAACTCTCAGTGAAACAAAATAGCCAGTGTGTATCTCTTTTAAATGTTTTGAATCACTTCATTTAGCAAATATCTGAGTTTATTTAATGTGAAATGATGGCAAATGGCACTCAGAGCATTCTTTCCCAGAAGTAGAAAAAAAGCATATGTCTTCTCTAAAGTCAATATTTATTTGATTGGAAAGAACCATGATAATTACTTATTGATTTAAAACCTGTGTAGAATAATCCTTTAAAAAAAATCTGTGTCAAAAGAGAATACTAGGCTTCAAGAAGATACCCAGAGCCCACACACTTTCTAAAATCCTCTCTACATAAAAACAAAATTAAATTCCAAAAGTATGCATGAGTATCTACAACACATTGGTCATTTATTTTAAAAAACACCTTATTTATAATGTAAAATATTGATTTATAGTTACCATGTTTTCCATCATTTGTGTGATGAGGCTATACTTCAATTAGATCCATAAAATGAAAAGGGACACTTTTAAGTACTATTTAGATTGCATGCCTGACAAACTTTTGAAGACAAAAGCATATTAAAATTTATACATAAAATTATGGAAATTTTTGCTCAATACTGGCCATTCTCAGTGAAAGTCAAGGTAATCACCATACCAACATGGAATAAAATTCTAATAAAGAGCAAGACATAGCACTAAAAGATGAAGAATATTAAAAAGAAAATAACATTAGAATAACTATAAATGGAGTAAAACCTTTAAAATCTGTGAGTAACTGTATTGCATACCTGTAACCTATGCAATACATACATCAAGTATATTTCAATAAAAAAAGAAAAAAAGAGCAAATAAACAAAAAAAAAAGATGTGCCACATAAGGGTCTCAGTGTGATACTCTGATGCTTATCATGCATTCCCACCTTTAAAATACATTTTATGTAAAACCCAAGTACACCTAACAAAAACATATCACATAATACTGACAAGTGAACCAAAATTATCAAAGAAGTTTGAGACATCCCTAATGGTCGCTTAGATTAGGCTTAATAAAATGAGCAAAATTTCACCCATTCTTTACCAATATCAGGCCACAAACTCATACAACTACTCAGTGTGAGAGGCAAGTGAGTCAGCATACTTATAAAGACAGAGAAGAAAATAACTGATTCTAGGTGCAATTACTGTGGAAGAACATTCTAAATACAATCCTCTCTCATGGAAGTTACAGATTATTAATTTGAGATTTCTTCTTTTTTACTATAGATATTACAGCTATAAGTATTACTTTAGCTGCACCCAAACAGTTTTGGAATGTTGGGTTTTCATTTAATTCATCTCAAAGTATTTTTTAATTTCATTTGTGATTTCTTCTTGACCAATCAGTTATTTAGGTTGTTGTGGTTTAATTGCCACTTTACTGTAAGTTTGTCAAATATCTTACTAATTTCTAGTTTCATTCCATTGAGATAAAAGAACACATTTATATAATTTCAATCCCTTCAGAATGGCTAAGATATGTTTTATATCCTAAAATAAGGTCTACCCTAGACCGTGCTTCATGTCACTTGAAAAGCATGTATATTCTGCTGTTGCTGGAGGGACCATTCAAATGCCGGCTGTTAGGTCTACTTCATCTACAGCATTGTATATTATTATACTGTACATATAATGAGACTCTTCCCTCTATTCTATATATTACATATATTATATTTTCACAAAATTATTTAAAAAATTGATATGCACATTATGCTTGGGCAATAAGTCTATTTTGCCTTTTAGAGAGTTACCCAACCTTTTGGGTACATACATACTAGTTCTTTGTCATGATATCTGCAGAAAGAATTGAACTTATTTCACATGGCTTGTGTAAATGAGCTGATTTTCCTTCACTCCTAACATTTTGAAATATAACTAAGATTTTAACATCTTAAAACAATAAAATAATACCATTAATGTTAAGCTAAATGCTTCAAAGTGACAAAAACCAAGAAAGCACTACAACATGCCTTCTATTTAGCACTCAAAGCCTTTTATCCTGGTGTGCTATTTCTTCCTTTCATCATAATACCTTTCTCGTCTAACTTATCACTTCTTTGTGCTTGTAAATCTTCAGCCCTTTCTCCTTTGCACAGAGATTATGATAATGACATTTCCTTCCCACAATGTGTATTCTTAGCTGGAACTCCTATCTCTCCTTCAATGCGTCATTTCAATACCACCTTCTCTGGAAGTTGCTTTCATTTCCCTGGGGTACACAGAAGCTCTCACTTCTAAACTTCTACAATCCTTTTATACTTTTGAGACTTGCTACTGTTATTTTTAATAGAAAAAGAAGAAATCTAAGGAATTAAAATTAAGGTTAGTTCTTTGAGTTTCAGAAAACCAAGTAAACTCCTGTCTTTCTTATTGGTAAAATGGCTATATTAATAACCATATCAAGCTGTCAAATATGTATAATGAATGTAGGCATATAAATGCAATTTTTTAAGCAATCAATATTTACAAGTTAAAACTGAAATTGCTCGTTTTCTTCAGTAAATTGGTTCATCTCTGCTCTGTTGAATCTTTGTTTGCTGGTTCTTAAAGGAGTCTTGAGATTTCATTCCTGCCTCTTTGGCTATTTCCTCCAGGCTCCAATTCTTTGTATCTGACAGAAATTCAAATATTAGCTTCCTCATGGGGCCCATTTTTGAATTCTTTGTAGGTCCTATGGGACCTCTTCTGTGCAGTTCTCTGAAAAGAAAGTTTAACTATTGCTTGACTTTGTCCAATCTTTCAACTCTATCCCTAGTGATGTGATGCAGAATAGCAATACATTCCACCCTACTTTCCCCTGTGTCCACTCCTTCCATGGATAACTTATCCATATTTGACAAATCAAAATACAATCAGCTACATTGTTGTCCATTATTTCCCTCCTACTATCTCTTTTCTCTAAGTTCCAGAGATATGCATAGGTAGAAGATCAGCAAGTCTGTTACCCAATTAGAATCTAGATATAAAATGGTATTCAGATCTGCACACAGTCCTAATTTCCAAAAATGATACTGTCTGACACTGCTGGAGCATTCTGTCTTAGTAGAAGAAGGCATAGAGGGAGTAACATCCCAACCAACACATTACAATTGATGATTTCCTTTTTTTCCTTTTCATCTTTTTTCTTTTTAGGGCCGCACCTGCAGCATATGGAGGTTCCCAGGCTAGGGGTCTAATTAGAGCTATAGCTGCTGGCCTATACCACAGCCACGCAAAGCCAGATCCCAGCCACATTCGCAACCTACCACATGGCAGTGCCGGATCCTTAACCCACTGAATCCACTGAGCAAAGCCAGGGATTAAACCTGCAACCTCATGGTTCCTAGTTGTATTCGTTTCCTCTGGGCCATGACAGGAACTCCTCTTTCCTTTTTTTTTGGGGGGGGGGGAAGAGAGAGTTCAAAAAGATGATAATTGAAGTGATGGCAGCAGAGATGGCTATGACTAGCCTCTTATAAAATGTTAGAGGATATGCACTCACTAGGTTTTGGAAACTCTTCTTAAATTACTGAGTGCAAAGAGGATTCATATCTAGTAAGGATATGGAGTAAGCACCTGCTGCATCAAATCCCATAGATTACAAAAAAAACTCTAGAAAAGTATAAAAAACAAAGACCTAAAGGCATTAGAGAGTGAAAACAAGTAGACAGATTCTGAACATAACTGTAAATTTGGAAGATGAGAACAGCACAGGGTGAGTGTCCCGTTTTTATTGTTTTAGTCTGAGTTCAGGCTGTGATACAAGGAGACAAAATTTCTGATAGGAAACTTGAAGTCATTATGAAGCCAGAAATATGGGGAAACACAGCTACTGAAAAAATGAAAGTAATGAGGATAGACTTTCTAAAAGATAATTAGCAGGTAGTGAATCCTGACATTATATGACTAAATTCTACACAAATCACTAGGTGATCCAGACCCATTCATATGTTGGGAAGATACAAAGTAACTAAGATAAAAACAAAATAAATTAACTGAAATACAAACTACCACCTAAGATAAAGATTGTGCATTTGAATCCAACTGTTAAGACAAATCAATACCACTTGACAAAATGTAAGGAAATCCAGAATTTCCATGATATAGCATCACAATATCAAGTATAAAACCTAAAATTATCTGACATAATATTAGCCAGAAAAAAATGTGATTTATGATCAGAGAAAAGTACAGTCCATGGAGATAGGCCCTGAGACAACCACTCATTGGAATTAGGAGACAAGATTATTAAAGCAGTAAGTATAACTACATTTAGTGTTCATTAAAGCAAATATGCTAACAATGAAGGAAAGGAGGGAAAAATCTCAGCAGAGAAGTAGAAACTATTATTAACAAAAAAATGCAAATTCTATAACTGACATATAGTGATACTTAAAAAACTGAATAATAAAAGTCACTTTACCCTCAGATGTAAATACAGAAAGAAAAAGGAGAGAAGTTCATTTCTACATATGAAAACATAAAGCTACTATATTAGGACAGTACAGTAATGCTTCTAAAATACAGAGATGCATCAGTGTATAAAACCAATTTAAATATAAGTATTTAGTTGCTACACATAGCAATAAAAATAAATTATGTATTTTATATAAATTACTGGAAAAAATAGCGCTTTGTAAGGATCAAATTAATTACTATATAAAAGTACTTCAACACTGTATGACAAGTAGTATTGTATAATATTTTCTATTTGTATTGTTAACATTATTATTACTGACCAAATGGGTATAGAACTATCATAATGGACTATCTCTGGGTGGTAATTTTTCAACAAGTATATAGTCCCATCAATTTAATTATACCCTTTGTCCTTATATATCTACTTATCAAGATTTATTCTAAGAAATAAGCAAGGCTATAGAAAAGTGTTACGATAATATTGGTAACAATCTAAATGTCCAACAGTAGTTATGGATTAAAGGGATTGGGACAATTTACACTGCAAATAATTTTACAACTTAAAGTCAAACACTACTAGATTATTTTTTTACAAAAGCTATGCAATATATATAATGTGGTACTAGATATAATGCATCAACAGACATTTGTACCCTGATTTAACTTTACTATCTCATATTATACATGTTAATTGCTAGAAATTTACATTTAAAGCCACCTGTACAGAACATAGGTGGTTCAATGTTCTAATTCAGTGAGATGAGACATATGAGGAAGATGACTATACACTCGCCAATTACTTTCTTTCACTGACCAAAGAAGAGAGTGGTTGCTGGCATCGTTCTTTGCCCTTCTTTCTGCCTTGAACATAGGTATGAAGACTCAGCTATAATACCCATCTTTCAAACACGAGTTAATAAGCACGAACCAGAAAAAGGAAAAGCAATGTATAGTGAAATAGAAAGACAGAAAAAAAAACCTGGATTACTTTTGACATCATAAAGCCAATGCCAAATCAGAAACTGTCTACTTCCATACATCCTCCAACATAAGCCAAATGATAAATATTTTATTTTGATCCCATTGTTACTTCGATACAGTCTGAAGAATTTCTAACATATACAGGATATATCACATTAAACCAAACTGAGAAATAATAATACCATATGATAGATACAATTTTGGACTAGGTACAAGTTACAGATATTGCATGACCTTGGTCTAATGGCCCAAGGTTGGTATCTCTTATGAGATATTCAACAGTGCAAGTTAAGTGACCCTAATCATGATGGGGGAATAATTTGAAAAGATCATCCACACTGGTGGACGGGATGATTATGTATAATATTGCCAAAACCAGAGCACTTTTGGACTGAAGAGTTCCTTTTAATAATTACAGAGTATAATAAGTGCATCAAACTGTTTTGGGTAAACCAGGATATATGATCTCAATAATTTAAGGTTGTTATTCTGCCAGGATACCTTGAATGAAAAATACAGATTGGTATCTGGGAAATAACATTTTTTTAAAAATAAGGCATATCAAGGAATGAAAGACTTCTGCAAATTCTCTGTACTCTGTCAATCTCTACTTTTTACTGATCATTAATCTGTAGTCCAGGTGGCTTTTGTTCATTTCGGCAATGCATATATTGACATCTATCTTTGCTGTACTAAGGATCTGAGTTCTTAATGACGATCATGTTTATAGATGGATACTGCTCTCTCTTAACAATTGAGGAAAGTTAATGTTTCTGAAAAAATCATAATAGAAAAAGAAAGCTATTAAGCAGATGACAATTATACACAATTCAGTAACTTTATATAAGAGACACCCATTATCCAAATGTTGCAGCTCCATATTTAAAAGTCATATGGAAAATAGGAGACAAGGAAGAAAGTAATGCTTGTTAACAACCCATGCTGATGGCTCAGCCCTGACTCAGCACAGACTGACAAGACTAAAGACTCTAAACAATCATTGAAAACAATCTTGCCAAAAGTGTAACTTCTCCCGCAAATCCCCTGATTGTATATTTTCAACTTGATTTTACTATTCTTATGTATGCCACTAAAATTTTAGCAATTAGTAAAAATTCTGATTTGAGTAATGCTTTCAATGCCTTACCTAAGGGTGCATATCAGTCGTCTCCACAGATTAATATTGATTCTATAAATAAAAAATAGAAGGATTCGTATTGCACACAGATCTTCAATGTACCATCAAATTTTGATGATATTATTGACATACGTGAACATTCACAACTGAGGTTCTTTTTTTATATATATAATGATTTTTATTTTTTTCCATTATAGTTGGTTTACAGTGTTCTGTCAATTGGCTACTGTACAGCATGGTGACCCAGTTACACATACATGTACACATTCTTTTTTCTCACATTATCATGCTCCATCATAAGTGACTAGACATAGTTCCCAGTGCTACACAGCAGGATCTCACTGTCAATCCATTCCAAAGTCCATAGTCTGCATTTATTAACCCCAAGCACCCCATCCATCCCACTTCCTTCCCCTCCCCCTTGGCAACTACAAGTCTATTCTCAAAGTCCGTGATTTTACAAACTATATATTTTTTCACCAATTTCGGGAAGCTTATTTGCATTAAATTATTTCCCCCAGTTTCAAGATGCCTTACGTTTGTGTCCTTGATTTTCATGAATCTTAAGTGTTTAGTTTTCTATTTGTCTGTATTACAAATATTTGTTCATTCCAAAATAACATAAAACACTTTTAAAATGTCCATTTTCATATTTTTAAAGGAAAAGATCTCCATTAGCTTATTTTAGAAAGGATGGTTTTTTAGTGGAATTGTATCTACTTTCTTATTGAAGAGATAGTTTGGTCAAGTAGTGCTGTATTTATTTATCTGTTAATCTCTATTAGACCTTGAAGTGTTTATCAATACTCTTGTCACATTAAGATAAGATTATTATAGCTCCTTCAGCTGGTTTGCCTGATAAGAGCTTGTTTCAACTCCAGTTGGCAAGGATTCTTCATATTAAAAAAAAAAAAAAAAAGATAATTCTTTTTCCTACCCAACTTTCTGTCTGTTCAGAAGACTTTGTACTCTGTCATTTGCTAGTGCAACAAAGCACTCCAGAACTACCACTCAAACTTAAATTACTTTATGGCTTTAGTTCAGGATATTTAAGAAATTTCTAGCTTTCATGTAGCTAAGATAACAGAATTTTCAACTTCTGGTATGTGCAGACCTTAGACAAAACTTTTTCAGTCTTACATAGTAATCTTTGGGGATTTTTATTACTTTAAGTATGTACATCATAGCATTTAACGGTATTACAAAGGGCCTCCATGTAAGCACAGCCTATGACATCTGCAGTGCTACATAGTTCTTCCAAAGGAATTTAGAGAGGAGAAATAGAATTTTTCAACGTAAAATTTCTAAGAACATATTCAAAAGAAAATCAGGCTGGAGGTAATATCTAGTCATAATTTCAAATTTATACATTCAGTTTCCAAATTACAGCTAAACAGCTTATTAACCAGAATACCCATTTATGAAATAGCATAAAGAATAGATCATGAAAATCATAAGATTTGAGGTCATTTATTATTCTCCTTTGGCACTACCTGGTTATAACTTTACTCAGCAGCTCTATTTTCAATCTTATTTCAATGTTGAAATGGAAAGGTTTCAAAAGCCCTTAATTTTGTCATCATCATTTGGCACATTCCTAACAAGCTGACATTAATGTGTGGCACACTTGATAAAAAGGGGGACACCTGTGAAGACCTGAGACATAATTCATCCAGGGAGAGATTATGAAAAATTAACTGCAAGCTGGATATAGCAACTGCTTTCTCTCTCACACAGGAAAGTCATTAAATTTTACTTAGCGAGATACTCAGAGGGTTTAACCATAATCTGGCCCTTACTTATCCTTTGAATTTATTTTTTACTAATCCCTCTTTTTTCATATTCTGTCCTTATTTATATTCCTCAAATAAGGAGCCAGACTCCTGACTACCCATGATCTAGTGCCAGGTCCCAGACTTCAGGCACTATACTCAGCAAAGCTTCTCAAATGTTTGATTCTTTTCTCTCCATAAAGAGAATTATGCCAGATATTTACCAGAAATCCCATTTTTATCCTTAGCTAACATCAGCTTCTGTTGCCTCTAATCATTGTGACCTGAGCTAATATAAAAGTTAGCATTTGACATGGAATGTTATAATGGATTCTTATATGTGAACCTGACCGAACAGAACAACCATGCTTATCAAGTTGTGACAAAGCAACCAGTCAAATGATTATCACAATGAATTTTCAGTTTCAAAATGTTTTCAATGGACTTGTAGCTTTAGGGTAATATGTGTGTGTGTGTATATATATATTTAGGGCAATATATATTATATATAAATGTGTATATATATATATAATAGTAAAATGTATATTTATATTTTTAATTTCATCACATGCCTAGAAAATTATATTTGCTTAGTGAATAAATAAACATCCCAAAGAAGACCTGATACTGGCCCATAGTTTCCACAGTTCTTGTTTCTATAATGCTATCTGAGGACTGAGGGAATAAACACCTCAGCTCACCTGTTCAATTCTGAAAACACTGTTGGAGAGCTTTGCTATGGGGTCATGATAGAAAAGGACAGGAGACAGGAATGCTTGACTGCTTCTTGCACTTGTTCCCCAGTATGTTTTATGTCTAATGTGTCCACTGAGATCTCCAGGGAAAGGAAATTTCTCAGTCCTAAAGCTTGACCAAGGGACTCACTCAACAAAATAAATGCACTTTCTGTTTGTCAAGTTATATTCACTTTGATCCAAAAAGACTAGGAGATAGTCTTTTTGTTTCCTTTAATTCAATTTTATAATGCTTAGATTTTCTGTGGTATATACATATATGTACATTTTTCTAGATAGTTGTATCATGATTGACCACTTCTAGATATAACTGGGAGGAATTCACACTGAGCAGATATACTACTGTTGATTCAGTTTCCAATGAAGTCCTGAGATATTATTGTGAAGGGGTTTGTTCGTGACTATATATCTGATAATTGCATTAAAACTGGCAGGGAGGACAGTGCTTAAAAAACGGTACAAAGAAAAATATATATTTATGTGTGTGGTCATGTGTGTTGAGCAACCAAGGGGTAACTTATGACCATTATCTTTCTCTGACAGCACCTCTACCCTCCACTTTTTTTTAATAGAACTTATTCTTCTGACCATTTAGGATGCAACCAATGTTGAGAAATCATAGTGTCCAAAACCCTGGACAGATCACTGAATGAAATGCCTATACCTTGAGCCATAATCAGTGGGACTCATCGATGAAATTTTCATTCCTGAGATCCCATAGAAAGTATTCTATTTTCTGTCTGGTGTCAGGTTTTTAAGACAAAAACTCAAGAAATATCTGAAACCTGAAAAAGCCTGAAAAAAAGCATAAAAAATCAAGAATTAAAACAGAAAAGAAAGGGCAGACAATACCTTGGGTGGTAAGTCCCTAAGAGACCTGGGGCTGTCCCACTTCCTAAAGTGCTGCTCTGAATTTTCTGAGTTACTCAGCGCCCATGATATAAATTGTGTGGTGTGTGTGTGTGTTTAAATCATTCTTTCTTAGGCCATGTTGAATTGCATTTCTATCAATTGTAACTGAAAGATTCCTAAATAATGCAGTCAACTTTCAGCTCCAGCAAACTTAGATTTTAAGATATTATGCTTGTTATCAGAAATATCAAGAACTGTTTCAGTATTCAATAAATATGAAAAGGTTATTCATCAAAACCATCCTTTTCTGATTTAATTTTTCATTGATCTCCTAGGCTATACTATATTTAGTAGTTCAATTATAACAGCCATCTGAAATATCTATTTATACAAATGAAAGTGATGAAAACATATGATTAGACAGTGATCTCCTGCCTTTATTAATCTTCTTTAATCTAATTAAAATAATTCATGAGATTGAACTTCATTGAAATAATGTAATTGGAATTTAATACCAATTTTCACTAAACCCATCTTTATGAATGGCAGGATCATATCTGTTTGAACACAGTGTTATCTAAAAAACACCCTGTTAACATTTCTAGAACTCATAAATGACTTGAACTCTGCTACTTGCTTTTTTTTTTTTTTTGTCATCCTGGGCTGCGAACCTTTCCTCTCTGATCCTCGGTTTCCTCATTTATTAAAATGGATAGAGGAAAGTGACATGTTTTAGGAATTCAACAAATGTTTTCAATCTCAGAGTTCAGATAATTGTCAGATACCATCAAACAAGGATTCACAGACCCATCTACCATTGAATCAGATATTTGACTTTATCTGTATTTCTTAAAGAAGATTCTCTTTTATGTTTCCCATCTCCATTGGTCTTGACATCAATGAATCATTTCTTTGCCTCAGGAACTTCAAAGAAATAGTTTCAAGTAGTGAATATGATTACAAAGCAGAGAAACTTAAATTACCACAATATTCTGTGCAAGGTCTTTTATAAAATAGCTTAAAAGTTTCTATGTGGTTATATGTTACAAAATTCATGTGAAAATTAATATCTCTAAAATCAGGTGTTACTGATAAAGTTTTTACTTGCTACAAATGTATAGATGAAATAATAGACCAATAAACCATACATAAGTATAACATAAGACGTACAAGGGATATCTTTGAAAGAGTGGTTAAGAAGATGGAAATTAGATTGTATGAATAAATAAGAACATGCCATTTTTAAAATAGAATAATTGCTTTTTAACCATAATTTAAAAAGGAAGAGAAATAACTAGAAAATAAGTCCTGACTAATCTGTGTACTGAAGATTTCTGAAAGATAGGGAGTTGAATGAACTGTCACTCAGCAGCAAAAAGAAAATGGTATGAGAGCAAGAAGAACTGTCTGATGACCTTTTCACTGCTTATAGCTAACCTGTGTGTCAACAGATAGTTTTTAGATAAGTGGAATATGTATTTTCGTAATTGTAGAGAGATGAATAGTGACTACTAGAGAGCTCATAAAATGAATTCTGTCTTTAGAAGAAAATTCCTTGTCCCAACCAAATTTGCACATATATAGCCCAATAGCCACTGTAAAAGAAACAGTTTAGCCAAGAACAGTTCAACTCCTATATCCACCTAGATCTGGAACATAAAGAGAAAGATTTTAGGAAAAAGGGAATACTATTTTCTTTCTGAATTTAATTTTCCCTCAGAGCATTTAACAAAAATATTTATTTTGGGAACTTTGTCAAGTAAACAATCTTGTGATAGGAACTTTCTCAACCTGATAACATGTGTCTGAGACACTTATCCATAAAATTATGCTTTACAGTGAAATACTAAAAGCAGCCCCTGTAAGAATGGGAATAAGGCAAGGAAGGCTGCTCCAAGAAAGTCTATAAAAACGGAACTTGAGAATCTAGCCAATGCAGTAAGGCAAGAAAATAAGGTGCATATTAAAAAGATAAGTTTTGTTCCTTTATTGGTAGACGTCATGATCCATAGGTGGGAAAAAAAAAGGAATCTAGAAAAAATAATGCTTGGCAAATTGGCTGAATGTCAGATCAATATATATGTATAAATTTTACTCTAACCAGTATGAGCCATCCTGAAAAAACTTATTAGGGTACTTTCAAAACAGCATCAAAAAATGCTTGGAGGAATTCCTGTTGTGGCTCGGTAGAAACAAATCTAACTAGAATCCATAAGGATGCAGGTTTGATCCCTGGCCTTGCTCAGTGGGTTAAGGGTCCAGTGTTGCTGTGAACTGTGGTGTAGGTTGCAGACATAGCTTGGATCTGCATTGCTGTGGCTGTGGCATAGACCAGCAGCAGAAACTCCAATATGATCCCTAGCCTGGGAACCTCCATATGTCTCAGGTGTGGTCCTAAAAAGTCAAAAAAAATTGCTTGGAATAAATTTAGCAAAAGAAATGCAGGACTTGAATACTTAAAAATATAAATAATTACAGAGAGAAGTTGAAGAACATATAAATAAATAGGCATTGAAATTTCATAACTTGGATGACTCAATATTATTGAAATGGCAATTTAACCCCAAATGTTACATAAAGAAAATTATGAACAATACATGACATTGAAAAATTATAGAAATTTATGAACTATTTTATATTGAAAAATGAAGGACTTACAGTGCCCATAACAATCTTGAAAAGATAGAAAAAAGATGGAAGTCATGTTATTCAATTCAAAATTTAAAGATACAGCAATAAAGACACTGTTGTTCTGGTGTATGAGAGACACATGGATTGGTAGAAAAAAAACAGAAGGCCCAGAAATACAGTGTATAATACTTTTTATAATGCTGGATATTTGTTATATAAATTTAAGAATGCTTGAGTATACACTCTTGAAAGATAACTGTTTACAGTTTTCTTCACTTGTTATGGCTTTGTCTGGCTTTGATAAAACATTAATACTAATCTTAAACAAGTTGGTTTTCTTTCACCATATTTTCTGTTAAAATGTATATAGGATAAGTAATATTCCTTCTTTTACTATTTAATAGAATCATGCAATGAAAACGTGGGTCTGAGTATCTTTTTGAGGAGAAATTTTTAATTACTAAATCAATTTATTTTCTTGTTATCAGTTTTGGGTTTGCCATTTCTTTGTGTATCAGTTTTGATAAGAAGTGCATTTCTAGGAATGTGTACTCAATGTAAGCTGTATAATTATTTGCATATCTTTGTTCATAATATTCATATTATACCTCTCATAGGTTGCTGATTTTTGGATTTGTTTCTCCTTCCTTTTTTTTTTCTTATTTTATTCTTTGCCAAAGTAAAAGTTTGTGAATTTTTTTATCTGTTTTTACATTAAATTCTGATTTCAATAATTTTTCCCAGTTGTGTCTCTATTCTGTTTACTTTTTGTCCCTTTATTATTTGTTTCTTATGGTTAATTTTTTTTTAATTTTCTCTTTCTAGTTTTAAGGGTGAAACATTATTATTTTCTATCTTCTTTCTGTCTTTCTTTCTTTTCTTTTTTTGGCCATGCGCATGGCATGTGAAAGTTCTTGGTTAGGGATTGAATCCAAGTCACATCAGTAACAATCCGAATCTTTAACCACAAGGCTTCCAAGGAATGCTTTTTTCTAATAAAGATATTTAAAATTTATGATTGCACTTTAAGTGCTGCTTTGGTTTCATTCCATAAATTGTGATAGTTGTGTACTAATTTCTATGAAGTTTAAAATATTTTCTAACATCTTGAGTTCTTCTTTGACTCATAAATTACTAATTATTATATGGTTTAATTTCCAAATACTTAGGACTTTTCTCAAATTTATTTGTGCTGATGATTTCTCAATTACCTCCACTGCAGTCAGAAAACATTTTGAATAATTACAATCTTTCTAAAAGTTTGACTCTTGTTTTATGGCCTCTCTTGTGGTATTTCATTGAGAATGTTTCATGTGTAGTTTGAAAATAATTTTTATTCTGGGTTGCTGAAATGAATGTTTTAAAATAGAAATTCAGTCAGGTTAGTTAATAGTGTTGCTTCAATATTAAATATAAAGATGCATATTTGACAGGTTGGTCAAATATGCATCTCAGCATATTCACTTAATTTCTAATGTGTCTCTTTGTCTCATAAAACATGAAGATCATTGTTAGGTGCGCATATCTTTATATATGCTATATCATCCACATGCACTGGCTCTTATTGTAAAACACACTTTTACATCTGTAGAAATATTTACCTTAAAGTCTATTCTAAAGGATCATTAACATAACCACTCCTGCACAATTACCATTATTATTTTACAATTTTTTTCACTTAAAAATTTTTATCATATTTGGAAATATTGTTGAATCCTGTATTTTATACTGTCTTGCAATATCTGGATGTTTATGAGAATACTTAGTCTATATTTAGTCAATATAATTTTTATAGTTGTATTTTTGTCTATTTTGCTATTTTCTATATGGTTTATATATACATTGTTTTTCCTGCATTAAACAAATATTACTAATGTACCAATAATATTCTTCTGTTGATATTTTCTCTAAATTTTAAAATCATTTTCTTAGTGGCTTATCAGGAAATTACAATATACATTTTTATTTATCATTATCTCCTTCAAGTTAAAACTTTTCTTTTTTTGAAAATATAGCAACCTTGCTCAAATGTACTATTCTTTCTCCCCATCCTTTTTTATTATAATCTTAAGTATAATCTATTTATTATTAGCCCAATAGAATAGTACCATAATTCTTGCTTTATATAAACTTGTTATTTTTTAAAATGGAAGTTAAAATTTCATGAAGTCTTTTAGGCTTACAAACATATTCCTTTTTTTTTTTTTGCTCTTTACTTTTTCTTATGAATCTGCATTACTGCATGGTGACACTTCCTTTTACCCTGAAGGAATTATCTTGATGTCAATTGTACAACAGATCTCTTAGCAACAAATTCAGTGTTTTTAAACTACTGGGAATGTATTTACTTTCATTTCTAAAATATTTTTGACTGGTATAGAACTTTGGGATAGCAGTTTCTTTCAAAACGTAAAACTTTAAATTCTCTTTCCTTCTAGACTTAAAGATGAGAATTCAACTGCAAGTTGAATAGCTGCTCCTTTGAATATAAATTTTCTTCATTTACTATTCAGATTTTCTGTCTTTTTGCCTTTTGACACTTTGACAATGATGTGTTTAGTATGAATCTTTTTTTGTGTCCATTCTACTTGTGATTCAGTGAGCCTATTAGAACTTCTCTTGTTTTTTTTTTTTAATCACTTTTTTATTTGACCCTATGTCTTTTAATTATTTTTTTCTGCCCTTTCTTCTCTAGGATTCTCATTACACATATATTTGCATGTGTTTTTTTGTTTTCCACAGATCTAAAACTTCATTTTTCTTCAAATATACTTTTTTTTAAAAAAGTTGTTCATGTTTTACAATTTACACTCATCAAAATTCTGCTTCACTGGTCCCTTCACCTGACACTTTAAATGTCTACCATGATTCATATTATACATCAACTTAAAAGATGCTTACAGTAAGTTAAAAATAGATAGATGAGTAGATATAGACTGTGCTCCATAACAAGCATAGTCATAAAGAGAGCTAAATGAGAAATTACTTTTCCTTAAAATTGGAAGTCAATGCTCAATTTTTCCAATGTTTTAAATTTTAGACTTTTGTATTACAATGTAATAATCTGTATTTTAACATACCAATCATATAGTTCATTAGGGTGGTTTTTGCATAAAAAACATAATTTAATAAACATCTACTGGTGAATACACATACAATTTAAAAAGACATTTATTCTCCTGTGGAATAATATTGATTTTACCTTTATACAAAAAAAATTAAAGACTTGGGGAATCTCCAAAGATTAGGTATTTGGCCTCTAAATAATTCTCTTAGCAAGAGACTAACTTTTAATGCAATAAATCTGATTGCTGACATGAGAACTATTAGAATGTCAGTCCTTATACCTTGTAAAAATATTTCCAAAGGAAATATAATAATCCAGGTTTTCTGTCAGTAAAGGGAAGCAGAAAACTCAACTCCATTTTTATGGCATTTATACTGCTGTTAACATAGTGTGCTTGGACAAGACTTAATTCTTTTTATTGTGCAGATTAACAATAAACCTAAGTCTATTTGCTTTTTCTAGAAATATCTGTAATAGTGGTTTACACAGTGTAAGGAATGCTTTCGTATTGTCACATGAATTGTTAGAGATATAAATCTTCCTAACTGTGCTGCTCTCAGTCAGATTTCTCAGTACTGAACTGTTTAGTACAAGTGATATAGGAAAGCTCACCCAAAACACTGAATCATAGCAAAGAAATGCATTCTTAACCATTCTGTATTTATCTGGAATAAAATTACAGGTTTGTAAAAGAACTAGTCCACACAAAAAAAGACATAATGAACCAAAGTCTATAGAGAACACTTTACAGCATTGGCAAACATACTGGACATGTCGGCTTCCACCCGCTCTATTAGCCACCATTATTTTTCAGATTATCTTAGGTCCTTAGTCCACTTAAATGTGTTTCTTGAAAAATTAACAAAAATTAAGGCTTTGTTAAATTTCAAAAATGAAATCAGCTTTGTTTGAAGCATGGTAATTTTGGTAAGTTGTTTCTACATCCCAGTCACCTTTTTACTTGGCTTAACTCTATATTTTACTATCTATAGCCTGACTGCTGTTAATTTGACCTTCACCAAAGTGTGTGGTTATTAAAGAAAATGTAAACTTTTCTTTAAAAAGACGGGGGGGGGGGTCAGTCCACCAAAAGTTCCGAGCAGTATTTTCAGTGTTTACTCTCATTAGTTATAAAAACCCCTAGATGGAGGGCCTATAGTCATTTCTATTTAACAGATGGAAAAATGGAAGCACTGTAAGGTTATTTAATATGCCATTTATTAAATGGCAGAACAAGGTTTGAAATCAATGTGCACAGACTCCAGAGCTTATGCTCCTAATCACTTTGTATTCAAAAATAAAGTACCATTATCTTTATAATCGATTTGACTTTTTAAATGGAAATAAACAAACCCAGTGGAATCTTTGGATTAAGGGCTATGTTGTATTAGTGAAACACTGGATAATTCAATGAAAAGAAGTAACACATTTCTATGTTTAATCTGCCTACAAGCAATACTGTCTTTAAGAGAATAATGATATGAACTTATCCTTTAAGAGTGAAGCCCAAAAAAGGGTATGAAATAATGTCATTTGTAGCAATATGAATAGACCTAGGGATTATTGTGCTAAGTGAAGCAAGTCAGACCGAGAAAGACAAACATCACATGATATCACTTATATGTGGAATCTAAAATATGACACAAATGAACTTATTTTCAAAACAGAAACAGACTCACAGACACAGTTACCAAAGGGAAAGGGAGATGAGAAATGAATTTGAAGCTTGGGATTAACAGGTACACACTATCCTATATAAAATATGCAAACAACAAAGTCCTCCTGCATAGCACAGGGCACTATATTCAATACCTTGTAATAACATATATATACCTGAATCCCTTAGCTGTATACCAGAAACACAACATTGTAAATCAACTATACTGCAATGCAATACTTATGTAGAAAATAACTCAGAAATTCTGTGACAATTTTATAGAATACATAGTTTCATATAAAATAAACATGAATTTATCTTAGACTCCATGAAATAGAGAAAATATTAAAAAGAAAGGAGAGGTAATATATGTAGTAATACAAATCAAATTATTAAATTTTTTACAAATAGGACAAACGGGTGTGAGTGATGGATAATGACTTTCCTTTTTTGTTTTCTATACCTCAAATTTATTAATTTTTATAAGTATTCAGTCTCTTTAATATTAAAATTAAAATTTTAAAGAGATGGGTATATCTACAATGCTCCTAGTCATTAAGGGACTCAAGGAAACATATAAAGAGGGAGTAAACATAATTATTCATCTTGAATCTCTCTATCCCAAAAACATTGCATTTCTTTCCACTTGTTAAAGTCTATTTTTGTGAGTTACAAGGTGTTTTAAAATAATAAGCTAATTTTTAAAAATGTTTCAGATCAAGGCATGTATGTCAAACAAAAGCAAGAATTATATTAAAGTCATATGAGATAAAATTTAAAACATCTTGCAGATATATATTATACAAATATTTTCACCCAGTCCATGGACAGTCATTTTATTCTATTGACAATTTCTCTTGCACAGCAGAAATGTTAATTTTAATGAACTACACATCAATTATTTCTTTCATGGCTTATGCCTTTGGTGCTATATCTAAAAAGTAATCATCATACTCAAGATTATCTAGAGTTTTTCCTATGTTATCTTCTGTGAGTTTTCTGTTTGGCATTTCATTTAAGTCTCTGCTCCATTTTAGATTAATCCTTGTGAAGTGTAATGGGCTGTGTCTAGATTCCTTTTTTTTTTTTTTGTATGTGAATGTCTAATTGTTCCAAAAATAGTCTTTATGGAAAAGACTGTTTTTCTACCTTTGCTCTATGACATTGCCTTTCCTCCTTTGCCAAGTGTCAGTTGAGTGTACATATGGGTGTCTATTTCTAAATTCTGTTTCTTTGTCTCATTTGTACATTCTTTCACACATACCATATTGATTATTATAGATTCATGTTGACTTGGAATCATGTAGTGCAGCCCTACAACCATGATCTTTTCCTCTAAAATTGTGCTGCTGTTCTGAATCTTTTGATTATCCATATGAACTTGGGAATCGGTTTGTCAATATCCACAAAATAACTAGATGGGATTTTGATTGGAACACTGAAGAATTTAGAGATCAATTTGGGAAGAACTGATATGTTAAAAATGAGTCTATCAAAATGAACATGGATTATCTTTTCATTTAGTTCTTTACGTCTTTCATCAGTTTTTACAGTTTTTCTCATATAGATATTATACTTATTTTGTTAGATTTATACCAGAATATGTCATTTCGGAGTGAGGGGGCTGGTAATATAAATAGTTTTGTATCTTTAAACTCACATTTCACTTCTTCATTGTTGGCATATAAGAAAGCAATTCGCTTTTGTATAATAATCTTGTAACCTACAACTTTGATATAATTGCTTATTACCTCAGAGAGTTTCTTTGAGACTTTCTATATAGAAAATCATGATATCCGTGAACAAAGACAGTTTTATTTCTTCCAGTCATTGAACATTTTTTTTCTTGTCTTTCTGCATTACCTAGGGCTTTCAGTATAATGTTGAAAATTAACAGGAAGGGGGACATTCTTGCCTTGCTCCTAGTATTAATTGTGATATTATCTGCAGGTTTTTGTGGCTTTTTTTTAATCAAGGTGAGTAAATTCCTCTTGATTCCTTCTTTTACTGAGGAGTGTTTTTTTATTAATCAGAATTTTTATTGGAATTTTTCAAGTGCTTTTTCTCCATCAGTTGTTATGTGATATTTTTTAGTCTGTTGATTTACATTAATTTTTGAAGGCTAAATTAAATTAATTTTTGAATGTTGAATCAGCCTTGCATATCTGAAATAAATCCTCACTTTGTCATAGTGTATATTTCTCTTTATACAATGTTGGATTCAATTTGCTTTTACTTTGTTAAGAATTTTTGCATTTGTGTTCAGGAAGGTATTTGTCGAAAGTTCATTTATTTTGACCATGTCCATAGCATATGAAAGTTCCTGGGTCAGGGATCAAACCCATACCATAGCAGTAACCCAAGCCACAGCAGTGGCAACACCAAGTCCTTAACTGATAATCTACCAAGGAACTCCTGTAGTTTTACATTCTCATAATGTCTTTGTCTGGTTTTGGAATTAGAATGTGTTAGAAAGTATTCCTGCAGCCTCTACTTGAAGGGATAGAAAACTGGGCTATAATTCCTGGTTAAATATTTAGTAGACTTCACTAGTGAACACATCTAGGGCTGGTGCTTTATGTTTTGGAAGATCATTTATTATTAACTCAATTACTTTAAAAAATATAGGCATATTCTGATAGTTTATTTTTCAGTGAGTTGTGGCATATTGGATCTTTTAAATAATTGGTTCATTTTACCTAGGCTACCAAATGTGTGACTGTACGATAGTTCATTTATTGTCTTTTTAATGGATAGAATTAAATTTATTATCCTTTCAGTACACATGGGATATATATTGATATCCCCTTATTCATTTGACATTGGTAATTATTTTTCTTTTTTCTTACATAGCCTGGCTAGAGATTTATTGATTTGATTGATCTTTAGAAAGAAACACAACTTCTGCTTTTGATTTTCTTTATTTTCTATTTTGTTTTCATTGATTTCTCCTCTAATTTTCATTTAATCTTTTTTGTTTGTATCATGACAGCTTAGATTTTATTGTTTTTTTAAATATATGCATTCAAATTTTCCTCAAAGCACTACCCTTGCTGTGTCAAATGAATTTATTTTCATGTTCATTTGGTTCAAGATATTTTTAATTTTTTCTTGAAATTTCTTCTTTGACCAGGGTATTATTTAGAAATATGTTGTCTGATCTCTGTAGTCATTAATATTGTGTGCTAACTAGACCGGCCGCAGCATACCCAGATTAAATGCTATTTCTAGGTTTGTCTGTGGAGTGTTTCCAAATGAGCCCAGTGTGGGTGAACATCATCTAATCCATTGAGTGCCTGAAGAAAACAAAATGTGCGGGAAGGTGAAATCTGTATGCATTTCCTACATAGGTGATTTTGCTGGGACATCTATTATCATTTTCTCCAGGCCTTCAACTGAGAATTATCCCACAGATTCCCCCATTTCACTGTATTTCAGTCTCGGGATGAATTACACCACCAGCTTTCCTCGTTTTTCAGCTTCTAGACGATAGATCAGGGGACCTCCAGACTCCATAATCATATGAGTGATGTCTTCAAAGTAAATAAATAAATTTTTCCTACTGCTCCCCCCACCCCCGTCCTGGACAATCATATCTAATACAATCTCCAGGTAATTCGCAAATGGTTGATAGTACTTTTGAGGTCAACTCTGTCCTTACTGACTTCCTGCCTACTGGACCTGTCACTTTCTTATAAAGGTATGTTGTAGTCTCCAACTATATATGTGGATTTATCTATTTCTTCTTGCAGTTCTATTAGGTTTGCCTCACATACTTTGACACTTATTAGGTGCATGCATACTAAAGATTTTTAGTTCTTAAAGAACTGACCCTTTCATCATAAAATGTCTCTTTTTATCCTTGATACATTTGATTGCTCTGAAGTCTGCTATGTCTGAAATTAAGTAGCTTCTTTCACCTTCTTTTGATTAATGTGAGCATAATATATCTCCATCTATTTATATTTAATTGTAATGCACCTTTATATTTAAATTGCCTCTCTTAGACAATGTATATTGGTCCTTTCTTTAAATCCATTCTGAGAATCTCAGTCTTTTAATTGGGAATTCAGAATACTTATGTTAAAAGTGCCTATTCAGTCAGATCAGTATCTATCATAATTGTTACTATTCTCTATTTATTGCTCTGTTTGTTCATTATCCACTGTTTGTCTATTTTTTGTGGTATTGCGCATTTTTTCATTCTATTTTCTCATTTCTTAGCATATCAAATATGATGATGTTGTTGTTTTAGTTTTTTAATTGTTGGCTATGCAATTTACAATACAACTAGTCCAAGTTCTATTTCAATAGCACTACACAACTTGTAGTAGAATACTCTAAAATAAAAAATAGCATTTATCCCTTCCATTCCTGGTACCATTGTTGCCATGCATTTCACTTATATATATATTTATATGTTTATATATAAATATTTATTTGTTAATATACATAAACATACTTATTCAAATATTTTGGTTCTATTATTTTGAAAAAAGTCTTTTATGTGATATGAAATGAGAATACAAGCAATACAGTTTTTTTTTTACCTTTACTGATAGTATCCCTGATGCCCCATCTTTCTTTTTAAAAGATGAATTCTTGACCTAAATTATTTTCTTTCTGAGGAATTTCTTTAATGTTTCTGGCAAGGCAAGTCAACTAGCAAAAAAGCTCCAGAATTTTTGATGGGAATGTTTTTATTTCTCCTTCACTTCACAAGAATAGTTTTTCAGAGTATAAAATCTCCAAGTTGGTCATTTTTGTTTTCTTTCAAAACTTTAAATATTTCACTTCAGTCTCATCTTGCTTACATAGTTACTAAGGAAAAGTAGGATATAATTATTGTTTTAGTTCCTCTGTAGTAACAGATTTTCTTTCTCTGGCTTTTCAAAATTTTTTCTTTATCTTTCATTTTCTGCAATTTTTATATATATGTCTAGGGATAGAAGAATAGACTTTTTTTTACTTTTTGGATTTTTGTTTCTGCACTTAACATGTTTATTGTTTTCTGATTTTCCTGGTTTCATGTCCAAAATTAATTGGGTAAATTCTCAGTCCTTATTGCTTGAAATAGTGCTTCTATAAATTTCTTTTTTATGTTTTGAGTATTCCTACTACACTTAAATTACACATTTTGTAGTTGTCTCACAGTTCTTGGATATTCTCTTTTTTTCCAGTCTTTTTCCTGTTTACTTTTTAGTTTAGCAAATTTCTATAGACATATCCTCAGGCTCAAAGTCTTTCTTCAATCATATCCAGGCTTTTAAGGAGCTTTTAATGAGCTCATTAGAAGTATACTCCTTTTTTTAGGCCCACATCTGTGGCATATGGAAGTTCCCAGGCTAGGGGTCTAATTGGAACTACAGCTGCCAGCCTATGCCACAGCCACAGAAATGTGGGATCTAAGCCATGTTTGTGACCTACACCCCAGCTCATGGAAATGCCAGACCCCTGACCCACGGACAGAGGCCAGGGATCGAACCTACGTTCTCATGGATACTATGTGGATTCATTTCCACTGTGCCACAATGGGAACTCCAAACATTCTCCTTTTCATTCATTTTTATTTAGTGTTTTGGACTGCTAGCATTTCATTTCGATTCCTTCTTGGAATTTCCATTTCTCTGATTATAATACTCATCTGTTTCTACATGTTGTATACTTACCCATTAGTTCACTCAGCATATTAATCAGTTAATTTTAAAATTTTCCTCCTGATAATGATAATTCCAATATCTCTAGCATGTCTTGTTCTAATTCATGTTGTTTTATTATACACATATATTTACATACTTTATTTATTTTGCCTTTTGATATGGCTAGTAATTTTTTCTTGATCACAAGGCATAATGCGCCATTTAAAAAGAACTGTGGTTACTTGGCCTTTTAGTAGCATAGTAGTAGTGTGATTACATAAGACATATTCTATAGTCCTATGATTAGGTTTCAGTCTAAGTCCTTAGTGAGAACCTCTTAACTCTGAATTTCACCAACGCTTCTCAGTTGATTTACTTCTTCAGTGCAGGGTGACTAGAATAAGCTATCATTGGGTATATCTACTCCCCCAAGTCAGTAAATCTCTGATAAAAGTCTCAGTGGTTTAAGTTCTAATAAACTATTTCTCTTGAGGGAAAGACCCATCACAAATTTTTTTTGGCCTATTTCAAAATGGGTTTCCTCTCTTTCTACCAGAAGCAGGAGGCAATTTTTCTCTGATATTCACTGTGGGAACCTGGCCAAGCAACTGGAGGTAAAGCTCACAAAAATGTGGGTTTCCCTGGAATTTTTAATTTGTGCAATTGTCCACAATGAGCCTCCCATAGTTTGGTTTTCCTGCATTGACACTATTCCTGCAGAGATTTCTGTTGGTGGATTTCTCATCCAGGAATTTGTGATTTCCTGCACCTATCTTTCCAATTATGGGGCCAGTAGTTTTACGTATAATCTCACTTCTCTGAGCCAAGAAGAACTGCTGATTTTTAACTTCATTGTGTTCCTTTGTTGTTGTTAATGTTGTTAATGACAGAATGTTGTTGTTAATGACAGAATGAGGACTTTCAAACTCTTTAAACGCTGGAGCAAAAATGTTTTTTAAAATTTTTTCAGTATTTGTTTTATAAGGTGCTACATTGCTCTAAATCCTTGAGTTCAAGTATATGTGACTAGTAAACTGCTGTTGATCTCATCTGTATTGTGCCTGGTGCTATGTGCTTGGCTGCTCTTATGACTTGAGCATAGAAATCTCTCTAGTAACAACAGGGTGAAATTGAAGAGATTGTAATACTAGTTGATAAGATTTAAATAAATAATCACCAAATAAATATTTCTATGAATATACATATATTCATTGTAAGTTATATATTGTTATTTATAATATTAAATCTTATATCTAAGATTTATATATGTATTTACTTACTTATTCATATTACCCTGAAAGTAGAAATGTGATTTCTGGGAAAGAGGTAGAGTATTTTTAATTATTCCAAGCAATAACTTAATTTTTCTCCCTTTGTCCCAATTCCTTCCTCTGCATAAATGTGATGAGAGTTGCATGTCATCCTATACATGCTGGGGTTTGTATTATAGGCAAAAAAACCCCAAAATTTAAATTTCAGGAAACTTATTTTGAATAATATTTTGAGTGGCTTTTCTTTTTTTCATTGACAACTCTTTTTTTTTAATTTTTGTTGCTTTTTTTAAGGCTGCACCCATGGCATATGGAGGTTTCCAAGCTATGGGTCTAATCAGAACTACAGCTGCTGGCCTATACCACAGCCACAGCAATGTAGGATCCAAGCCACATCTGCAACCTACACCACACCTCACAGCAATGGATGATCCTTAACCCTCTGAGTGAGGCCAGGGATCAAACACGCAATCTCATGGTTACTAGTAGGATTTGCTTCCACTGCACCACAACAGGAACTCCTAATTATGTATACTTTAAGACTGTCTTTTCTTAGATTCTAAATCTATATTTTTCACTCTAATTTACTATATTATTTCTATTTATTTACCCATGTTATTGTGTTAATATTTTCTATCTTTTGTGTTCTCATTGTGCATTCTGTCATAGCTCATTTTTTAGTGTCTCTATTTATTCTATATTTATGAAATTTTACTTTTATCTTTTAATTTGGTCAGAATCCATTTCACAATCCACTGATATCTAGTCATCAGATTCTTTCTATTCAACTGCTACTTGAATTTCTGCATGTCTACCTTTGGTGTTACTTCATAAATCTGGTTAGTTTTTAAAATGCGTTGAAATCATATTACAAAGGTTTTGTTGTTGAAACATTTTATGGTGATATTTTATAAATTTGGGGATTATTCCAGAATTTTTAAAAATATTTTACGCATACCTCCTTCAAAATATATTTGAGTATTCCTTTTCTGGCACTTTCATTGAACTGAATTTATTTTGTTGCACTAATAGGAGGGCTCAGTGAAGTGAAGAAAGATGGGAGCTTTTCTGACTTTAAAGTCTCCTTCCTCTGTTATTTCAGTGGTGAACTATGTCCTTAATTCATGTCACCTCTATGCAGCAACCCTTCTTCTGACCCTGAAAAATTTACCTCTGATGATAACCTGGGTTTTCTTTTATTTCTTTATATTTTGCTGTCACCTAGAGACAAGTCCTTTCTTCAAATGCAAAGCAGTCACTTTTAGACAATGTATTTGTTAGGGACTTTATGAGATCAGTCATCACTGGGCACTCCCATATACTTTTGAGTTTTTCTTCTCAAGCTACAGTGATAATACTATACTTAGCGAAGATTCCTATCAGGATGGAGGTGTTTGTTTGTTTTAACGGATACATGCTAGATATTTCTGAAATATGAAACCAAAGCTTTTCCTCTCCAAGGTTTTTTTCTTGACTTCTTATGTGGGCTCTGACTGGCTTATCCTTTTGGCCTCATTTTCACTAGATATGTAAACTGGAGGCTTTTTTGTATCTGAATTTAGCTGGGAATATAGGGGGTTTTTTAATATGTTTTTTTTATTATCTTTATAGCTATGGTTGGTTTTCTGAATAAGTGAAATAATTAAAACCAAATTGCTGCTTGTTCTTACCAAAAATAAATATTTCTCCTTAAAATATGGTTAATTTTTGATATATACTCCATGTGATTTGAACCTATTTTCATATATCTTTCTAAAAAAGAACAAAATTAGATATATCCTTCAGATTTTAATGGTTTAGAAAAAAAAAAATCCAAAGGCCAGTACAGATAGGTCCTAATTACTGTCAACAATCTATTACCATGCAAATGTCTCGAAATGTAAGAAGAGAAATTTATTGAAAAGAAAATGTTTTACCTAATATTTAATAATGAATACTATTATTAATAATAATAAAGTTACTAACACTCAAAGTAAAATACTCAATTATAATTTGTACTTTTGGAGTAAAAATTGGAAATATATAGCAAAGGGATAAATATAGTTATGTATAAAATGTTGGGATTTAAAATACATGGTGATCATTTCATCAATTCTGAGTCATAGTAAACATTTTAATTCTATTAACCTAAACTCAGATTACTTTAGTATTACTCAATTTATTTTGTTGGAGAGGCCTTTCAAACTTAAATTCTCTTACTTTGTCATGTCTCTCTTTTCTTTCTCATACTACTATTCCATTAACTTCTGTTATTAACTCAAACTAATCTATCCCTCATCTGTCTCTGACTCTCTCATACTACTAATTAATGTAGCTTCAATTATCAATTCCCGTAATTGTCTCCAGGTATCAATATCAAAATCTGCTGTCTTTAAGGTTTATTTATTGGAAAGTTAAATGTCAGGTATAGGCATCAATACAAATGAAATGCATAAGCACAGTTACTTCTGTCAAGCCTAGGTCACTATTACCACAATTAATAGCTTAAAAATTCTTAAGCTCACTTTCTGGAAAAGACCAGTGTTAAAATCCAGTATCACTAGAGGTAGGCAATTTAACATCATTGTTAACACTAGAATTAAATATTATATGTATTATTATATACAGAGTTAAATATTATATAACATAGAATCACCTATAATATTTAGTTCTATATATAGTTCTATATAAATTATAATATAATTAGATTATAATTATATTATATAATATATATAAATTATAATATAAATTATAGAGTTCTATACAAATTATAACCACAAAGGAAATTAATTATAGCACTTCATGCTTATTTTGTGCTATAGAATTAGCAGTAACATAAGGAGTTCCCGTCGTGGCGCAGTGGTTAACGAATCCGACTAGGAACCATGAGATTGCGGGTTCGGTCCCTGCCCTTGCTCAGTGGGTTAACGATCCGGCGTTGCCGTGAGCTGTGGTGTAGGTTGCAGAAGCGGCTCGGATCCCGCGTTGCTGTGGCTCTGGCGTAGGCCGGTGGCTATGGCTCCGATTCAACCCCTAGCCTGGGAACCTCCATATGTCGTGGGAGCGGCCCAAGAAATAGCAACAACAACAACAATAACAACAACAACAACCAAAAAAAAAAAAGAATTAGCAGTAACATAAATTAAATTCTATAAAACACTTATGTTAATGAGACAAAAAGTTGTTCCCATCTCAATATAAGTTAGGACAAAGAAAATTTCTCAAAAAGTCATTTGTAAAAACTATGTATCAGTGAAAGGGTGGAGGTTAGAGGAGATATGACAGGAGGCCTAAAAACAGAAGAATAAAATTAAAATCCATCTGATTGCAGATGCCTACATCTACTTAAAAGAAAAAATGAATCAAACTATTATCAATTTAAAGCTCCAAAGACCACATTTTCCTTTTCCCTGATCTTCACTCATTGGCTTATAAGCCTAGGAATGGTATAACACTTTGGTCTTGTTAGCATGACTCGCTCCTTTCTTCTTGATTATTCGGTTGACTTGGATTTGGAAGAGTTTATATTTTCTTTTTATCTTTCATTTCAACTTTATTTGTCCTTTTACGAAATCAATTTATATGAATGGATAAAACATCAACAATCTTTTAAAGAAGTAAGGAATCATGTTTTTTCCAAGCTTAACTCCCAAAATATCAGATAAAAATTCACTACCAGTGATAAAGTAAAAGAAGTATATTAAAATCTGAAATTAAAAACTCCACAGTAATTTCAAATGTTATTTAATATCCATAAGCATATTTCATTCCCCTATCTGGTAAGATAGGCATTACTCAGGAGATAACCATGTTCCCAGAGATTGTTCCTACTATCACATACAGTAGAGTAAGTAAAGTAATTGAGGGTTTGGAATTGGCATATGGACACCATTGAATATGGAATGGATAGAAAATGGGGACCTGCTGTACAGCACAGGGAACTCTACACAATATTTTGGGATAACCTACATGGGAAAAGAATCTGAAAAAAAAGGATTTGTGTGTATGTATAACTGAATAATGTTGTACATCAAAAATTATCAAAACATTATAAATCAACTATAATTCAATAAACCTTTAAAAAAAGAGATTGAAAGTAGACCTTTGGCTTCAGAATTCAAGTTCAGGATTTAGATCACCTTAGTTATTCTTAAAATTGTATTACTATAACATATGATTGTTAGACACTCTAAATAAGCACTGTCAATATGAGAATAATCTGTTCATTGTAATTATGCCAGATTTATAAATCCCATAAACCCCTCAAATACTCTGTTTACATCATATATCAAATACCTGCTTGTACACATGACCTGCAGATGTTTTAAAGTACCTATTAGTTCTTCTCCTTTGTAGTGATGTCTTGGTACCATCACATTTTTACCCACTCTCAAACAAAAATCACGGCCTCTATTTCTCTTTGCTTTAGAATTGTCTGGAGAGTAGAGGTGCTTGGGAGATATTAGTTGAACAGACCTTTTCAAAATATGTCACATCTGACAACAAGTATGACAGTAGGAATTGTAGCAGGGTGATGATGATGCCATTGTTGTTACAGCTTTCCTTTTTTTTGGGGGGGGAAGTAATACTCCTCTCTAGTTTAGAAGATTGAGCTTTCAGTTTAAAAAGCACAGTATTATTATCTGATCACCTCCAGTGTAAACTTCAATAACATTTTTTAATATCTACCAATTCTCTGCCTGCCATATCTTTTTCTAAAACAAAAATAGATAAAATGATATGGTTTATAATGTGATTACATGTTTACCATGCTTCAATACCAAAAAGCATCTTTTAAAGATCTTTTAAACATGTTTAAAAATATTAACTTAGAGGAGAGATTATTTTAGGTTACCAAGAATTTTGAGTCAGAAAAGATCCTAGAGATTATAGGTAGACTCCTAAAGTTTTATAATGCGCTAGCGACAGGGTTATTAAAAGAAACCTTATTTCCTCAGAGTTCCTGTCGTAGCTCAGTGGTTAATGAATCCGACTAAGAGCCATGAGGTTGCGGGTTTGATCCCTGGCCTTTCTCAGCAGGTTAAGGATCCGGCATTGCTGTGAGCTGTGGTGTGGGTCGCAGACGCGGCTCAGATCTGGTGTTGCTGTGGCTCTGGTGTAGGCCAGTGGCTACAGCTCCGATTAGACCCCTAGCCTGGGAACCTCCATATTGCCACAGGTGTGGCCCTAGAAAAGGCAAAAGACAAAAAAAAAAGAAACCTTGTTTCCTGATTCTAATTTAACTTCATAGTTATCCACAATGTGTTAATTTATTAGCTATACTTTTTAATAAACTTTGAGGAAACCATCAACAGAAATGAGAAAAAATGTTAATAACAGGAATTTATAACTCAAAGATAAAAGATAGAAAAATCTATCTTGGGAAACATTTTCTAAAATTTATTTCAAAATTTGCTTTAACCACAATGGGTGGTAGAAGGGTGATTACAAAAACATTGTAATCACACATACTACTATAGAAATTATGAAAGTAGAGCCTTCTCATGTACAAGAAAACTTCTCCCACACTGGCAAATAAAATTCCAGTGTCATTCCCCTTATATACTAGATAAACAAAGAATTGTTATGGAATGAGCTGAGTGATCATAATGCCATTTAATTTCTCATCATTAGATGTTAATGTGTCCGTGGGTTCACCTATAAATAGTAAAAAAAAAAAAAAAAAGCCCATGTTAAAGCTACATGCAAGATTCAGATTCCTTAAATGTATTCTGTAGTATGTTACTGAATGAAAGCAAAAACAAAAATTAAGATGTATTAAGTTCATACAACATATATTTAACTCTATATATCAAAAAGTAAAAACTATTTAGTAGAGTTCTGATAAAATTTCTAGTTCCTTCTTATAAAACTATTGAAAATCCTAAAAGGAAAATACAATGACTATTTGCTTTCCCTCATTCAGCTGACATTTTCCTCTCTACCATCCTGAATTTCCATCTCAGTCTCTGTTTGGATGTGCCTTTTTTTTTAACACATTACACTAAATTTTTTATAGTTTAATTTATCAAGTTAACTCTGAACAAGGTTCATATTTATTGACATATATGGAGGGTTACTGCCTTCAAAATAAAGTTTGAGCTGGTTCGCTGGTTTTACTTTTTAAAGTTTGACTTTTTTAAAAAAGTTTTTACATTTTATAGTTTGCTTCCATATACAGATATAAATGGGAGTGGTTGAGAGCTTTATCTTTGTTTCAAAAGCAGTTTCTCCCTCCTGAGAAAGGCAAGAGACATATAAACTTAGTAGCATAAATACAAAATCAAGAAGTTGCCAAAGTAAAGGGATTTGAGAAAAAGGATTATGGAAATAAGAATTAGAGAGCTGAAAGATGAAAAATAGAAAGCAGGAAAAAGAGTTGAGAAAATGTTTTGTAGCTTATTTTTGTAGTCTGTTTATTTGTTTTACACTTTTAATCTAATGAGGACAGACTTCCTCATTTTATACAATTTAAGATACTGAAGAAATGTCAAAAGATGGCAGGGATGGGGAGGGGATAGTGAGTAAGGAGACTGAGAGAAAAAGATTTTACATGTGGTCTGGCTTGAAATTTATCAATATACCAATTTCTAGATAAATATTCATCCTCATTCTAGCTCTAGAGTATTAGTAGATTTTTTTACAGACATGGCATGTACACAGTTGGTAATATTTACCAAATTTCAAATACACTATTAATACATCATAAATATTTCTCTATGGAGAGAGAACAAGGTGACTGCATTGGGGATGTCAATGATAAACAGCCAAATATTTTTGATTTGATGTTCAAGGTAAGATTTTAATTGCCTGGTATGTTCTATGACATTTCATTCCCACCACAATTTTTTGAACTAGATCCTGTTATTACTCTAATTTTACAGAAATAATAGCAGATATATAGGGAAAAATATCTGGAATGTTAAAACAAAAAATGTGTGACTACGGACCAGATTTATCTGTGGTAAACTCAAAATATGGGTATTTTGAAATACAGAAATAAGCTTTCAATCTATTGAGAGTAAAACAGTGTTTAACCTACTCCATATCTAACAGTGTCAAGGCATGTTTGAACAAAAATGTACCATAGTTGGTATGCAAATTCTATAAGTTCTTGGGTTCTGTAGAGTTTAAAAGAGATAGAACTAGTGATTATGAAAGATAGAAGGTGATTTAACATAGTTTGGAAGTTTTGAAAGTCCTAGCAATTGCAATTAGAGAAGAAAAACAAAAGGAATCAAAATTTAAATGTATCTATGACAAATTTTGATAAGAATTTGAAAATAAAATCTTAAAAATTGAAGTAGTAGAAAGAATTCTGGATTAGGAGTAAGAAGAATTGTATTCTACTCCTATACCAGGCTTTAAATGAACTATACTTCTTTGTGGAAATCACTTTTCATCTCTAAATTTAATTTTCATCATCTGCAGACCAAGGTATTTGAATTTAAAGACATTTATGATTGTTTCTAGCCTTAAACCCCCACACTCATGTTTGAACTTCAATTATCTCACTCTGCTTGCAAATCTTTTCTAATAGCAAGCTCTCTTTTCTGCTCCTTTTTCCCCCCAAGTATCTTATTCTGTACTGTCATATTCATTTTCCTAAACATTTCTGCAATAACAGCACTCAGGCAGAATCCATCAACTAATGCCCATTTCATTGTAAATTAAAATCGAATGCATTAGTTTGGAATTTAAGACTTTTATTTTTGAATTTAGAGTCCTAAACAGAATTTCAACCTGTAACAACCAGTCTATCCAGTTTAAAAGGCTTTAAAAATGATTCTTGTATATCAAACATTCATAGCTCTTTATTTGAAAAAAGTATATTTTCTTGAAAAACAAAATATGTAATTTCTGAAAACTTTTTGATTTATCTCTAGGTTAAATACAAATACTTGCTAAAGAACTTGTATTTTTGGCATAGTTTCTTTAAAATGAAAAACAAATCTTGATTTGTTTCTAGCATGTAAATAAAGTTTCTTTGTATTGGACACTAGGATATGATCTGCAAAGGCAATATTTTGCAATGCATGTAAATTAATTTTCAAATAGAGACCGGGGAATTTTGATGAATTACATAGAGTGCATCAAGGACAAACTGTATCACCATCAATTTTCAGCTTTGGAACTTTTTCCACGATAAAAATAAATCTTTTTATCTGGTTATTCAATCAAGATGGGGAAAGGATATCAATTTGTTCTATCTCTCTGGCTTCTAATCAAAACATAATATAAATATATGTGCACATATATGTTATGAATATATATGTGTATACATATATGCATGCATATACATATGAAGATCAATTTTATGTGTCAAAATTGACTGCTGCGCCAATAGATGCCCAGATAGCTGGTAAACACTGTTTCTGCGTGTGCCTGTGAAGATGTTTCTGGAAGAGATTGGTATCTGAACTGTTTCACTGAGTAAAGAATGTTGCCCTCACCAATGTGCGTAGGTACCATGGAATCCATTTTGGACCTGAATAGAATAGAAAGATGGAAGAAGGGCGATATCTCTGTTTGAGCCGGGACATCCATAGTTTTGTGTCCTCAAATTCCTGGTCTTTCACACTCTGACTTGAACTGATGCCATTGGCTCCCAAGATTCTCAGGCCCTTGAATTTAAGTGGGAACTACACTCATTTTCCTGGACCTCCAGCTTGCAGTTATCATATCCTTGGAATCCCTGTCCTCCATAATTATGAGAGCTAATCCCTCATAATAAATCCTTTCTATGTATCTATATCTACATCTATATCTATCTCTTATGGATTTTGTTTCTCTGGAGAACTTTTACTAATACAATATGTATCTACAAACAAATATATGTGGAAAAGGAGAAAATATTATAGACAGTGAGGAATCACTGGAAGACTTAGATGAATAATCAGGTGGTTGGAGGTGCCATCAATACAATCTCAGAGACGATCAAAAGAAGACTCATGAATGTAAGATGAGAAAGGTAAAATTGGAAGGTATGGGGGATGGGATTCACACTAACATTAGGAGATAACAGGAATTCTGAGGCAAACATCACTTATATCTGGAATCTAATATATGGCACAAATGAACCTTTCCACAGAAAAGAAACTCATGGACATGGAGAATAGACTTGTGGTTGCCAAGGGGAAGGGGGAGGGAGTGGGATGGATTAGGAGCTTGACAGTAGGCCTGGTCTATTGTTTCACTTGTATTTTAAGCCATTACCACCTATGGGTTTCCTAATTATTTTAGCTGAATTTCATTCACTTGCTTTTCAACCAATATAGGGGTATTATCTTAATTTTACATAAGGAGAGACTAAGGTTAAAAATTTAAATAACTCTGTCAGTGTATATCCACCCACATGTACATGCATGCACATATTTATCAATGTACTTATTTGTTTGCTTTAGCATTCATATTCCCCCTCAAATGCTAAAGTAAGTATTACATAACAGACACTATGCTAGGCATCTATATTTCACAATCTAATATACTTTCATTAAAACAAACACAAATAAATAAATAAACTAAATAAAATTATGGTAAAAGCAACTGAACATTTAGCACAAACACTCTTCTCCTTCTTCTAAAATTATTTAGTTACTAAGGCCATCTGAAAACATTGTCACAAGATTGACCGTGGTGGGTAGGACTTTGTTGGAAAGTTTCTGAAAGGAGCTACCCTTCTACTTTTCTCACCATTTTCTATACCAACCCAATTCTTAACAGTAGCAGCTAATATTTTGCAGTATCAATGCAAATCTCAAATCTTTTTGCAGTATCAATGCAGTATCACATATTTTGTAGTATCACATATTTTGCACTATCAATGAAAATCACTGAAATATGGAATAAAGAAGTAGAATATCCAAGAATTCACTTAATACTCAAATCAGGTAATTGGTCCTGAGGTTGTAACTGGATGTGCTTCCTCAGGTGACACTTCCCTAATGTAGCTGTCACACAGCCCTTTACTCAGATCTACTAGGTAATATAAATTCATTTCACTGGCTTTTCTGGGTAGAGTCTTTCTACATGTGTTCTTGATTTATGAGTTTCATCTGCTTAATTCCTTAATCATCCCCTATATGATTTTAGACGTTGCCTAACTAATTCACCACCCAGCATCCTTGACAATGATACATAAACTCTCCACCCATTATTCCATTGTTTCCAAAGACTGTAAGTTTCCTAAACTGTGTGAAATCCAAGCAACACTGCTTTTTCTATAGTTTATATATGTGATCTTTAATGGATACATAATGGTTTTCCTTTTCCAACTGGCTTCCGAAGAGTCTTATAGATAACATGAAATGCTTAAAGAATCTACAATGAGGAGTTTCCGTCGTGGCTCAGTGGTTAGCAAATCTGACTAGGAACTGTGAGGTTGTGGGTTCAATCCCTGGCCTTGCTCAGTGGGTTAAGGATCCGGTGTTGCTGTGAGCTGTGGTATAGGTTGCAGACACAGCCTGGATCCAGCATTGCTGTGGCTCTGGCATAGGTCGGCGGCTACAGCTCCAATTAGACCCCTAGCCTGGGAATCTCCATGTGCCATGGGAGCGGTCCAAGAAATGGCAAAAAAGACAAAAAAAAAAACAATCCACAATGAAATATACTATTTGACAATATCACATATAGAACCAAGTATTTCTATCTGGATTTAAGAATTTTGGGAATAGGAGCTCCCATTGCAGCACAGCAGAAATGAATCCGACTAGGAAATATGAGGTTGTGGGTTCAATCCCTGGCCTCACTCAGTGGGTTAAGGATCCAGCATTTCTAGGAGCTGTGGTGGAGGTCGCAGACGCTGCTCTTATCTGGTGCTGCTGTGGCTCTGGTGTTGGCCGGTGGCAACAGCTCCAATTAGATCCCTAGCCTGGGAACCTCCATATGCTGTGGGTGCGGCCCTAAAAATGACAAAAGACAAAAAAAAAGAATTTTGAGCATATTTTCACACAATTTTCTGCAATATTTTGTCACATTTGTTCAAATTATCCATGTATCTCTTAAGTTCTATACTTACAGAGACTGTATTGGAGGAGTACACTTATCAAAATGATAGGATTGGACATGTGACTTGCATTTATTAAATATGTACAGAAGTGACATATGCCACGTCTGAGCAAAAATTCCAAGAGGGAAGATTAGGGTTTTCCTTTCAATCTGGATCCTGAATGAAGACTCCATAAGCAAGGCTAAATCTGACCTATAACAACATATGACATGTACAAAAAATACTGTTATATTTTTGGAGTTATTACTGCAGCATAGCTACAGGAAGCTGATATATTTATTTTCTTACAATTTTTATAGGATACTTAATTTTGGTGTCTGACACATATTTTGACAACCTCCTGTCCATTATTCCATTGTTTCCTTTTTTGATTTATTAACAGGTTTCATTTCACAAATTTTAATTCTTATGGTAATTAATGAAAATTTTGGCTAATCTTCAAAACTGTTCCAGTTGGAGGGATCTGTCTATTGAAACTCTCTGATACCATTATGTTCTTTTGAATATATCTGCTTTGATTAAAATTAAAATTAGAAAAAAATTAACTTTCTGCTCATTTGCATTATATTATTTAATTCTTGTAATTTACACTGTCTCGACTAACATACCTAAGAGCTTCATATTTCCCTATTAATATTTTCTGTTCTGTACTCCAGATCATCAAAGATGTATTTGGACAAACTTCCCACTCATATATAGAGATAAGGATAAAAATTTTCTCAGAAACATTAATCAAATTAAAGCTGGAATAGTCAAGACAGTTCATTGGAAAATAAATGTATTATGTTTTATTTTAGTAATATTCCCTTTTTATCTTATTTTCAAAATTACCTTAATTTATAATCTTATAAATTTATAAATCATTTGTAGTCCAATATTTTACTCAATCTTTTTTTGGCAGCTGGTTAGCAAGTATATTTTGTTTTACAGATCGTGACTGTTCCCCTATTTGTTAAAAAAAATCATGAGTAATATGAAAAATAATTTAAAATTCACTGATTAATTTATGTTATAATGTTCAGAGATTAACAAAACCTCTGTAAGTATTAAGAGGAAATTGTATTTAATTCTTCCACTAATATATATCATCTTGGGTGAGTTGCCTAAGATGTATATATTTCAGTCTTCTCAAACTTAAAGAAAAAAGGTAATATATTATTTTTATTTCATAGGTTGTAAAACAAAAGCAAATGAATATATCTATGATACATTCTACCATTGGACAACTATAAAACAAGTGAAAATTACCAGATTAAATTATTTCTACCCTGGAAACTTCTTATAGTCGCCTATAAAAAATATCATATTCCTTTATTCTTCATAAAATACTGTTTCAACAAAGAATATAATTGGAGAAAGTGGAATTAGAATTATAAAATGCTTTCAAGTCCTATGTGTGCACAGCCATACACAATTACTTTTAGTCTACAACACATTAGTTTTCCTAGAAACTGCCTTAGAGACATACAACTCTCATTATTATAGCATGAGTACCAGCGCAGCTGTTCCTGTCAACATTAAAATGATTAGGTCCAAATGGGTTTCACACATGTGGAAAATAAGTTTGCTTTTTTTTCTCTCATCTCTGCCAAGTTTCTCACTAAGGTACCTTCATACCATAAAAGATAACATTATGGGTTTACTTCCAACTGTTAGTCCATACATAATAACTTAGGAAAAAACATAAAAGACATGTCAATTGATCTCTAATGTGTAGTTTATCTAGGTACATGATAATATGTGAGATATTTTAACAGCAAGCTAATATCTTTTAATTCCAATATGTGTATATGTATTTATATAATGAATGCATATTTATGCATATATGCATGTTAAAGCATGTCTATTATTTATTTCTGCATAATACAAGCACACACACACATGTATAAATGGTAACTATAAGTTTTATATTCTATTCTTTGTTCACAGCTATATTTTTGTATAAAATCTATTTTTCCTAAGTAGTATGTTTTCCTTCTTGCCTACATACCAATAAAATTTTTCCTCAAATCATATTATTTTTCACTCTTCCTGGAAAAAACAAAAGGTGATCTCCTTAATTGGGAGGTTGCATATCAAACATACCTTTAATTCTACAGTACCTCTCTGCATTCTAAATATTTCTTCACATCATTGTCATATCCTGGCAGATTTGAATGACAGGTCCAAAAGCTGCCATTTTAAATTTTGTATAAAGAAAGGAAAAAGCAGACAGTTTTATAAATAGTTTTTCTTGCTTTCTATAATAACTGGGGTGCATGAACTTTTGCAGCCCAGTTAAACTCTATAATTAGAATGGCACAGATGCATCAAGGAGGAATCAGCAAACATGAAGAAACTGCTAACTCTGGTCAATAGGTTTATGAATACCAAGTTAAGAGCCACTAAAAACCACCTTTAAAGTCACATTTACTGAGGGAAAGGTAAGCTTGCTGAATGCTACTGAGAACGCAAGCATTATTTCAAGCTCTAAGCATGAAAGTACAGAACATTAATAACCACCCATTTCTAGCTTTAATCCATGCAATTAAAAAGGTCAAAAGTGTTAATGTTAAAGGTCTTTTAGAAAGAGAAGTAGTTGATGAGACCCTAATTATAAATTATTATCAAGAAATGTCCTGATAGCAATTACCAAACCATCATAAAATAAACATCTCATAGAATTCTGGAGAGCATAAATCACATTTTCATACCCAGACTCTAATTTTACATTATGAAAGACACATGGGCAAAGATTTGTTTTATACATTATACAGTGAATACAAAAATTATACTAGAATTTGCAAAATATGCTTCACAGTTTGGATATATTTAGTTGTCATTATATTAAATAGTAACTCATATGTTATTTTACATCTGATGTGGTCTCTCAAAAGATACACTCTGCCCAGGGTATGGTATTTGCAAAAGCAGTCAGACATTTGACTTTAAATTTGTTATTATACTATAACCTTTTGGTGATGAAGTGTCAAGATTTCTATTTTAATAAGTAAGAGACTGAGGATTACTGTAAAATTTTCTGCTCACAATATATTTCTAATTTTGAAAAGGAAAGTAAACACAAATATTAAAATTAAAAAAATATGCTCAGAGATGATAAATGAAATCTAGAGAAGTTAGAATTTTGTGATATCTTCCAACACTACTCCTTAGCAATTTCAGAGTCTGAAAAATAAACTGGGAAAAGATATTTTGTAATAAACATAAATAGTCATTAATTGATTCATTTATATACTGAGTGCCTATCAAGTTCCAGTTAAGCACACTAGTCATTTCTTATATATTCAGAATAAAGTATTAACATTGGATGTGAACAACAGTAATATTTCAAAGCCTGTATAAAAATTCTGATTACAACTCTATTAATCACCATTCACTGTTCATTTACTCTAGTCATTGCCACAACTTCTAGTGGTTAAGCAATGAGATCCTGCTGTATAGCACTGGGAACTATATTTAGTCACTTATGGTGGAGCATGACAATGTGAGAAAAAGGAATGTATATGTGTGCGACTGGGTCACCCTGCTGTACAGTAGAAAACTGACAGAACATTTTAAACCAGCTATAGTGGAAAAAAAGAAAAATTAAGGAGTTCCCATCGTGGCTCAGTGATTAACCAATCCGACTAGGAACCATGAGGTTGCAGGTTCAATCCCAGGCCTTGCTCAGTGGGTTGAGGATCCTGTGAGCTATTGTGTAGGTCGCAGACGTGGCGCGGACCCCGCGTTGCTGTGGCTCTGGCATAGGCCAGCAGCTACAACTCCAATTATACCCCTAGCCTGGGAAACTCCATATGCCGTGGGAACGGCCCTAGGAAAGGCAAAAAGACAAAAATAAATAAATAAAATTAAAAAAAATGAAGATGGGACAAATTCCTTGCTCTTGGGCAGCTCTAGTTATAATGCTATCTATTGTAACATGACAATTACACTCACAGAACTGTGTTTAAAATGTTTTAAGAGCCCAATGTTACTTTGCCCTAGGAGATCCAAGAAAGACTGTAGAGGCAGAATATGATAAGCAACAAAATACCAGATGAGTAATTCCAGCAGAGGTGGAAACTATAAGAGAGAATAATATTGCAATGTCAGAAATAACAACGAAACACTAACAGAAATGAAGTATTACTTAATGTAATTATCAACAGACTCAACATCATTGAAGGAAAAAAATCAGTGAATTTGAAGGTAGGTCAATAAAAATTATCCCAAATGCAATGCAAATAGGAAAAAGGTTAAAAAAAAAAAAGCAAACAAAAACAAAAATAAAATCCCCACACTATCCAAGACCTGTGATACGATATAAAAAAAAAAAAAAGATTAACATATGTGTAAATGGAATTTTGGAATGAGAAGACATAAAGATTGAGGATGAAGAAATATTGAACAAAATAATAGCCGAGAAAACTCCAAACTTAGTGTCGGTCTCCAATAATAATTCTTGTTAGTATCAGGTGTTACTTAATAATGATGCAGTGACAAGGGCACTTCACCTCCCTTGTAGTCTCCTCCAAATCAACAACCCCACTCTCATGATGAGAAATCATTAGACAAAGCCAAATCCAGGGACATTCTACAAAATATTGAACTACTAACTCTTAAAAGGGGCAAGGTTAACAAGGACCTATTAAATAGCCCAGGAAAATCTACTCAATACTTTCCAATAATCTATATGGGCAAAGAATCTGAAAAGGAATGGATATATGTATATTTATAATTTATTCACTTTACTGTACACCTGAAACTAACACAACATTGCAAGTCATCTACACTCAATTTTTTTAAGTGGCAAGTTTAAGAAAAATAAAGAAACTCACACATATCACAGGGCATTATAGAGACTTGACAACTAAATGGAATATGATATTCATGATTGAATTCTGGCACAGTATAAAGACAGTACTGAAAAGACTGGCAAAATGTGAATAAAATCTACAACTTAGCTATAGTATTGTACCAATACTAATTTCTTGATTGTGACAAATATACAATGGTTATGTAAAATCAAGGAGAGCAGAATGAAGAGCATAAGAGATCTTTGTGTATTATCTTTGCAATGTGTTTATAAATGTAAAATTTTTCCAAAAGAGAAGTTTAAAAATATTACAAAATAAATTTGGATACAAAATGCAAAATACAGGTTTAAAAAATGTAAGTCTGAAAGTTTACAGTATGCTATAAACATATGCTTCATTTCCATATTTTTCTGTTTTAATGGCTGACATTTATAAAATATAAAAATTCATTTTAACTTGAAAATGCTTTATTGTCTCATCTTAATATATATAGTAACATTTAAGAAAGTGCAAATTGAAAGCCAGTGCCATCATTAAAAAACATTAAAATCTAAAAGGAGAGTTAATTATATACCAAGGATGTAGACATTTGAAAGAAGGATTGTCACTTGAACAAAAGACGCAAATTTAATTATTTTATTATTATTATTATCCTTGTCTTTTTGCCCTTTTCTAGGGCTGCTCCTGCGTGCGGCATATGGAGGTTCCCAGGCTAGGGGTCTAATCAGAGCTGTAGCTGCTGGCCTTTGCCAGAGCCAAAGCAAGGAGGGATCCGAGGCGAGTCTGCGACCTACACCACAGCTCACAGCAATGCCAGATCCTTAACCCATTGAGCAAGGCCAGGGATCAAACCTGCAACCTCATGGTTCCTAGTCGGATTCGTTAGCCACTGAGCCATGATAGAAACTCCCAAAAGATGCAAATTTAAATGGATTATGGTTGGAAATAAATATTGTGATGACATCATTTCTTATTTATATTAAACATTTTGATTCTATCAGCATAATCATCTTGATTAGTCAAATTTAACCAGGTGATTTCACTACATGTAAACTTAACCTCAAAGACTATCACAAATAATTTATCACAATAATAAAAATAATTCATTAAGTAGAAAGAAGGTTATAAAATTTGTTAACTAAACTCTCTTGTTTAGTTAATGGGCACTATTTCCAGGGTAACATATGTATAACACAAAACACTATATCAATTCTTACTTGTATCTAATTGAATAGTAAGGAAATTTTAAAAAGAATATCCAGTTTTATTGTATTCTGGTTATCTATTTTTTACCCATGAATATCAAATATGCTTAAATAATCGTTTATGTACTGTAGATCCTACCATTTATATCCCTTCAACTATTATCTCCATTCTCTCCTGTTGCTAAATTCTACTGAAAACAATATTTTTTAAAAGTTATGTAGGATGTATGTGATCAGTAGATATGTGGAATATGTGTAGAAAGGTATCTTTATAGAAACAAAAAGTAAAAGGTGTGTTTCTTCAAACATCCCTTATATGCACTGCCTGATATTTACCTTGCTAATTTTGCCTTTTTTTTTTTTTTTGATATTTCTTGGGCCGCTCCTGCAGCATATGGAGGTTCCCAGGCTAGGGGTCCAATCGGAGCCTTAGCCACCAGCCTACGCCAGAGCCACAGCAACACAGGATCCAAGCCGCGTCTGCAACCTACACCACAGCTCACGGCAACGCTGGATCGTTAACCCACTGAGCAAGGGCAGGGACCGAACCCGCAACCTCATGGTTCCTAGTCAGATTCGTTAACCACTGCGCCACGACAGGAACTCCCTAATTTTGCTTTAAAAAAAAAGCTAATTGCAGTATAATAAGAAATGAGTAACATGAGATTTAACAAGTAGGAATATCCTATTTGAACTTCATATGAAAACTGTTGAAATACCTATTCTACTGTCAAAATCTGAAAGAGAATGTAATTCTGTCACCTGCCATTTCCATCTATCCAGTTCTTTAAGATTTTATTAACTCTTATCTTTTCTATCAAGCCTCAATAGCTCCTTAACCTTTCTCTGGGATTATGGCACCCACTGCCTCTGCTATTCTTATTGTAGCAATTTACTATGTTTCTTTTATCGATATTTTGTCTTTATTTTTATTATTTTAGTTGTGAGTGATCTTATTTCTTGTTCAAATTACTATTAACACTGTAACACCTCAAAATATATTTATTAGATGAAATAAAAATATGATAAAATGCACAAATAACTGCTGCAGAATACATAGCCCACATGGTGCAATAGTATTAATTAGAATGTAATGCATGTGTACACATTATTGGTGACTCTATCATATGCCATATGTGAAAAATGCAATCAATAAATTAAAAAAAATGTTTCCATATTATTGTAAGACATTGACAAACCACTTCAGCAATAAAATTAGCATGACTTAGGGTTATCTTTTGTGCATACCTAAAATTCTGTTTAGCCATTCAGTATTCTAAAATTTCCCTTATCAGAACATTTATTACAAAGATATGTCATAGAAAGTATAACACACAGACTTCCTATTCTTAATTTGAAAAGAGCTTTAAGTATTTACCATCATCCTTACATTAAGAAATACACTGACTGGTGCGAGGTGGTACATCATGGTAGTTTTGATTTACATTTCTCTATTATTCAGTGATGTTGAACATTGTTTCAAGTGTTTGTTGGCCATCTGTGTACTTTTCTTGGAGAAAGTCTATTCAGGTACTTTGCCCATTTTTCAACTGGGTTGTTGGCTTTTTTGCTGTTGAGTTGTATAGGTTGTTTGTATATTTTAGAGATTAGGCCCTTGTCAGTTGCATCATTTGAACCTATTTTCTCCCATCTTCTAAGTTGTCTTTTTCTCTTTGGTTTCCTTTGCTGTGGAAAATCTTCTCAGTTTGATTAGGTCACATTGGTTTATTTCTGCTTTTATTTCTGTCGCTTTGGGAGACTGACCTGAGAAAACATTTAAGTTTGATGTCAGAGAACGTTTTGCTTATGTTCTCTTCTATGAGTTTGATGGTGTCTTGTCTTATATTTCAGTCTTTAAGCCATTTTGAGTTTATTTTCATGCATGGTGTGAGGGTGTGTTCTAGTTTCATTGACTTGCATGCAGCTGTCCAGGTTTCCCAGCAATGCTTGCTGAAAAGACTGTTATTTCCCATTTTATGTTCTTGCCTCCTTTGTCAAAGATTGATTGAACATAGGTGTCTGGGTTTATTTCTGGGTTCTATCTTCTGTTCCACTGGTCTGCCTGTCTGTTTTGGTACCGGTACCACACTGTCTTTATGACTTTGGCTTTATAATATTGCCTGGGAGAGAGATGCCTCCTGCTTGGTTTTTGTTCTTCAGAATTTCTTTGGCAATTCCAGGTCTTTTGTAGTTCCATATGAATTTTTGGATTGTTCTAGTTCTATGAAAAATGTCATGGGTAACTTGATAGGGATTACATTGAATCTGTAGATTTCTTTGGGTAGTATGGCCATTTTTACCACCTCACACCAGTCAGAATGGCCATCATTAATAAGTCCACAAATAACAAATGCTGGAGGGGATGTAGAGAAAAGGGGACCCTCCTGCACTGGTGGTGGGAATGTAAGCTGGTGTAAACACTGTGGAGATCAGTATGGAGGTATCTTAGAAAAGTATGCAAAGAATTACCATAGGACCCAGCAATCCCACTCTTGGGCATATATCCAGACAAAACTTCCCTTGAGAAAGACACATGCACTCACATGTTCATTGCAGCACTATTCACAATAGCCAAGACATGGAATCAACCCAAATGTCCACTGATAGATGATTGGATTAGGAAGATGTGGTATATATACACAATGGAATACTACTCAGCCATAAAAAGAATGAAGTAATGCCATTTGCAGCAACATGGATGGAACTAGAGACTCTCGTACTGAGTGAAGTAAGTCAGAAAGAGAAAGACAAACACCATATGATATCACTTATATCTGAAATCTAACGTATGGCACAAAGGATCCTTTCCAAAGAAAAAAAATCATGGACCTGGAGAATAGACTTGTGTTGCCAAGGGGGAAAGGGAGGGACTGGGAGGGACTGGGAGCTTGGGGTAAATAGATGCAGAATGTAGCCTTTGGGATGGATTAGCAATGGGATCCTGCTATGAAGCACTGGGAACTCTGTCTAGTCACTTATAATGGAACACTTAATTTGAGAAAAAAGAATGTATACATGTATGTGTAACTGGGTGACCATGCTGTACGGTAGAAAAAAAAAAATATATATATATAAATAAATGATAAAAAAGAAAAAATAAATAAAATAAAATACATAGAACTTGGGTGGGAAGATACCCTAAGGGTTTGCTGTGGAAATGCTATAAAATTTGGTTGCAATGATTGTTGTACACCTATAAATGTAATTTAAAAAAACAAATAAAATGAACAAACAGAATAGCAATAACTTTCTCTGGATTCACCAGGTTCACAGAGTTTGCACAGGAATCCCATTCTTCAATGAGGCAAATTAATCCATATTTAGGGCCATGATCTGCTTACCTTGAGCAGAAATCACTGGAGCCATAATCTGAAAGGAATATTTAAATCGTTATTCTGATTAATCGCTAGAATGTAGGTGTGGATTAAGCTTGGGAGCGAAGAAATCCCAGATAACAGTATTTGCAGTGGGGGGGGGAACATACTTTCATAGATTTTACCTCTAGGAACCCTTCCACATTCTCATGACTAAGAGGCGAGAAAGATACCCTCATGAGTATGGCAGGGCAAGGGACAATGCAAATGTGAAATATGTCTAGAATATTCTTCATAACAAAAACCTATTTTCCAGGGGGAAAAGACTAACACAACCCTCTGTCAGCTGAAAGAAGGGTATTCTAGCCTTCCTATCTCACCTAAAGAAGAAAAGAACTAAGAAACATCTGTGACTGTCACTGCTTAGGGATAAGAGCCCATTAAAGTGACTGAGATTTAGTCATTAGATTAAAGAACATCTCCCTCTGCCATTCTTTACCACCACAATCGGAATTCAACATAATAAGAGGGATTGCAGCTCTCAGGACTGCAAGATTCAGACTCTTTCTGAGGAAAAGTTCATAGGAAAGTCTAAAGACAATAGAGAGAAAGAACACGAGAAAAATATGAAGCCTTTGACACCTTTGCTAGATTAACATAAAACCTCACATTAAAGGCCTATTTATGCAGTTCCTACCACCTGATACATCATGTTTGGCTTTCAAGAAAAAAAAAATCACAAGCCATAGTTAAATGCAGGAAAAATACACAGTCTCAAAAAAAAGCAATTATTAGAATCAGACTCAGCTGTGACCAATTTTTGGAATTGCCAGACAGGCAATTTAAAATAAAAATAATATATATGTTAAACATATATATATATAAAAGGAGAAAACATGAAGGAACAGATAGGTGAAATAAGCAGAGAGATGGAAACTCTAAAAAAACTTCGAAGATACTAGACATTAAAAACAAGCAGCACTGAGAACGATGTCTAGATACTTACAACAGAGCATGACAATTGGAGAAAAAATAATGTATACATGTATGTGTAATTGGGTCCCCATGCTTTACAGTGGGGAAAAAAAAAGTGTGTTGGGGGAAATAATAATAAAATAAATAAATAAATAATAAAAATAAATAAATAATGGTTTTTGTAAGCCATTTAGTAGACTGAACACAACCAAGGAAATATGAGCTTGAAGACTGATCAATAGAAACTTTCTTTTCTTTTTTCTTTCTTTTTTTTTTTTTTTTGGCCATGCCCATGGCATGCAGAAGTTCTCAGGCCAGGGATAAAACTTTCTTTTGCCAGATCAGCAACCCCAGCACCTGCAGTGACAACACCAGACCCTTGACCCATGGTGCAACAAAAGGACTCCCAAAATATCTTTGATTTAAATGCAAAGATTAAAAAACGTAATAAAAATGGGCAAAGGATTAGAAGTGATATTTCTCCAAAGTCTAAGTACAAAATGTCCAATAAGCACATGAAAAGAAGCTGAACAACATCAGTCATTAAGGAGGTGCAAATCAAAACCATGATACCTTCACACAGACAAGGATGGCTAGAATTTTTTTAAAACAAGAAAGTAAGTGTTGATGAGGATGTTGAGAAATTACAATTCTCAGACATTGCTGAATGAAAATAAGATGATATAGTTGTTTTGGAAAACAGTTTTGCATTTTCAAAAAGGTTAAACATAGAGTTACCATTTGAACCAGCTTTTCCACTCCTAGATATATGTACAAGAGACTGAAAACACACGTCCACACAAAAACTTGTACATAAGTGTTCAAAGCAACATTATCCACAGTGAAAAGTGAAAACAACCTAAATATTTATCAAACAATGAATGGATAAATAAAATATGAGCTACACAATGTATAATTTATTTCACAATTAAAATGAATTAAATACTGGTACATGCAACATGGTCTAGCCTTGAAAACACTACTAAATAAAAGAAGCCAGACACAAAAAGCAAAAAATAAAAAAAGTCCAGAACATCCAAGAATCATGAGAATTTCAATAAGTATAACCATATATTTGTAGTAGTAGAAGAAGAAGCAAGAGGGACTAGAGCAAAAGAAATATTTCAAGTAATAATGGCTAAGTTTTTTTTTTAATTAATCATAGATACTGAACTTTAGATTCAAGATGGTCTGAGAACACTAAGCAGAAAAACACCCCCTCAAAAATCTATAACTAAGTATATCATATTTAGTATCCATTAAACCAAGATAAGGAGGAGACTTGAGAGAATCCAAAAAGAAGTATAATAAGGGTATAGAGGTCTTAATTAAAGTGAATGTGAATAGAAAATAAAGTTGACATTAGTCTTGGCAATATTTATTTTGATATGATGCCAAAAGCACTAACAATGAAATAAAAAATAGACAAGTGGGACTGCATCAAATAAAACGAAATTGATCGACAAATTTAAAAGCAACCTATGGAATGCAAGAAAATATTTGTAAACCATGTGATAAGAGCTTACTATTGAAAATATATAAGGGACTCAGATAATTCAAAAGAAAATAAATAACAAATGAAAATATCCAAACCACAAGTAACCCAAATGAAAAATAGGCAAAGGACCTGAATAGACATTTTTTCAAAGAAGATATAGATATAACCAACACACACATGAAAAGGTACACGATCTCACTAAACATCTGGATGATGCAAATCTAAACCACATTCAGATATCACTTCACACTTGCTAAAATCGTTATCATCAAAAAGACAGCAGATAATAAGTGTTGCTGAGAATGTAAAGAAAAGGAACTTTGTGCACTGTTTGTGGGGATGTAAACTGGTACAGCCACTATGGAAAACCGTATGAAGATTCCTCTAAAAATTAAAAAATAGAACTGCCATTTGATCCAGAAATGGCATGACTTATTGTATGCCTAAAAGAAATAAAATTATTACCTCAATGAGACATCTGCCCTTACATATTCATTGCAGCATTATTCATAATACCTAAGGTATAAAAACCACCTCAGTATTCATCTACGGAAGAATGGATAAAGGAGATGTGACATATGTATCACACATAATATATATTTTTCAGTTATGAGAAAGAAGGATACCCTATCATTTATAACATGGATTTGCCATGAGGGCATTATGCTAAATGAAGTAAGTTAGACATAGAAAGACAAATACTATATAATCTAATATATATGTTAAATATAGGAAAGCCAAACTCATAGAAACAGTAGAATGGTGGTTGCCAGGGCTAAAGGGGAGGGGGATATGAGGAGATATTTTAAAGGGTACAAACTTCCAGTTACAAGAAGAAATTATGGAAATCTATTGCATACAGAGGGATTGTGGTTAACAACACTGTATTATATACTTAAAAGTTGCTGAGAGAGTAGATTTTAAGTATTCTCACCACACACACACACAAAGTAATTATGTGAGGTGAGGGAGATATAACTAAGCTTATCGTAGCATTAGTTTCACAATGTATATGTGTGCCAAATCACATTATAAATCTTAAATTTACACAATGGTAAATGTGAATTATGTGTCAAATAAAGCCGATTTTTTTTAATTTTATTAAAGTATAGCTGATTTACAAGGCTGTGATAACTTCTGCTGTACAACAAAGTGACCCAGTCATACATATACACACATCCATTCTCTTTCAGATTTTTTTCCCCCATAGAATATCACAGAATACTGGCTAGAGTTCTTGGTGCTCTAGTGCAGGTTCCCATTGGCCAATCATTCCACATACCTCAGTGTGCATATGCCAATCCCAGAACCCCAGTCCATCCCTCCCACTCCCCAACCTGCCCCCTCTGGTAACCATACATTTTTCAAAGTCTGTGAGTCTGAAACTGAAAAATTTTTAAAGACATTCATGGCAAACCTGAATAAAATAAATTACCAAAATTAAAATGTCAAAATAAACTAGAAATAGATCTATAATAGAATTTACTTAACAACAGACCAAGGAACTGACAGTTTGGAATGTTACCTTCTCCAATATCAGAGCAGCAGCCCTAGTGTCAAGCTAGTCTTTTCTGTTATTGATTCCAAGAACATGGTGGAAGACTTGACCTACATTCCAGTATCTTCACTGACAAGAACAAGAACAAAAAAAAATGATGGGGGTCATGCAATAAGTCACATATATAAAACTCTAAGAGCTTATGTTCTACTTCCTGCTATCTCTACATTACAGGTTTACTAAGTGCCGTATGTAACAAGAGGTAAGGATGGGCTGTATTTGGTGGTCTATAATCAAACAAATATATATTTACCTTAATAGCACTGGTAGCATGAGTAGATTATCTGACTTCACAAAGAATGAATATTAAACCCTATTGTTGACGTCTATGATTTTCTAGTATCATCTGTGCTCAAGTGGGAACATTCTGGAGTGTAATTCATCCTTGGCAGAATTATTATTTTTGGCTTATCAACTTTCATCCATGTACTCTTTTTTGGACAATATGTTTTGAATTCTGTGTTCAAATCTCTTCATGGGTCCCATTTGCCATTTCTGGTAGACAGTTCTCATCTGTGATGTATTCATCTTGAGTAATCTTCATGGATCAAGGAGTAGTTTATTACTCTGTGTAATTTGTCTATGCCGTCCTGGAGAGAAACTAAGTAGGCTAGATAATAAATTCATATTTTCTCTGGAAAATATATGTGAAATTCAAGCCTCTACTTAATTCCAATTCCATTAGAATTTTAACTCAGTAAGCAGTTATGATGAGTACAATTTTATTTCACACTGAGAAACCACAAAGATATGACTTGCTTATTAAATACATTTTGAAGAGCATAACTAAATGACTTAATCTCTAAAGACAGAATCATGTCAATGAGAAATTTTAGGAATTTATGGGAAATAATCTAAAAAATAATAGTAGTAGACCTTAAAGTTAAAATAATGTCATAATTTTTATAAAATTTGAGTGTACATGTATGTTTGATGTATATATATCTAGACCAATGTAAATACTGATAGAGCTATATTGATCTTAATTCATGTTAATACACCTGAGGTTAATTTACAATAAATTACTATTTATAATTATTAGAGAGATGAAGTAGATTAGTGGTTGCTATAGTATAAAAGGGGGAGGAGGATAGAGTGTTCTTTGGGGTGATAAAGTTTTAGAACTAGAGAGGCAGTGATTGTACAATACAATGAATGCACTAAATGCTCCTTCATTAAAACCTTTATTTATGGCCACAGAAATTCAAGTTTTGTAAAATATTTTTCTTTTTCATTTTTTTCCAACATTTAAAAATAACATTCATTCTTCATATGAAAATGCTAAAAACCAGGCTCTGGGCTAGAATTAGCCAGTGAACTCTATTTTGTTGACCCCTGGTCTAAAGACAAAAATGCTTCTACTTTTCTGGAAACTAACTCTTGGCCTCAGGCGAGTTACCAACTCCTATGTTTTCTCTATTTATGGAAGTTCAACATGTTGAGGAAAATAAGTAATTTCTACTAAGCAGTGCAGCTTCAAATCAATGAGTAGGGTTTCTGCTCAAGTGTCAATGAACTTGCAAATAATTGCTTTAAAATAAGAAAAACGACAGGTTTACAAATGTCGATGTTAAATAATTTAAAGTATTATCTTAATTACGTGTTTTACTTTTTAAAAGTTTTATGGAGTTCCCATTGTGGCTCAGTGATTAAGGAATCTGACTAGGAACCATGAGGTTGCGGGTTCGATCCCTGGCCTTGCTCAGTGGGTTAAGGATCTGGCATTGCTGTGAGCTGTGGTGTAGGTTGCAGACGCTGCTTGGATCCCACGTTGCTGTGGCTCTGGCGTAGGCCGGAGGCTACAGCTCTGATTAGACCCCTAGCCTGGGAACCTCCATAAGCCGTGGGTGCAGCCCTAGAAGACATACATAAATAAATAAATAAATAAAAGTTTTATATACATTTCTTAGTATACTTTATACTTTTCTACAATTAAACGTTTTCGACAGTTGAACTGTACTGACAATATGAAAAAAGTTCAGACAATGCTAAGCTAACCATCCTCCCGTAACCTCTCCTTAAGTAATCAGTTTCAGATTTGATAAACATATTGACAATTATCATTTATAAGTATTTTACTAGTAATGCTACATATAATACTTTGCAACTTAGGTTTTATGTGTATATCTCTCTGTACTTTTCCTTGATAAACATTTCAGTGTATAATCACCTAACTGGGTGGGTGATTATCGGAATTAATGTCTGTCTCCCACACTTGACTGCATGATCTATGTACACAGCATATGTACTATATGTTATAGTGCTTGCCACATGCCAGATGTGCTAGAGTTACCTTTCTCTTTCTAAGCCTTCATTTTATGTTGGTATATAAACATCTACAGTTGGCTTGTATATTCCACATTTACTCATGTACTATTGGGTCATGCCAACAGTTTTATCACAAACAATGGCGTAACAAACACCACAGTAAAAATATAATTTCCTTTTGGAAGTGGATTTACTAGGTCCAAGAGTAAACACATTTTATAATAATCCCATGAACAGATTTATCTTATTGATAATGTTTTGACAATCATACATGTATAATTTCTCAATATCCCCTAACATACAAGATGATTTTCGTAATATGTCTTCTCTCTGGAGCCTTGATGTCCAAGGGACAGGTATAATATAAAACTATTGGTTAACACCCTTTAAAATTTTGGGGAGATTATGCAAATTTGCATAAAGCACTCAAATGAAAGTACTGAATCAAAACAAAATATTATTCGAAAATAAACTTTCCCTCATGATGCAACATTGTTTCTATAAAATGAAGCTTGAAATCCAATTACAGAAGAGAATATTTAACAGGTTTCTGGCAGAGGCCTTTTAGAGATAGTTCTTTGTGAAAAAACACCCAATTTATTTGAAGCTGAAATGTCTCCTTACCAGGGTTAAATAAAATTGCAAGGGTAAAAATGAGATATGAGCCATAGCAAGAGATTCTACATTCAAAGCCAGGTGCTAATTTTGCCAGGGATTGAAAAATATAACCAAAATGTTTATGCCCATTCAAAAGCAGCTAAGCAGGAAAAGCTATTCAAACTGGCGACTATAGGCAGGAAAGAAACTGACATGTCTCCACCTATTGGCTTTCCACAGATAGTAGGTGAGGGTATTTTGTGTATGTGGGTTTTCAGTTTGTCCTAGGAAGTTTCAGAAAAGTCCATCTTTACGTTTATAACATACCTAACATGGTCTTTTGTATTCAGAAAGTTCAACCAGAAATGTACTAGTAACTAACACAAACACAATGATAGACATTTAAAAGTTAAATAGCAGTTGATTATTTTACATATAACACTGTCAGATTTGTACCTTATTAAAATTAAAAAAGTACATTTGCAAATGAAACTTAAGTAGTAGGTAAAAAGCATTTGAAAAAGTTGTAATATTCGGACTGTAAAAGTGGAAAAGTGTATGTTTCATTCTCTTTAGACAAATGAAAATGCTCAGAAACATGGCAAATACAGGAACACACCTATACAATTAAACCTGAAGGACATTTTATGTAAAAAGTCATTTCTGTTTATTAAAGCTTACTTATCTATAGTTCAGTCTTTGTTATATTCTGTAATGGAGCATTCAAAATTTGGCCAGAGTTGTTAACACACCCAGGTAGGATTAAAATGTAGGCACAATGACTCAAAAAGTTTACTGGACTGTGTACTGATTGTGAATCGAATAGTTATGAACAATCAAGTGTATTTCAGTTTTATCTATAGCTCAATATGAATTTCTTAACCTTTCAGTATAAAACTCCGTAGATTTGAGTTTTTTTTAAGAAGTCTAAATACCTTTTTTATAGTTATTAAATATGTTTAGACTCCTTATAAAGGATTTTTTGAGTAATAAAAACAAAACAGACTATAAAATATATTTTAATTGTTTTCTTCACTGATGATAAAGTCATCTTGCAGGGTGGATGTGGTGTTTCTGATATGTGGACATTTATTTGGTCCTTAATTTTTTTGTGTCTTTTTAGGGACGCACCTGCAGCATATGGAGGTTCCCAGGCTAGGGGTCGAACGGAGCTGTAGCCTCCAGGCTAAGCCACAGCCACTGCAATACCAGATCCAAGCTGTGTCTGCGACCTACACCACAGCTCAGGGCATTGCTGGATCCATAACCCACTGAGTTAAGCCAGGGATTGAACCTGCATCCTCATGGATCCTAGACAGATTTGTTTCTGCTGAGCCATGATGGGAACTCCTGTGCATTAATTTTTAATTAGGTGATGGTAGAGATATCCCATTTTATAAGATTTTTCTTTATTTTTAAGACTAAATTATGTTATAACTGGTATTAATCTGAATTTTTTCAGTGCTTTTTTGATTATGTAAAAGTACTACTCTACTAATTGTTTTGAAGTTCCAGAAAATTATAAGAGGAAAACAAACAAGCATAATCTTACCATTCAAAGGTAATCACTGATATCACTGTTTACAAAAACACTGACAGACTTTGTTTCCTCTTTTTTTAATAATAAACATGAAATAATGTATTCAATTCTGCAATCCAGCTTATTAATTTGACATAGTATTATATTATATTAATAATTACAGAAGAATTCTGTTTATTAATCAAGATTCTTTTGTTTGAATGTCACAACCACTCACCTGAAAGATGCTAAGGGGAAGAAGAACTTATTCATTCAGCCATATCCTAAAAAATGTCAGTGCACATAGCTGTTTCTCAGGGATAATGAGATAAAACCTTGATGTGTGACTGTTTTGCAGGATCTACTTTCCAAGTCTACTTTGTTATACTCTGCATTTTACATTATTTTTCACCGTACCTCATGTGTAAAGAGATTACCATTCCCATAACAATTTCACAGCCCTATTACGACTGGTATCTTTCATCAGGTAAGTGTGACTTAAGTCGAAGACATTTTTCCCACAGAAGGCTGTGCTGCCTCCATGGGACAGTGGTGTGAACAGTCTAACAACTGTTACCTGCTATTTTTAGCCACCACTACCTTTCCCTACTACTGAGAAATTCTCTCGGCATAAAAACCCTTTTCTATCCTGTACTCCCCCCCACCCGACACACATACACACGCAGCCTAAATTCCTCATAACCTACTAATCTTGACTTTCTGAAATATAGATCAGGTAAATTCACACCTCTTAAAATCTCCCAGTGGTTTTCCATCAAATCAAAAATAAACCTGAAATCCTTCCCATAACCCAAATGGTCATAAACGATCTTCTCCTGCCTACACCACTGGCCTCATTTCCTCCATACCTTACCTCACCATCATACATGTTACATCAACTAAATCATATTAGGTCCATCACTCAAATACATTAAACTCATTTTAAGGATTACTGATTCTTAAATCATGGTGTATACAACTCTAGAGTCAAGAAACTTTCAGAAGCTCCACAAGGTCAAACTTATTTTTCATAATATTATGACTTTATATGCCTGGTAAATTTTATTCTCTCACCATTTGTAAGAACTTCCCACAGTAGAATTTTCAAGAGTCTAACATAAACTATGATATCCCACAGATTGGAGGCAAAAGAAGATTTAAGAATACAGACACACTTATTAAGGCAGACATTAAAGAATTTTGAAAAAAAAATATACTAGACTGACATTACTGTCCACGTTTACTTTGGAAGATATCATTCAACTAAAATGTTATTGTTGTGGTCTGTGCACACTGGTCAGGAAAGAACTTCCAGACTAATGTCGGGGTGAAAAGAAAGAAGAGTTTATTGAGCCTGGAAAGGTGGAGAGAAAGTAGAGTTTATTGAGATAATCTAGCTCAGCATTAGGGAGAGCCAACACCAAAGAGAAAGAAGAGTTTAAGATGAGAGATGCTGCATGGGTAGTGGGACCACTTCCTGATGATTAGGGAGCCGATGCCACCCTGTGGTCGTGTCTGTTTTTATAACCCAGGGAGAGGAGAAGGCTCAGGATATACCTGCTGACCTGCTGATTATTTGGGGAAAGAGGAGTCTTACGATACACTTGCTGGTTGATTGGGGTATATACGGCCCTATAGGGCCTTGGAGGGCCAGAAGAGTAGGCCACGTACCTTTTCCAGTAGGGGCAGAAAGGAGCAGGACAGGTTGCTCAAGGTGGGAGAAGGGGCATTACAAAGAGATAGGTGGGGCAATGATAAGAACCTGGCGATTCTTGTGTTGGCCAGAGGCTTTGGGTTCAATTTCCTTGAAGGTGCCTTGAAACCCAACAGTTATTTATAGTAACATGTTTGTTTATTGTTTTTTTAAGTAAATTGTTTAAAATATTTCTAATTCTCAGCTTTAATTTCTAATATACCAAAAAGTGATTACTATGACCCAAAAAACAAAAGTCCTCAAATCAAAGGTCCAAAAAACAATTCCTCAATGATTTCTGAGAGTGAAAGGAGAGATTACCCAAAAAGTTAGACACTATTGCATCAGACCTTTGAGTTCGTTTTACTTCTGTTTAAAATAATTCCCCATGTAGAAATTATCATGCTAAATGAAGTCAGCCATACAATGAGACACCAACATTAAATGCTTTCACTGACATGTGGAATCTGAATAAAGGACAGACTGAACTTCTTTGCAGAACAGATGCTGACTCACAGACACTGAAAAACTTTTGGTCTCCGGAGGAGACAGTTTGGGGGGTGGGGGGATGTGCTTGGGTTGTGGGATGGAAATCCTGTGAAATTGGATTGTGATGATCATTATACAGATGTGATAAATTCATTGAATAATAATTTTAAAAAAATTAAAAAATTAAAAATAAAATAAAATAATTCCCCAAATTCTCACATTGTTTGTCCGTCATGCTCTTAACATGGCCTGTTTTTCAACATTCATATCACTACTCAGTCGTTGATGCTTCTGAGAAGTCCCTCCAGTGAAGGAGTGAAAGAGAAGCTCAGCATTGAGCTAACACTAAGGAACGGATTTTTAAATCAGATATTATAAATCAAAGATAGCTCCTAGAATCAAGGGTACAAGAAATTAACTGTCATGGAAAAATCAAAAAGAGTGGCTTCTGGTCATTCATTCCCACATGAGTCACATTTCCTTGAACCCAGAGTAATGAGGTCTCTAAGTGAGGGTTGCTTCTCACAGGGGACACCTTGTTTACGATGCCACTTTTGACACCAAAGCATTTTATAGCGAACATGACATTTTCTAGGGATCTAAGCCTAAAAAATGTATAGATCCTAGGTTTACCATGAGCAATCCTATCCAAGTATATCCTGCTAAAATTATTCCATAAAAGCATTCTATTCATAGCAAATATGGTTAGTCTATTTTTAGGGAATTTTTTGTCAACATATTTACAATGATATTAGATCGGATAATTTCCTTCCTTTCTCCCTCCCTTTCTTCCTTCCTTCCTTTTTCAGGGGCATCCCTTTCTTAATAAGGTGAAAAATGAGCAAATCAGCTACTTTAATACCATTCTTCCAATATTAGAACCCTATTCTTAGAATAGTACCTAAAATATAGTTAAGTGTTCAGTACTACATGTTATCTGAGTGCCTGAAAATCATTATTTCAGTGTTCTTGAACATACAGTTTGTGCTGTTCTGAAAGACAACTGGAGGCCCTTTTTTAACATCAAAATGAACATTCTTGCACATCTTTCTTGGTACCTAATTCTTTCCTTAAGTTAAATTTTCAGAAGTGAAATTCTGGGTCTAAAAACACATTTACATATCACATTTTTAGGCATGTAACAAAACTGCCATCAGAAAGATTATGGCGCTTTGCCTTCCTGTCAGTAGTACATAAAACTGTTTGCCAAGCCACCCTCTCTTATACATTTTGTAATGAAAGACTTTAAATGTTGCTAATCCTGTAAGCCAAAATAAAGCAAGTTTTTAAAATGCTGATCCCTTTATTAGTAGCATATAATGTTGTATGTGATTACAGTAATTTTTTATTTTTATCAATTCTTGATGTCTTATGTTTTTCTATAATTTTCTCTATATTATCTATCTTTTCCACTTGCAGGTTTATATATACACATATACATATTTTCACCTAGTTATGATAAGAATTAAATATACCACATTTCTGTACATATCTGTTAACCTCTGATTTTCTGGGTATAATTACCATTTTCCTTTGAATGACTGAACACAAATTCTACCACGATTTATTATTGATATTCACTGTCTTCATAGAGCAGGTCATATATAATCATAATGTCATAAGTTATAATTCAGCTTTAGATTCTCTACCCATAATTTTATAAAAATAATTGTAGCCACTTAAGGCAGAATATGTGAATACCTCCATGTATTCCTAGAAAAGTTCCTTTCTACAAACTTCTAGAAGAGATTTTCCATCTGTTTTATCTGAAGTCTTAAAACAGAAGTCATAAATCAAATATCTTCCAGGAACAGACAGGTAGTTTTAATGTTCAAAAAAAGGAGAGAGGTTTGGTGCCAATGGTGGCCAATTAAAGGATGCAAGCTCAACCAAAGCCAGCTTCATTTTGTATAATTATGTTCAATCAAACAAAACCTGTTTATGGCTGAGTCCAGATTCAAGTCTAATAGTTCCCAACTTTAGAGTTTAGTGAAAAACATCATTTCTTGTAGTTTCATAGAATAAATTCATCCTTGCTTAAAATATATATGCATGCTCACACATACGCTCAACACGACACATGCATATCTATATAATATCTTCACTATCAGTTTAAGTCAGACATGTGGATGATTATTTTTTACTTTAGTATTCTGTATATGCTAGAAACTTTGAAAGTGGCAATATCCAAAAAAAATCCCAAAATTTTCTGTAGCAAAAATGTGGATGTAAGGCTAGTTTGTACCTAACAACAAAAATTGTTATGAGATATATTTGTTTAATAACATCCTTCCCAACTAGAAAGAGTAAAGAAGCCATTTGTAAAGAATGAATATTAATTGTTCTTATCTCTCCATTTCTTCCTAGGACAAATTTCTCACAAAGTTTTATTTATTTATTTATTTATTTATTTATTGCAGTCATCTCATTTAATGTAGGTCATTTTTTACATTTGCATATTATACTGGTGTTTTAATGATGCTCATTATGGAAGTTATTCAGAAAATATTTGGGATAATAGTTTGAAATTGTATGTAGAAATATGATACCTTCTAGAGACCAAAGCATGTGTGTACTTTACTCTATATAACTTCTCAGTTAAGTGCATTTTAAATTGGAATTCAGCTCCCATCTTAAAGAGATTCTCTCTTTTCCAGCATTTGAAAAAATTGCTATAAACTTTAGATCTCCTGCCAACTAACAATGGCAACTGGCTTGTTGGAAGGGTTGGAGTTCCTTGTATTTTTCTTTTAAAAAACCCTTAATAATTAATTTTTCTGTAACTATGTGAAAATAATTCATTTTATTGATGTATAGCAATGAGTAAAAAGTGATATTTCCATTTATCTCTGGCTTTAATAACTACTGGAAGAAATAGAATGTCAGTGATTTGTTGACAGGATATTCTTCTTTTAAATACATCAAATGAGATATAAGGAAAATGCTTACATTTTAACAGTGTTAAGCACAAAATAGAAATATACATAAGAGAAAATACAACATGTACCTGTAATTAAAGTAAATGCATAAAGCAAAATGTTAATCATAGAAAAATTTGATTCAGTAATACTTAGATTGTAGGATTAAATGCACAAATTTGGTGAATTGTCTTAGATAGTCTAGCTTATTGATTAAAATTCATTCATTTCTTTATCCCTTTTAAGATGGTGAAAAATTTAATTTGTATTACTGAAGCAGAACTTTCCAAATATGTAAATATTAACTGATCCCTAAAAAGCTACATATTTATTTTTTTTAAAAAATTGTTATTGCTTGGCCAGAAAATTTCTGAAAAAGAAAAAAATTTGGAGACCGCTTTTAGATCTGGCAAAAATAATTAAACAGATCCAGTTAGCTGGAGAGCTGAGCGTGATTTTCACAGACATGGGAAATAAGGGTTATACCTGCCCATCTCAACCCTGGTTTGTAATGCTTGGCTTGCATTGGCTTTCAGCCATTTTCAACCATGGTATGAAAGAGGTATGCAGTTAACATTAAGTGACAAGGTCACCACTAATTATGTCCTGGAGGGCAGCCAATCTAGTCCTAAATTCTGAATTGGCCATGTGGAAAGAAATGGGCATGAAACATGAAAAATTGTTGCACCTAAATTCAGTGATGATAATACAATACTACACAGCTTCTACGATTTACAAAGCACACTAATGTGCAGAATTTATTGCAATAATCACAAGAGGGCAATGTTTTCAGCCACACTTACAAACAAGGAAATCCATGTTTAGAATCTAACGGCATGATTAAGATCAGAAAATTATTTTTTTAATAAAAATGAGTCTTTCTTAAGCAAGACAGGGAGAAAGTAAAATGAAATCCAAAGTGATAATTGTTTATTTGAGTTTGAAAGTGAGACCCATTATGAAATGGCAAAGTAACTTGATACATATAAAAGAAATTCTGTTTGCAGAAGGGATTAAAGAGAAAAAAATACAGCAAAAGGCGCCACAAATATTAAACCTGAGAGTAGATGACTTTTACAGTTTTGACCAAATATGTGATTCAGTAAGCCCTTGATTCTGTTTTGTTAAAGAAAGTCTATAATAAAATAACAAATTATATAAATTTGACTCATGATAAATCACAAGCCCTTATTTTCAAGACTGCTAGCTGCTCTTAATCATTAACTATTCTTCTTGTAAACTTGCTGAAAAAGTTGCCATTACTTTTCCAGTAATTACTTATTTACACTGTGAGCTGTTGAGTCTCTTTTCTCTTTTGTTTTAAAATTGAAACCTCTAATTTTTTCAGTTTGTTATATGTTGACACTATGAATATCAATGTAAAATGTATGTCCTAATGATCCTTAGTCATTTATATCTTTAGTTCTTATTGAAAGCTGTTCCACTAGCCCCATATCTACCAGATTTATATAATTCTTGAGCTAGGAGAACCCCCAGAAACACTTAAGACTACTCACTTTACTCAAAGATAAGATATAGGATTATAAAATTAACCCTCATTCTAACCTGAACAGAGAGCACATAGCCCAGCCACTAACATGCCACTATTTTAGGCAGGATAGCACTGAGAGCTAGACAGCTAATTTAACAACTCGGGTTTGATATTGTTTTTTCTTAGACAAATACCTAACCCTTCTTTGATTTACACCAAATAATGACAGGGTGGCTATTTTAAAATCATTCTAAAAGGAGGAGAAAAATATACTAGAGAAAAAATGCAGGGCTAATTATATAGTTCAGAAATGAATGCACAGGCCTCTTTTGGAACAATTGGTTTAAGTGAGTGTAAGAACACAGAGCACCCCACTCACAACTTACCAGAAGGTAAAACATTTCTAAATAAAATCCCCAAACTAATGATTTAAAATATTGTAGATTTAGTAATGGAATGTTTAATAAACTATCTGTATATTTCAAAATTATCCTGGCTATATATATATTTGTGATGTTAAATACATATTTACATCAAGGTAGAGAAAAAAGATTAAAACTAGAGTTTATTTTTTTAATTCTAAAGACTTTATATTTTTAGAGTAGTTTTAGAGCCAGAACAAAAATTAATAAGCTCCAGACATGTCCCATATAAATCTTGAGCCTACACGTATCCTGCTTCCCCCATTATCAACATTCCCCACTGGGTGGTACATTTGTTACAGCTGATGAACCTACATTGACACTGTCTTCACTCAAAGGCCCTCGTTTACATTAGAGTTCATATCTGGTGTTGACATTCACTGGGTTTGAGCAATTGTATAATGACATATCTATCATTATGTTATTATAGAGAGGATTTTTCAGCTCTAAAAATTCCATGTTCTTCAACCTACTCATCCCTTTCTCGCCTCTCCTAAATCCCTGGCAACCACTGATCTTTTTTACTACCTCCACAGTTTTGTTTTTTCTAGAATGTCACACAATTGGAGTCATACAGTATGTGTTCTTTTCAGCTGGGCTTCTTTCCTTTAGAAATATGCATTTAAGTTTCCTCCATTTCTACTCATAGCTTGCTAGATCATTTCTTTTTGGTATTGAGTAATATTTTATTTGTTGATGTGACAAATTACATGAATTAATTTTTGAATGTTGAAACAACCTTGCATACATGGGATAAATACCACTTTGTCATTATTTATACATATACATGGTTATATTTGACTTGTTTGTATTCTGCTGAAGGCTTTTGTTATCTGTTTATGAGAGATGTTGCTCCACAGTTTTCATTTTTATTTTGTAATGTCTTTTCTAGTTTTGGCATTAGGGCAATTCTGGCTTCAGAGGATGATCCTCTGACAATCAATTCCCTCAGTGTTTGTTTGTCTGAATAAGTCTTTATTTCTCTTCATGGGAGAAAAAATTTCACAGGGTACAGAATTCTCGGCTATTTTTTTTTCTCTTAACACTTTATTCCAGTCTACTTTCTTTTTGTTTGCTTGGTTTCTCAGGAGAAGCTGGATGTAATTCTTACCTTTGATCCTCTGTACGTAAGGTATTTTTTTCCTGTGACTTCAGGATTTTTTTTTCTTTGTATTTGATTTCTGCAGTTTGAAAATGATATGGATATAGACAGTGTTTTGGGTATTTATCCTCCTTGATAGTCTCTAAGCTTCCTGGATCTTTGGTTTGTTATTTGACATTAATTTAGGGAAATTTTCAGTCACTATTTTTCCAAACATTTCTTCTGTTCCTGTCTCTTTTCCATCTAGAATTCTCATTATTTACAGGTTATACCTTTTGTAGTTGTCCCAGATTCCTTGGATATTCTTTTCTGGTGGTGTTGTTGTTATCTGTCTACATTCTCTTTGTTTTTCAATTTGATATATCCTCACATTTAGAGGCTCTCTCCTGACCACAATGTAGTCCACCAATAACCCCATACATATTAATTTGACTGGGCTAAAGGATGCCAAAATAGCTGGTAAAATATTTTTCCTGGGTATGCTTGTGAGAATTTTTCTGTAAGAGATCAGCATTTGAATCAGTAGACTGAGTAAAGATTTTCCCTCACTGATGTGAGATGGCCTTATGCGATCTGTTTGGGGCCTTAATAAAACAAAGAAAAATAGCAGTGGTGGAAGACTGAGTCCTTGCTCTCTTGAGCTATTAAGTCCATCGTTTCCTGCCTTTGGACATCAGAAATTCTGGTAATTATGCCTTCAGACTCCAGGACTTAATCCAATGGCTCTCTGATTCCCAGGCCTTTGGTCTTGGACTAGCAGTTACACCAGCAGTTTCCCTGGTTGTCAGCTCTTCAGACTTGAACTAAAATATGTCACTGGATTTTTGTTTCTCCAGTTTGCAGAAGGCATAGTGTGTGATTTCTCAGTACTCACTAACCACAAGCGAATTTCTATAATAAATTTCCTCTTACACATATCTATCTGTCTGTCTAGCTAGCTAGCTATCATCTATATAACCTAGTAGCTCTTCTTCTTTGAAGAACCCTGGCTAATTAACCCATCCAAGGCATTCTTCATTTCTGTTATACTGTTTTTGACCTTTACCATTTCTGTTTGGTTCTTTAAGACTTCCATCTGTCTACTGATGCTGCCATTTCTTCTTTCATGCTTCCATTTTATTCATGAGAGACTTTAGGATATTAATCATAGTTGTTTTACATTCCTAGTCTGTTAATTCCAACATTCCTGCCATGTCTGGTTCTGATGCTTGCCTTGTCTACGCAAATTGTGATTTTTTTGCCTTTTAGGCTTCATTTTTTTTCTTGATAGCCATACATGATTTGCTGGGTAAAAGGAACTGCACTAAACTGTCCTTTAATAATGTGGTAGTAAGGTATAGGGGTTTGGGAGGTGCTATGGTCCTACTACAGGTATCACATTGTTAGTGAGCTTATGCCTCTGGAATGTGAAGTTCACAACACTTTGTCAGGTTTTTCTAACACCTTAGGGGGAAAGGATGGTTAGAGTGAGTTGGAGATGGGTATTTCCCTTCTCCCACCTGGAAGGTTTGAACCAGAGGTGGATATTTCCATTCCTCAGGTCATTAGGCTCTGATAATATCCATCCCAGCTAGTTCATCTCTGGTTAACCAGTTTTTCCTGAGAGTAGCCCTGTTAAAAACAGTTTTCTTGTATATTTCAAAATATTTCCTTTTGTCTGCCTCCTCCAAGAAGCAAGAGGGGAATTTTCTCTAATATTTGAGAATCTGGTTGAGCTCCTAGTAGTAAACAAAGTCATGGGGGCAGCAGACTATGACTGATTTGCACTAAAGTTTTTAACTGTCAGAATTGTCTACACTGAGCCTCCAACTATTTGTCAATAACAGCTCCAGTTTTCCTGTACTGGCAATTTTTCCCATGGAAGTTTCTGCTCTTAAGTCTCTACTTCATTAAGCTGTGCTTCCATTTATTGGCCTGACTCTCCAGTCTTGGGTGGAGAAGTTTGTCATGTGTCCTCAATCCCTGATGGATCCAAGAATTGTTGAATTTTCAGTCTGTTCAGATGTTTTCTTGTTTGGATAGAGTAGTGAGTTCCAAGTTCCTTACATTCTGGACCATAACTCAGAACTGATCTATTTTTTTTAATTTTTATTGAAGTATAGTTGATTTAAAATGTGTTATGGTGTATAGCCAATTAATTCAGTTATACATATACACAAGTCCATTATTTTTCAGATGCTTTTCCCACATGCATTATCACAGAATATTGTGTGGATCTTCCTGTGCTACACAGCAGGTTCCATTGCTCATCCATTCAATATACAAAAGCGTGCATATGCCAGTCTCAAACTCCCATTTCATCACTGGCACTATCTTTCCTTTCTGGTAACTATAAATTTGTTTTTGAAGTCTTTGAGTCAGTTTCTATTTTGTAAGATGTTTTGTAAGTTCATTTTATCATAATTTGTTTTTGAAGTCTTTGAGTCAGTTTCTATTTTGTAAGATGTTTGGTAAGTTCATTTTATCATAATTTGTTTTTGAAGTCTTTGAGTCAGTTTCTATTTTGTAAGATGTTTGGTAAGTTCATTATATCATATAAGTAAAACATATTAGTCTTTCTGACTTACTTAGTATGATAATCTTAGTTCCATATATGCTGCTGTAAATGGCATTATTTCATTTTTTTAAGGCTAATATCCCTCCCTTTGGGGGGGGGGGTATTGTAAATAGTGTTGCATTGAATACTGGAGTGCATATATCTATTCTGATTGTGATTTTCTCCCTATATGTGCCCAGGAGTGGGACTGCTGGATCATATGGTAACTCTATTTTTTTGATTTTTAAAGAAACTCCATGCTATTTTCTATAATGGTTGCACCAATTTACATTTCCACCAACACTGTAGGAGGGATACTTTATCTCCGTACTCTCGCCATCATTCAGTGTTTGTAGACTTTTTGATGATGGCCATTCTGACTGGTCTGAGGTGATAGCTCATTATAGTTTTGATTTGCATGACTCTAATAATAAGTCATGTTGAACATCTTTTCATGTGCTTTTTGACCATCTCTATGTCTTCTTTTGAGTAATGTCTATTTAAATCTTTTGCCAATTTTTGGGTTGGGCTGTTTTGTTTTTGATATTGGGATGCATGAGTTGTTTGTATATTTCAGAGATTAATCCCTTGTCAGTCACTTCACTTGCAAATATTTTCTCCAACTCTGTGGACTGTCTTTTTGTTTTCTTGATGGCTTCCTTTGCTGTGCAAAACTTTTGTGTAATTGGTTCCATATCTTTATTCATGTTTTTATTTTCACTACTCTAGGAAGTAGATCAAAAAAGATACTGCTGTGATTTATGTCAGAGAGTGTTCTGCCTATGTTTTCTTCTAGGAGCTTTATAGTATATGGTCTTACATTTAAGTCTTTAATTAATTTTGTGTTTATTTTTGTGTATGGTGTTAGAGGATGTTCTAATTTCATTCTCTTGCATGCAGCTGTCCAGTTTTCCCAGAACCATTTATTGAAGAGATTGTCTTTTCTCCACTGTATATTCTTTTACTTTATGGCTGTCACCATAACATATGAAAGTTCCTGGGCCTGAAGGACTGAACTTGTGCCATAGCAGTGACCTGAGCCTCTGGAGTGACAATGCTGGATCTTTCACCCACTGTGCCACAAGAGAAATCCCTCCATTGTTCATTCTTGTCTCCTTTGCCATAAATTGTCCATTGGTACATGGAAATATTTCTGGGCTTTCTATCCTCTTCCACTGGTCTATAAGTCTGTTTTTGTGCCAATACCATACTCTCTTTTTTTCTTTTTTAGGGCCACACCCATAGCATATGGAGATTCCCAGGCTAGGGGTCTAACCGGAGCTACAGGTGCTGGCCTACACCACAGCTCATGGCAATGTGGTATCCTTAACCCACTGAGCAAGGTTAGGGATCAAACCTGCAACCTCATGGTTCTTAGATTTTTTTCCACTGCACCACGATGGGAACTCCAGATTTCTATATCTTAGAATCTACTGCCCTCCAAAAACTTTAGCCCTTTGTTTCTATCTTGCCTCATTTTGTTCCCTTTTTTCCCTTCATTTGCCGTAGAATTTCTGGTTGCTGTTAGGTCTGAGTTATGAGAAACATGATAAGAATTTTAAGCACTGTACAGAAAGAAACAATGATACCATACAGATTGCCTTTAGTGCACTCGACCTCCCAAATATTTTATTCACTTCATACCAATATGGGAATAAAGTTATAGCCTCTTACTTCAAAGGACGTGCAATACACTAGTGGGATAAAAGCATGTACCATATTACTGAAACAGAATGCCACATAAGATGTGGGCCAAACAGGTACAGAGTGTTATTCAACTTAATTCAAGGAATACCAAATACATTAACAAGCACAGTGCTGCAGGCTGGATAGAAAATGATGTGTTCTTAGCAACTCTCTGTCTAATGAGAGACAGGAAAGTAAACAAACCATTATGATTCACTGAAAAAAGTGCTATGATAGACGAATGTTATAATAGTCCAAAAGAAAGTGCAATTCCCACACACCACTCTGCTGCAGGGCAGGCATTTTTAAAATTTATTTAAGATTTTAGAATAATAGAAGGAATGTCCAAAGATCATCTTTGAGAAAAGTTGCATACATATATTAAGTTATTTCTCTAAAACTTGACGCTGTTAAAGACTGCAAACTCAGGAAGAGGGAGTCTCAACGACTTTAATCTTCAAGACAACCTCAGTTCTCTCATAAATGTATTCAGTCAGCAAAATTCTATTAATCAAAACAACGGAGTTTACATATATCCTGGGTAACTTTTCAATTGGATAACCATAAGGTTAACTAAAATCAAATACAAAATTTTAGAAGCATAAACTATTAAAGCAGGAGGGTTTGGCAGAAACAAAATGCAGAGGGTTCCTACCTATCATTTTAGGCTCTCAGAATTTGTTCTTAATTTCAAAGTAAATTGCACTGGACATAGCTCTGTAATTAATTATTGACATAATACAATGAAGTCTATATCTTTACATTCTATAATTTACAGAAAAATTGAGCACAGGCTTCCTTCAATTCAGTCTCATAATTACACTTTGGAAGAACCATAATTTCAGTTTCATAAATAAGAGGAAGAGAGATTGGAAAAGATAAAAAATATATATACCAAGCTGGGTCAAGTCACACTTTGAGTCTCATCTTATTACAAGTCAGCAATTTTTTCTCACATTTCATCTCCTAGCAAAATCTTGGCTCCAGGTTTTGTGACTTTAATTTCTGACTCATTTTTTCTTATAAACTATAAGCTTTCTGCAAAAAAAATTTTATCCAATATTTCTCAGTTTAATACTGAACTTTTCAAAATATTATTTTTGATAAATATTTTAATACAAAATAAATAAACCTTCTAAAGTATTTAAAATGTCCCTCCAAAGGTATCTGCATCAATTTCACATACAGTTTTCTTTCAACAGAACTGTGTACTCATTATTTTAAAAATGTAGGCTCATGTCCATTCATCATACCCACAATGTTTAATTTTTATTGAGTATTAAAAGACCATTTGATTTTTTAAAAGATTATTTTAAAATATAGTACAAATATAGCTAAACTGATTAAAGTTATTACAAAACATATTAGAGGACACCAAATGTGTCTGTATTCACCTTGTCACATTTGTTAAAACTGTGTACTAATTTGGGCATGCATTTCCAATGTGACCAAAATAGCCCCTATGGGAGAAAAATTGGTTCCTGGGGGAACGCGAATGTTATATATTGTGATGATGCATGGTCCTCCAAAAAGCCACAGTACATCAACAAATACATGGTATATCTTTGGTATTAAATGTTATGGAGGTGGGAAATTAGGGAAAAAAGTCTAAAAGGGTAGTAGGGGAAAGGAACAATGATGAAAAAAATTGAGATATTCAGTTTTAAAGATTATATCTCAGTAGATCCCAGTATTCTATATTCTCTGTGTGTGTGGGCAGGGGGAAACTTTAGTTGTTGAATTTTTATGAAGTGGAAAAAGACAGGTTTGGAGTTCCTGTCATGGTGCAGCAGAAACAAATCTGACTAGGAACCATTAGGTTGTGGGTTCAATCCCTGGCCTTGTTCAGTGGGTTAAGGATCCGGCATTGCCGTGATCTGTGGTGTAGGTCGCAGATCCGGTGTTGCTTTGGTTATGGTGTAGACTGGCAGGTGTAGCTCTGATTTGACCCCTAGCCTGGGAACCTCTCTATGCCACGGACACGGCCCTAAAAGACAAAAGGACAAAAAGGAAAAAGAAAAAGGTAGGTTTAATATACAGGTCCATTCTATAGTTTCCACTTACCCACTATTTTAAAGCCCCCAAACTTTGCTTTGAAACTCCAAAAATTTTCATAAGTTGGCATCTGAAGAAAAACAAATCTAGATATCCCCGAAATCTCATTTTCTCCCTTCTTGTTGGTAGCTTAGCAAAGAGCTGTTTCAGGAGATCTGAGTTAACTCAACAGAACAAACAGTATCTAATGCCAATTCCAGGGCCTCCTCTCCCATTTCTAGTGAGGCCACTTCTGGTGACCTTCTAACCCCCACAGCCTCATGGTAACCTAGACAGCCCTACCCACCTGCGTTTTTCATCCTGAGTGAATATTTTGAGGGCAGGAGTCTTCTAGAGAGAGTTCCACAATGTATCCAGCCCAGTTTCATCCAGACTAAGCAGAAACCTGACATGAATTGATGTGAGGCAATTTATTGACTTTATTTATATCACTTAATGTAAATATTTATTTGCGTGACACCAGAAATCTTCATATATTTGTTGCTTGAACCTCACTAGAGCTATTATTAAATATATGGAATATTAAACACATTACCTTTCCAAAATTCAAAAAATCCTGAACTTCAAAACTTATCTGGCACCAAAGGTTTCAGGAAAAGATTACAAACATGAAGAAAATGGAAAGTTTTGACAAGGCACTTGAATTAATGCAAGAAGGAGTAAGGTCGGAGTAGGAAAAGTAGGAGATAATTTCTGTGAACAGTGGGTCTGTGGTTGACGCTTCAGTGTGTTGGATGAACCTTGGAGCTGATTTCCTTGATCTTTTACTGTGTATCCCTTAGGCCTGAGCATCTTCCAACTGGTGGTGTCTGTATCTTTTTGCCTTAAAGTTTCCTCTGAAGCCAAGGTAGGTTGTTCTCCTCCTTTCACCAGCAGTGTTCAAAAACTGACTAGTAGTATTTGGTGTATAAATCCACTGATTCCTTTAGTTTTTCAAGGTGAGTTTTAATTTTCCCATAAGGTTAAGTCATCCCTGTGTCCCAGAGTGTTGCTGGCTTAAGACCATACTCTAGAGTTCCCACTGTGGTGCAATGAGATTTACCGTGTCTCTGTAGCAACAGGAACATGAGTTTGATCCCTGGCCCAGTGCACTGGGTTAAGGACACAATGTCGTTGCAGCCATGGCATGAACTTAGATTCAACATCTGATCCAGGACCTCCATATGCCACATGGCAGCCAAAAAAAGAAAAGAAAAGAAAAGAAAAGAAAAGAAAAGAAAAGAACAGAACATGATCTACTGGCTGCCTTCACTTCCATTTTTTTGTTTGCACTTTTCTACTTGTGTGTATTGCCCCTCTCCAAATAAACTATGTGTCCTTTCTTTTCTGTTTCTGGGCTGGTCTTGGGGAAATTGAAACTAAAAAAAAAGACTTTTAATTTTTCCAGTCTTAGCCAAAGGCAGAAATCCTTTGGTTCAATCCCATAGTGATGTCAGAGCCTCTGTGACTTATTTATCTCAAATGCTGCTTGATGTCCTGCCTGGCTTTCTAACAATGCTTTTACATTCCTTATGATTTTCTGTTAGTCAGATCATGACTTTATAATGTTCCCTTTAAGCTGCTTGATTGTTTAAACCTGTTATTTAGTTATATAACCTACTGAAAATTATGGTATTCCAGCTGGATTGGACTCCCGTCATGCATTTCCCTTGCATCTAAAGGCTCCTCTGTGTCAGAACATCTCTTAGTTTCAACAGCTTAGATTCAAGCCCTAGCAATGACTAGTTTGCTCTATTCCACCATAATTACATGGGCTGTTTCCAGCCATTTTCAGAGATAGTAAGATCTTATGAATCATGATAATTATCACCATAAAAATTGTGAAAGACTAAGTGTCATGAACTATGCTAAATGCTTTATGTGTCATCTCTGTGAATCAGCTCAGTTTATCATCACTTTGAGACTGAGGATAGTGACATAACATGCCTGCGGGCATACAGCTAAGAAGGGGAGGGTAGCAATCTACCCTCAAGACACTTGACTACAGAATCCAAATGAGGGCACACAGCTAAGAAGGGAAAGAGTAGCAATCTACCCCCAGGACACCTGACTACTGAATCCAAGCTTTTAACCACTATTCTATGATATCTCTTATATACACCAAAACTAAAGAATTCTTGTCCTGTGGGGGAAAAAACATATTTGTTTAATGTTAATGGTTAGATTCCTTTTAGTCATAACCTCAGCACAATAAAATATCACTTTTTTTTTAGGCTATATACCAAGATTCCCAAGAGTAATGGCTATAAATTTGATCTGATCTTTACTTACTGTCTCTCACAGATCAAAAGCCATGACTAAGCAAGAGATATAAGCAACTTATGGTTACTACTTTAGCTCCAACTTTCAAACATTTTTGCATTATACAATTTATGATAAATAAAGCAAGTGTTAGAAACAGCCTTAAGCCACACAAAAAGGAACTAGATAAATATGCCATTAAAATCAGGGCTTATTTCATATCTCAAGACGATGTTGTATTACAAATGCTAGTTTAATAGTTTAATCACTACAAGATGCTTATGTGATTAATACCTACTTATTATTTAAATCCTTAGTAGGATTTTTTCTCCACATAATCACCCACCCAAACACTGGTGTTTAGCAAACAGGTATATGATGAACATTTAAGCTACTGTTGAATTCCTGCCTTGTGTCAGTCACCGTAAAAGTATTTTACATACATTATAACAATAAAGCCACCCAACAACCTTAGAGGATATAAATTATCTACATTTTCTTTTTCAAGGAAACAAAAAATGAAAAGATTTGACCAATTTCTCAAAGTCACAGCTTTTAAATTAAAATGCCAATTAGGAATTTACATTTCTCTTTCCTCTCGTTAGTTCTTTTCTAAATAATTTTTTTTAAATTGTGATAAAACATACATAACAAAAATTTTACACTGTAACCATTTTTAAGTACACAGTTTCATGGCGTTAAATACATTCACATTGCTATACAAACATCACTGCCATTCATTTCCAGAACATTTTTTCATCTTTCCAAATTAAAACTCTGTACTATTAAACAATAACTCCTGATTTTCCTATCCCCTCAGCCTTTGACGACCACCATTTACCATTTCTATAAATTTGATTACTCTAGGGACTTCATATAAGTGGAATCATATGGATCTTGTTCTTTGTTGACTGGCTTATTTCTCTTAGCATAATGTCTTCAAGATTCATCCAAGTTGCAGCATGTATAAGAATTCCCTTTTTTTAATAAGGCTGAATAATATCATAGTACATATATACCCCACTAAGTTTATTCCTTCATCAGCTGACAGGTACTTGCATTGCTTCCACCTTTTGGCTATTATGGATAACGTGCTGTGAATACTGATTTATAAATAACTGCATCCCTATTTTCTATTATGTGGAGTGTATACCTACAAGCAGAATTGCAGAACCATATTCTATCACTAATTTGCTGTGGAAATGCCATACTGTTTTCCACAGAGCCACCTCCCTCTTACATTTCCACTTGTTGGAGTTCAAGGGATCTGATGTCTTCACATCCTTATCAACATTTTTTCCATTTTTTTTTTTTAATAATGGCCAACACAATGAGGTTGAACAGGAATCCCACTTTCATTTTGATTTACATTTCTCTAAGGATTAGTGATGTTAAGCATCTTTCAATGTACTTATTAGCCATTTGTTTATCTTCTTTGGAGAAATGCCTATTCAAGTCCTTTGCCTATTTCTGAATTAGAATGCTTGTTTTCTAAGTATTGAATTGCAGTTCTTCATGTGCTATAGATATTAACCCCTTACCATTTATGTGATTTGAAAATATTTTCTCTCATTCCATACGTTACTTTTTCACTCTCTTAATAGTGACTTTTAATACATAAAAGTTTTTCATTTTGATGTAATCTAATCTATGTTTTTGGTTGTTGACTCTGCTCTTAAGTGTCATATCCAAGATATCATTACAAACTCAATGTCATAAAGCTATTTCACTTATTTTTCTTTTAAGAGATTGTAGTTTTAGCTCTTAGATCTTTGGTGGATTTTGAGTAAATTTTTATATGTGGTATGAGGTACAGATCCAAGTTCATTCTTTTCCATGTGGATATTCTGTTTTCCCTAAACAACTGTTAAAAATACTGTCTTTTCCCATTGAATGGTTTTGGCACCCTTGTAGAAATCATTTAATCACGTGTCAGAAAGTTTCTGGACTCTCTCTCCCATCTGTCTATATGTCTTTATGTCAGTACCACACTGTTTTGATTACTGTAGCTTTCTTAGTATGTTTGAAATCAGAAAGTATAAGACCTCCAAGTTTATTTTTCCAGATTGTTTCAGCTATCCAAGCTTCCATGTGAATTTTAGGATTACTTTTGCCTATTTATGCAAAAAAAAAAAACATTGGAATTTTTATATGGATTGTGTTGAATCTATATATTGCTTTGGATGGTAGAATCTATATATTGCTTTGGATGGTATTTCCATTTTAACAATAATAATTATTCAGGTCAATAAACATTGGTTGGCTTTCCATTTATTATTTTTCTTCTTTAAATTACTGGTAGTACTTAAATTATTGGAGCAACATTGGTAGTTTTCTGTGTACAGGTTTTTGCCACCTTGGTTAATTCCTCAGTATGTTATTCTTTTTTATGCTATTGCAAACAGAATTGATTTCTTATTTTTTTATATTGTTTATTGTTAGTGTTTGGGAAAACAACTATTTCTAAGTGTTAATTTGCTGCAAATTTGCTAAGCCTGTTTACTAACTCTAAGAAGATTTTATTCCATTTTTTGGAACTCTTTTTTTTGGCATATCATTTTGATGTATTACATTTCCTCTACAATTAGCTTGAATTCTAGTCACTGTCAATGGAGTTATGGCAGAGGCATAACCCTCATTTGTTTCTTCATCTCCAAAGGAGGGATTATGAAAATAATGATAAAATAATAACCACATATTTAAAACATAAATTTTTCCTTTTCTACGACTTTACTTGATTAGTCCTTTTCTACCACTTTACTTGATTGTTTCCCTGAGCATATCTATTAACTCAATCAAACAAAATTACCTAGGCTTATCATGGAACAGTTACATGCTAATACTTAATATCTGAGCTCCAGTTTTCCCTTGTAATACTTTGGTATGATAGAAGTTGTGAGGGTTCAATGAAGTGAATTAAGGTAATGGACAGTGTCTGGCTCATAGGTCAGTAAAGGGTGGAAAGTATTATCTCACAATGTCCTCACATAAACTAAAATAATATACAGGAAAATGTACTGTTATCCAGAAAACTCTCTATGTCAAATAATGCCTTTTAAAGCATATATTCTATTCACTGCCCAGTGAGGAAGACACTGTATCGCACAGGACTCCCCCAGGAACAATGAGTTTCTATTCCTGGCAGACAGACTGATCATTAAATAGTCTCTGCACTTGCCTCTTGCAATTGGATCACTAAGAACTGCCCACTGATCATGAGAAGCCCCATTATCTCTACAATCCCTTTGTCACTACTGACCAGTCCTTTCTAAGCACGTGTAGCTACTTCACATGGAAGCTCTAAAATGCAGAGTAATTCAGCCATAGTTTAATGAGGATTAATGAGTTTATATTTGTAAAGCATTTAGAATGCTGCCTGATACAGAGAAGGTGTGTTTATTCAATAACTAAAATAGTTATGTGAAAAGTTGTGTCCTACAAACGTCCTTTGTTGTCTGCTTAATTGGATGATTTTGTGTTTAGGCCTCATATAAAATCCCAACAAGAAAGTATAAAAACAGAATTCAGGATAGAATTTCAACAATTTGATTCTTTACTACTATCTGCATCTGCTAAGTCTTAATTGAAAAAGAAACACTTTACATATTTTGTAAACTATTTTGATAGTTTACAAAACTTGGCTTCAAAAATTCTTGAGGCTTTTTTTCTTCTCTCACACATCCCAGGATAAGTTGTGATTGCCTGGCTGTTTATTTATAAATATCGTATCAGTTAAACTACAAGCATTGATTAACTCCTTAGTGTTAAGCATGAGATGGTTATCTATGGACTACCATGGATTGGGGAAGTAGTCGTCTTGAAATAATAATTAGGAGATTTAAGACGAAGCATAGGTCAGTCCAGGGGAAGTCAAAGTCTTGCAGTTATACCAAACTGAAGTGTCAGTATTACAATTGCTAGAGAACAAGCTTCTTTAAGGAACTTCATTCACTTCATGGCACCAATACAGGCTAAAATTATGTTTGGTGTGGAGATAATGTGATGTCAAACTTTAGAGTTTAATAGGATATTCAGCTCACAGAGTAGCTTATGAAGAGTTCTAGTGATGAGTCTAGAATCACTTAAGTACTAGTAATCTCTAGTATGAAATGCATATATCTGAAAAAAAGCATCAGGTTGATGCTGGTGAAAAAACATCAGATGATGTGGAGAAATTACAACATGGAAAAGGAGGAAACTGTGCATCTCTCAAGAAGAGACTTTAATGAGTCCTTTAAAGAGCATCCTTGATATGTACAGTGTTTTTTTCTTCACAAAGTGGGTGCCTTTCAGAAATCAAAAAATCCTGGGATCACTGGTATTGGGGAAGAGAATAATACAGTCATACAAAAGCTGACTTTTTCTGTGCACACGAAGTGACAGAGCCATTACTAAGTTTGACAAATGTTCAGTTACTATAGCATTTATGGTGAGCCCGAATAATAATACCGATAAGTGAAAATGTTTACCATAGCTTTACAATAAGCTTTTGCGGTTTTTACTTTTTTTTTTTTTTTTTTTTTGCTTTTTAGGGTCCCTCATGTGGCATATGGGTGAAAATGGAGCTACAGCTGCTGGCTTATACCATCACAGCAACACAAGCCTATGCCACAGCAATGCTGGATCCTTAACCCTCTGAGCAAAGCCAGGGATCAAACCTGCATGCTCATGGATAATAGTCAGGTTTTTAACCTGGTGAGCCACAATGATAACACCAGCCTCCATATTTTTATAAGAAAGGACACCATAAAAACAGAATGGTTATTATGATGAATAAAAATAGTTGCTATAAATGAAAATATAACACTTTAAAATTATCCAACCCATCTCATATAAAAAGATATTTCTGAATTTGCCTTGAAATTAGAGGGCTCTAACTTTTATGTACATGTGTATATATACATATTTTTTTTCCCTGAAATGCAGGGCCCAGCTACTCATGTTGCATATAATAGTTACTCCATTTGAATGTAATGAATGTAAACACGGTTACCACAAATTTCTAAGAATTTGAACCTAACTTCTGCAGTAAACATATTAAGGCTCCATTTTTATATAATGTCCATAATCATTAATATAGTAGTTACTACATGTCTACTCTAATAATTTGTCTAAAAACAACATGCAAAATTATTGCTTGGTAAATCATGGGTTGTAAAAACTGAAAGCAAAATCAGGTTAATGTAAAATAATCATAAAGGGAAAATGCTTATTGAAATGCTATACTGCAGGAAAACAGTTCAAGAAAAAAAATGATTTTAAAAAAGGACCATGAATCACAGGGTTAGGCAGAGGAAAGTAAAGAATGATCATTACAGGAAGATGGTATTTGTACAAATAACATCAGAATGGTCTAAACATCCACTGAGTACAAAAAATAGAATAAAGGCACTGGAAGAGAACAAAAGAGAGAGAAGCCAGTCACAGCATTCCTTTCAATTCTCCCACCATGTACAGAAAACGATGATTACTTCTCTGTAGCCCAAGTCTCATTCATGGTCTGGCCACTGCTCACTTTTTCTATTTCATCTTTCACCAGTCCCCTCATCCTGCTGTGTGACTCATCTCCACGTCAAAGCATACATATGCCAAATTCCAATTTTACAGAAGTGCAGTATACTGCCAATAGTCCCCTAATAATATAGTTTCGAACTATCATGCTATTAGACGTTAATTTTCTCTGCCTGTAACGCCCTTCCCTTTCTTCTCCGTTTTGTTATTTCCTTGTCTAAATTCTACTTGTGAGGTTCTTGATGGCAGAAGCTGTGCTTTATTCTTTTTGTATCCACAGTTCAGGCCACATTGTAAGGTCTAAATAAATTACAGAAGTGTCCTACTAAAATAATGGAATGGGAAAAGTAAAAGGCATCAGAGAGATGAAAATTATTTTAATAGATACAAAACAGAATTAGTTCAATTTAAGAAATTACACATTATAAGCTAAAAAGGGGAGTTTTTGCTGAATTAATATTGCTTATTGAGTTACGTTTCTAGAAGAAAAATTGGGATAAAAGTATATAAAGAGAAAAAGCACTGAATCGGAACTCAAGATACTGAGGAAGTCCCACATCTATTGTTAACCAGTTCTCTGATGAGAGAAATAATGTGTCATCTGATCAGCACGAAAAAAAAGAATACTCTTGCAGGCTTTTCTTCAATATATTTGAGTTACTAACATATTTCAGTTCAGATTACTATTGATTTTTGCTATGTCCTATGTAGCAACAAGTTTCTTAAATAATAATGAAGTTAATAGATTTTAAAATTTTGAAAGGTTTCTGTTTTGATGTCTTACATGTGCTATACCTCAATAATATGATATGGTAGACAACACATTATGTTGAAGCAATTAGACAGGCAGCAAGAGGTGCTGGGAGTAGCCTCGGAGATCAGCTTTTGACACATGTCTGCTTTACTATGGGGAGTCTTTTGTGCTGCTCCCTAGTATCCAGTTTTCCACTCTTTCTAAACATATGGAAGACTGAACTTGCTTGGGTCCTGGAGTTCAGGTGTTTCTAGTACTAGATAATGAGGTAAGGGAGCTAAATGCCAGATTATTTCTAAGCTGTAACTTTTAATTCACAGTATGATAAACTCTAGAGTTCTCTGCCATGTTAGGGTGATTGCGACATTTTGGAGATTTATAAATTCACATAGATTTCAGTTTATACCTGTGAGATTCTCACATAAATAACAGCCTAAAATATGTGACATTTGATTAGGTGTTCATGGGTAGGTAATAAGGTATATGTTATCAAAGGCCCAAAAGAGATCAGAGAAGGTTTACTAAGAAGTCAAATAAAACTGGAGTTCCTGTTGTGATGCAACGGGTTAAAAACCCAACCGCAGTGGCTCGGGTCACTGAGGAGGTGCAGGTTTGATCCCTAGGCTTGCACAGTGGGTTAAAGGATCCAGTCTCCTACCACAACCATGGCATAAGTCGCATCTGCGGCTCAGATTTAACCCCCGGTCCAGTGAGGACAAAAAAAAAAAAAAGTCAAATAAAATTTGGGCCACTGGTCCCCCCACTTCTACTGGTCCACTTTATAGCTTAGGAGGGAACCCAGTAATATATTCCCATTCCCTTTACAAGTAAACATACTTGCAAAACCTGTAAGCATCAGGTATTGTTAATCTCCTTCCATAAAGATCACAATTTTTTTTCCTTTTTTTTTTTTTTAACTGTAACTTGCTTTCCATTTTTCTTCATATTGAGTGGGTTTAGAGTTGCCACAATGGTTCTTCCATTTGTCTAAAGGAAAGCTGAGTTGGAGATATATTTAGTTTGAACTTAATGAATTCTAAGACTCTGACTCACAATTTATAGCCAAATTGTTGTTAGTCATGCCAGTGCAGAAATGTTTCCCAGAATATTTCTGCCAAGTCACTTGGAGTTATGCAGTAAGAATATATCCCGTAGCACCTGGCACTAGAAGGAGGTGAATTGTGGAGGAGTGACAAGTCTGGTACATTTAAAGTTACAAACTAATAAACGGAATATTTTTTAAATTATCAAATTGTAAAAGTATAAGCAGAAGATTTGTCTTATTACAGAAGCCTAGTCAAAACTAAAGTTCTCTCCTATCAATAATATACAAAAATAATGTGATGTATTTAACTATAAACACACAATGCATTTTTATAAGAATTATAGAATTTAGCAGATTTCTTCTAGTACTAACTGGGCAAAAAAGTAATAATGGGAAAAAAAGTAGTTGTGGGGCAAAAAGATGCACCATTACTACCAACAATAGTGTTTATGTGGATTAAGTCTTAAGTGCTAAGTGTCCAATTGTCAATAATTTAAACCAGGCTCTACCATGCTAATGAGAAGGTAGATTTACATTTATAGTCTCAGAGAAAAACTTAGTATAAAATTTAATATAATATGAATATGCAATAAAAGATAATACAGTCAAAAAGGCAGAAAAATTATATATTTCAGATAAATATATTCTTAAAATTTGTGATACCTATGGTATTTATTATGATTTGTACTTGTAATTATTTTTTTATTTATCTTCTCATTAAAAACATTCAATTTTGTACCTAATGTTGTGTTTATACTTTGGAGCTACTTTTAAAAAAGGGATGCTGAGCTGCTTCTTTGAACACTTGAATCAACAACTGATTCATATCTATAGCAATATAACTTTTAGAAAAAGTTTGTTTTGGATAATTTGGAACCCAGATAATGTCTAATAAACTTTTAACCCTGAAGTTACAGGCTGAAATACAGAAACAAGAATCAGCTCATTTTTATTGGCTACATTTGTTAAAGGATTAATAGGAAGAGATGAGCTCAGAAAACCATTGGCAGTAATGAATGAAAATATACAAAAGTCCCTAAATTCAGGGCCCTAAAAATTTGGGAAAAGAAACTACTACATAATCACAGATAGCAAAATGTGTCATTGAAAACCAAAAATAAAGATATTTGTGAGTATCCAAAGCAGTTTTATTATCAATGGTAAAAAACTAGAAATAATTCAAAAGTTCATTAATAAGTAAATATAGACATCTTGTACTTTGCAAAATGAACACAATACAGCAATAAAAAGACATGAAGGTCAAAATAATTATGCTAAATACAACAAAAAATTTGAAAAAACTAATTTTATATAAAATTCTAGGCAATTATACTAATCTGTAGTCACAAAAAAAGTAGATCAGTTCTTGCTTGAGGGTTGGGGTAGAAGGGAGACTATGTATAAAAAGGCACGAAGGAAATTTTGCAAGTGATGCACATGTCCATTATCTTGATCATGGAGATCCTTTTGCAGGCATGTACATAAGTCAAAACTCAACAGACTAGACTTTAACTGTGTAATTTATTGCCAATTATATCTCAAAAGATTAAAATATTACTCTGAGAAAGAAAGGCTGATTCGTACTCAGTTTTGTTATAAGGATCAAATCAAGAATATGACCATCAATTCATTACTAAAGTCTTTGAAGGAATGGAACTAGTGCCCAGAGTACCTTCGCAGCTGAAAATATACACACGTGCATTTTCACAAAGTTAACTGCACATGTGGATTTCCCAATGAAGCCTGAGAGGGTGGCATCTATAACTGAGTCAAATGTAACAGTGAAGAAATGGTAAGGAGAGTAAGACAGACAGGATCATTTTCCACGTGGCAAAAATCTTTTTAAAATATTTAACCAAAAAAAAGCAAAAGAGAAGTAAAGAAAAGAACTTGAATATGATTTGTCCTATGTTGCTGATTTGACATCAACTAGATGATGAATTCACTCAGGTTTTAGAGAATTCAAGCCATGTTTTAGGAGTAACATGGGCAAAAAAGCATGGAACCTGGAGTTAAAATAGGTTTATGTCTGAGGCTTATAACAACTTTTGATTCCAAACCCAGAGAATGTAAAACAGCAGCAGTGATTTCTAATGCAAATACAGGCTTTGGGTGATGATGATGTGTCAAGTTAGGTCACTAAATTGTTGCAAAGTACTACTCTAGTGCAGGATGTGGATAATAGGGGAGGCTATGCATGTGAGGGGGATATATATATATAATATATGGAGAATCTCTCTACCTTCCTTCAGTTTTTCTCTGAGCCCAAAACAGGTCTACAAAAACATAACAATAATCATTTTTTTAATTACCAAAAAGTGAACTATATCCACTAAAAACTCTTGGTTGCAATTTCCTGTAAGCAGGCTGTCTACTGAGAAAACCGACCTTCTCACCCATCCCCTAGTATCACCTACAACAAGAAAGGTATGCCCTTCAATGTCCACTTTCTTTGCAGTGTTAATTAAGCAAGGAGGCCCTTAGACTGAGGGAGCTCTAATGCCTTGTCAGCCTACATAAGCAAACCAAAATCTAAGCCTGTAAATGCCTCAACATTATAAAACCAAAACCAAAAGGCAATCAATCACAAATAGACAACTTTAAGCATTAGAAAATCAATAATTTCTTGGCTCTGCTTCACTTTCCCTCTAAACAAGTCTCTCCCTGAGTCCCCATTGCTGTAATGCTCCTGACTACTTCTGACTTGCCACTGCCTTGATTGGAGTTAATTTCTCCACAAGTACACTCTTAAAATGGTTAATAACTTTCATTCTTCAGCTTATTGTTTAACAGTAGCCAGCAGTATTAATCCTTTTTGTTATCTTTAAAAAAAACAAAAAAAAACCAAAACACAGAAACTGAAAATATAATGGGACAATGGTTTTAAACAACAAAAAGCCTATCGGTTGCTTGATTGACCTCCCTGGATTTGGCATGAACAGGCTGGTGAGGAGCAGCAGCTTAGGAAAGAGGCATCGTACCAATACCCACAATACTTTAAATGGAAAACGTGGAGAAAGTAAACCAGCTCTTCTGGTAAGCCACTTCGTTACCTGTCTGGTGTTAATCATCCTGCCTTCCAATATGGTGGGGAAAAGATACGCCATTACAAGAATTAACCACAGAGATGAACCCTATTCTAGGAATCTCAGACATTTAGTTCTTTGTAACTTAGAAAAAAAACGAAGATAAAATAATTTAGAACTACAGGCCTCCTGTCCTTTAAACTGACACCCTTCCCTGTCTACACATACAGGATAATATTTTAAAAGGGTGATATCTGTCCACAGACAAGATAATTTAAAAAGGGTGATATTTATTGTTGCTTCACTTCCATGTGTTGGTAAAACACATGTTCACTGACATTAAACTCCTTTTCAACAGTTATAAATCGATAGATTTAAGGATATGTTTTTTTTACTTCTATTCATGTGAATACATATAGAGTATTCATAAGAGGATTTTATAAAGTATCATCAACACCTCATGCTCTGGAGTAAAAGCAACTATTTGGACATTCAGACTCTAATATTTACTTTGGATAAGCCACCTAACCAGGTATGTCTTTAGTGTTCTTATCTATAAAGTAAGCACAAGAAGATTATCAGCTAAATGCAGTTATTCAAATGATTAAATAAAATAACCAATTTTATGGGAATAGCTTGATGTCTAGTCCATTATGAGAATTTTAAAAACTTCTAATGTTTTTAATTACATGAAGAAATCAAGCTTTGAAGTTGTCAGAACTTGTTTTAATGTCTCAGACATCAAATAAATGTCTCAGACATTAAATAAATAAAATGTCTCAGACATTAAATAAATAAAACAATTATCTTTGCCTATGGCCTCCACAGACAAAAGAGGGCAGGGACTGGAACTTTTCTTAGGAGAATAGCACTGTTGTATTGATTCATGAATTTTCATGATTTTTTTCAGAAAATGAAGTATGATCTGAAGATTTCATTGTATATGAATTACTCTGAAACTATGAGGAGGGCGAAGAGCTAATTAAAAATATTTTCTGTAGAAAATCTTTCCTTGGCCTAAAGCCAATAGATCAGAAAGAAAAAAAAAAAAAAGGCAGCAGCAGCAAAGAAGAGAGTAGTCTGGTACTGATGAATTTCTAATGAACATTGAGGGTCAACAGGTCAGGCTATAATAGTGGAATGGCCCATAAATAATCTTACTGATTTTTACTTGCAGTCATATATATCTTTTATTCTCTCTTCAAATGCAAGTGTTGGTAGGTTTTGAAGAGTGGAAAACTGTCAGTTTATGATTCTATAATAGGTCGACTAATGATTAAAATCAAAAGATGTGTATCAATACAGTTATTTTGTCAGAAATATAAGTAGTATATAAAATATAATAATAGATGTGCAATTATTCACAGTTGATTTGATTCAAGGAGTTGAGTTTAGGCTAGTTTAAAGGGATTTTCTTTTCTTGTGTTTTGTTAGCATTTTAAAAAAATGTTTTGTAAAGAAAGATAAGGCAAAGCCCATAAAAATTCAAGAAAATCCATGATAAAGCTGAGCTGATGCTGTATTTAGATTATAGGAAACTCTTGGACCTGGGCAGAAGATTCTGTGGCTCTTTATGTAAAGGTTTCTCCCTTTTCTGGACTAATTTATCCTGTATCACTCCAGCTCAACATGGTCCAGAAAGCCAGGAGTATAATTTTTTACAAAATGTTGCCCACCAAGTCTATATCAGTTGAAGGTAAGCCATCTATAAAATAAATATGCAAAAGTGCCAGAGCTTACTCTCCAATAGGTGTGGAATTCTGAGGTAATAATAGAGAAAAATTGTATTTAAATTAAGAAAGACACCATATGATATTACTTATATGTGGAGTCTAAAATATGGCACCAATGATCTACCTACAAACAGAAACAGATCATGGACACAGAAAGCAGACTTCTGTTTGCCAGGGGAAGAAGGAAGGAGTGGGACAGGTTGGGAGTCTGTGGTTAGTAGATGAAGACTGTCGAATTTTGAGTGGATGGACAATGGGATCCTGCTGTATAGCACAGGGAACTATATCCAGCCACTTGTGATGGGACATCACGAGGATAATCTGAGGAAAAAAATGTATATGTATGTATAACTGGGTCACTTTGCTGTACAGCAGAAATTGGTGGAACATTGTAAATCAACTATAATAAAAACAAACATCAAAAAAAAAAGACATTTGAAAAACCAACCCTGTGGACAAAGTGGCAAAATATGAATTGCATGAAACTATTGTAGGAAAAACATACATAAGTGGACCACACTGTCTGCATCTGAATACAAGCTTCTGTAAAAGAATATTCAATATTGTAAAGATATCGTTTCTCAGATTTCATTTCTCTTAAATATTTCTATACCTTTTAGACAATTCCAGTAAAACAATCTCCATGGGAGGGGATGGAGGACAGTATAAGAAGTGCACCCTTCCTGAGAAAGATACAGAAAGGTAATAGATAAAAAGTAATTATCTAAGATTAAGGTGATGGATTTATAATAGTGAAAACAGACTACCATATTCTGGGACAAAATACTGATAAAAAGATGAGGGAAAGTCAGTTCCCTGATCCTGTTTTGTTCACCACTGTTTCCTTAGTGTTAAGCATAAGGCCTGGACGTGGCACGCCCCATTCGCAGTTGTTGGTTAGCTCTGTGTGTGTATAATTTCCCATGCACTCCCTGCCCTGTTCTCTCTCTCGTCTCCATAGGTAAAGCATGATCTTGACTCACTGTCTCTACTTTCTCTCTTCCCATCATCTCATGAATCTATTCCTATCAGGCTTTTACCCTCACCTTTCTACCTCAAAGAGTTCTCTGTTAAAGATTAGCAATAACCTACTCAATTCAATCCCACAACTAAACTTCCAGAGACATTGTAACTTTTCAACAACCTTAATACAATTAATTATTCGTCCATCCCAAAATAATGTCTTTACTTAACACTTAAGGTATTACATACTTCTGGCTCAACTTTCTCCTCAGAGGTAACTCCTTTCAATCTTCTTGGTGGTTCCTGCACATTCCTGTGACCTCATTTTATTAATGTCCAAAGGTTCTGAGAGCCATCCCTTGGATGTCTTTAGTTTTTCAGTCTACTTGCTCTCTTCATGATCTTACCTAGTCTATGTCTCCCAAATTCATATACTGCTAAAGCAATCTATGCTCCCAAATTCAGAAATAAGAATATTCCTCTCACTATATAGTATTTCAACTGGAATGATTAATAGGAACCTTAAAATTGTCCAAAAGAGAGCTCTCAATCTTCCCCTCCAAACCACAATGCTTATATTTGTATGTCTCCATCTCAGATAATGACAATTCTGTCCTTCCAGTTATTCAGGTCAAATAACTTTGTGTCATCCTGGACCCTTCTTGTTTGCTCATACCCCTGATTCAGTCTGCCATTTCCATATTCAAATATTTACAGAGTCTAAACATGTTTCCACTCCACCTGCTGCTTTCCTGTTTAAACCGCAATTATCATTCATCCTGATCACTGTAACAGGATGAACCTACTTGTACAGTCTGTTGTCAAGGGAGCAAAGTGATCCTGTTGAAGATACATCACATCATGTCACTCCTCTTCACAGAATTTGCCAGAGCCTTCCTATCCCATTCAGAGTAAAAACCGAAGTGTGTAAAGTTATCTAAAAGGCCCGACACAATCCCCCATAGCCACTCTGGCCTTGTTCTACTCACTCCAAATACTGTTTTTTCTACTTTTCCTTGACCTGTTTTCTCTACTTTTCCTTGATCTTATACATGTGTCATCTCAGGCCCTTTGCAATTGCTGCTTGCTTTTGTCTCCAGTTATCAACATAATTTGTCCCAGTAATCAGCATTACTTTCAGATCACTGCTCAAATGTTACTCAGAGAGAACTTCTTTTATTAGCTATCATATTTATATGTGCAACTTTCTGGAGTTCCTATTGTGGTGTAGTGGAAATGAATCTGAGTAGGAACCATGAGGTTGTGGGTTCTATCCCTGGCCTCGCTCAGTAGGTTAAGGATCTGGCATTGCCATGAGCTGTGGTGTAGGTCGAAGTCGCAGCTCAATCCTTCATTGCTGTGTCTGTGGTGCAGGCGGGCAGCTGTAGCTCTGATTTGACCCCTAGCCTGGGAATCCATATGCCACAGGAGAGGCCCTAAAAAGCAATAAATAAATAAATAAATGTGCAACTTCCTGACTTCCCAACACCCTCTCTTTCTCCTCTCTAGTTTTTCTCTTTTCTCCAAACCATTTATGCCACTAACACACCACATATTTTACTCATTTTTGCTGTGTGTTATTCATAACCCACTATTTCAGTATAAACTCCTCAAAGGCACAGATATTTATCTTTTTGTTTTTAACTGCTATATTCCTGTAGAGCTGAAAACAGTGTCTACCTCAAGGTAGGAGCTAAAGATGTATTTGTTAATTAGTATTAAATAGGAAGTTATTAATGCTGACAGGATCATTTTAGGAGTTCGGAGGAGAGGACATTAGAAATCACAAGGATGCCTAGAAAGATATAACGGTACTAGCTTTGGATCTTAAATGAGGATATTGTACATGTGAGGAAGACAGTAAACAAAGGCAGCAATATGCCACGAATGTGCAGACACAGTTAGCATAATTATCTGGAACAGGTGACTGGTGTTGGAGAATGGTAAGAAATCACTCTACCAAACGGTTCTGGTCCCATGTGATAGAACAGTACAGGGATCTGCCCATTAGAGAGTTTTAATAAATGTTTCCTTTTTTAAAAACAAAACAGAAAAATAATCACATTCTCAACACTGAGAAAGACCAGTGGACAATGCTTAAAACAACCTGGTGCCATGACTTCTAAAACATTCTAAAAGCAATCATTCTAGAGTTCCCTTGTGGCACAGTGGGTTAAGGATCTGGTATTGTGACTGCAGCAGCGGGGGTCACTGCTTTGGCACAGGTTTGATTCCTGGCTCGGGAACTTCCTCATGCTATGGGTAGAGCCTCCCCCTCCCCCCAAAAAAGGAAAAAGTGTTCATTTTGAGAGGTGAAAAGGGAACAGCAGCACAAAAGCCTTTAAATTAATTTCTGGCTAAAAGGATTCCTGTGTTCACCCGTGTATTTCGGCCTATCCGTATCTCCTTATTTCACCGTTTCTGTGCACATAAGAAAACTTCTAGTTGCCACGTGGGAATTCCTTTGGTTGACAACTGTTTGTTTTTTTCTGGTTGTTGGAACATGTTCTTTCCACGCACAGTTGTTGAACACTTAATACTGCCTATACTTAGCCCTGATCTAATGACTGACTACTTGAAGTTGGTACATGAATGCCCCCAGATGATTTGTTCCTGAGGTGTGATAACTCTGGGATGCAGCTGACTCTCAGAGAACCCCAGGAGAGTTAAGCTCTAATTACACACAGTGGTCACTAATATCTCAACTTTCAGGCTGCCTTCCCATCCCTACCTTACTTTCTTACTGCCATACAGATGTGTTAAAACCAAATCCTAAATAGACTATTTACTCTCTGATACTCTTACGTCTGTGTTTGCCATGGAGTATACACCAAGTCAGACATGTTGAGCCTTTTGCAGAAATCTAAATAGTTTATGAACATAACAAAACAAGTTCAATAGCACTGAGATTTTCAGAATTTTCATTGCTGATCCTTAGTTACTCTTTTAATGATAATAACTATATCTTATTAAATGGGGTGATCATCTAGACACAAATGAGTAGCATGCCATAAATACCTTGTGCAAACACTAGTTTAATTGTGGCAGAGAGGAAACGAGTGCTAAAGAAATTAGCAGTCTGGCTAATAAAGGCACAGCAGGCAAGTCCCTTAAAGGCTTTCTTCTCTTGTGCTGACCCTTGCTATCTCACTTGAGAAATTGTTTCATTATATCATCAAGTAGTGTGGACACAGGCCAATAAGCAGCATGGGGTAAATAAGCTCTTTAAAGCCTTAACAGAGTCCCATTGCAATTAATTCTCTTAAACATCACTGAGGTCATTTACGTCAATGCTACATTTCCACATATAGTCAACTGTCTTAAAACATAACAATATTTCCTTTTTTATTTCATTTTACCATAAGTCCTCACATATTTATTTGCCATTTTTTTAAATTATAACATATAAGGTTGACTAATTCCCAGCTATATTAATTATTAATGGGAAGTACTTTCCATTGTCAAATTCTGTCCACTTAAAGATGTTCTTAATGATTTGATTTATGACCATTACAGTTCCAGATGTTTTTTTCTGATAAAAACAAACTGACGCATATGCAACTAATAAAGAGTTTGTAAAATATTAATTTCAAAAATACATATACTAGTATGTGGGTAAATAAAATTTGAGTTAGGTAAGTTTTTTTTTTCCTTCTACTTCCTTTAAAGTTCTACACTGAAACTTTGTGCAAAGAAAACTGATTAATCTGGAGTTTCGGTTGTGGCGCAATAGTTAACGAATCCGACTAGGAACCATGAGGTTGCGGGTTTGGTCCCTGGCCTTGCTCAGTGGGTTAACGATCCGGCGTTGCCGTGAGGTATGGTGTAGGTTGCAGACGCGGCTCGGATCCCGCATTGCTGTGGCTCTGGCGTAGGCCGGTGGCTGCAGCTCCGATTAGACCCCCTAGCCTGGGAACCTCCATATGCCGCGGGAGCAGCCCAAGAAATAGCAACAACAACAACAACAACAACAAAAAAGACAAAAAAAAAAAACTGATTAATCTTACACTCTTCAACTGAACAAAAGAGAGAGCAAATACTGTTGCATCAATTTAGTTTAATGAAAAATAAATTATAGCATAATGGTTTTAGGGACAGTGTTCCTTATTTGGAAAAACATTCAAAGACTAGTAATTCTCAAGCCTTCAAAGGAGAAAAACCCTAACACTGACCAAGTGAGGCTATCTTCTATAAAATATTTATTATAGGATTGGTTGCTCTAAACAATATTTCTAGAGTAAGATACAAAGATAAATGACTGTCAATTCAGAATGTTCATGTAAAACAAAAATCAATTGTTAAAAAACTCTTCTCTGTTTTACTACAAAATATCAGTGCAGTGATGAAAAAACCATTAAAATAAACAGTGCACACTTAGAATATTATATTACCACTCCATAAATTTTATTTATTTATTTGCTTATTTACTTATTTTTTGTCTTTTTACCATTTCTTGGGCCGCTCCCATGGCATATGGAGGTTCCCAGGCTAGTAATGTGTTTTATGAAAAACGCAGAAAATAATGATTAGTGAATTACTGTATTAATTTTAATATCTCATTACCTCTTAAGAACATAAAATCTAAAATTTGCCTTTTAAACTCAGTATTTTGTATCTGAGAAATAAAATCTCTCAAAAAATTCTGAGAGTAATTTTATTTATTTTTATGTTACAGAGCTTCTATGTAAATGGATTTCATAAATTTTGCTTCGTCTAATACATCTGCAAAACAATCACAATAATTAACACTAAAATAAGTTTCCTGATTTTGAAACGTATAAAAGTCATCTCTATGCTTATAGATTTGGAGTATTCCTAAGAAAGCATCATAATTGGCAAAATCTCCAAATCTATTTGATAGAAAACTTTCCTCTTTCAATTCCCACTCTCATCCATCTGCCTGATAAACTGTGTTCAATAAAATGCTAAGGATTTAAAAATGTTTACGAATAAAATGACATGACTAGGACAATACTTTGGGATATAGATAGCACCCACACGGTAGTGCAGGCAATATATTACAATTTTAAGACACTACCACCCCAAACACAACAGATTTGACTATTTTGTTTTGTTTTGTTTGCATATGTTGCTTAGAAGTATAGTGCCTCACTTCGGAGTGATGGAAGGTTGACACCTAATATTCTGGGGTCTAGTTCTGGATATACCCAAAATAGAGACAAAAATTTTCTATGTTGATATTTGTTAGTGGGAAATTTTTTTTTTTTGTCTTTTCGCCATTTATTGGGCCGCTCTTGCGGCATATGGAGGTTCCCAGGCTAGAGGTTGAATCGGAGCTGTAGCCCCAGGCCTACGCCAGAGCCACAGCAACGTGGGATCTGAGCCGCGTCTGCAACCTACACCACAGCTCATGGCAACGCCGGATCTTTAACCCACTGAGCAAGGACAGGGACCGAACCCGCAACCTCATGGTTCCTAGTCATATTCGTTAACCACTGCGCCGCGATGGAAAATTTACTTTGTAGATAACTTTATGTCTTAGATTTGTTGCCAAAGTATGTGCTTAAAGTTAATTGTTGGAACAGCATCTATAACTTGGAAATCCAGTAGGATATACAGTAGCTCTTTAGTTATATACATTCAGAAACATGTGATGTGGTTTGTACTGAGCAAAGTGACAGCTCTCCTAGATGCATGGTTCCCTAAGTGGGAATCAATTTGACTTCCAAGTTTAAATAGTGTTTCATCTGCAGAAATTAATTATGAATTAGTAGAATTTTATAAGGTACTTTTTTAAAATTTCATAGACTGTGTGTGTTGAAGTCACATGCAAAGTTACAGAAAGTGGAAAATGTTCCTCTACTGAAGAGGAAACAATGAGATCAACACATTTTTCTATTTTATCTACACATACACACACACCCCCACACATCCAATATTTGCACCTAAGGAAATCACAGGAAAAGAAGCATACAGTTCTTTATTCAATGATTATAACTGCTTGCCTTAAAATTGTTGGAATCAATGAAATACCACATACAACTATATTTTCTTTTCTTTTAGAGATTCATAAATCCTGGTCTATTTATCCACTTATTAATTACTTTATAAAATAACCATTGATTGAACATGGCAGAAATATCCATAGCCAGAATCTTAATTTGCATATCATGAGGCATGAACAGGACTTTCCTTGCTTAGTTCATGATATAAGTAGGAGCACCTGAACCAGTTAATAAGATACTGGCCACTACACATTTCCTAAGAGTTTTTGAATTTGATGAAGTTTTGAAATCTAAGTATACATTCTAGTGTTAGGATTTAAGACCACGTATAAACAAATTCTTCCAAATGGCTTTCTCTGTCGATGACGTTTTGTTGAGTTTATGGTAAATTGGAAGCTATTTGTCTCATAACATATAAATCAGATCTAATCTCTGATGACAGATCTCAAAGTTGACCTCAGTCTCCTAATAGGGATAAAAATAATGGCGAGACTCTCTAATTTTGAACATTGGTATAAATGATGTTATATTCCAAGTATAACTTTAAAATCTGTCCCATTTGGCAAGATCAATTTGAATTTGTATCTTTAAGGGGGATCTCTTCTCAAGCCATAGCATGCTATTTGTTACTGCTTCTAAAAGATGTTTTAAACAGCTTCATCCAGGATATTTCATGGATTCTTAGTTTAGTAAATTTTATTTTATTTTATTTTATGGCTGCATCTGCAGCATATGGAAATTCCCCAGCCAGGGGGATAATCGGAGCTGCATCTGAGGCCTAGGCCACAGCCACAGCAAAGCAAGATCCAAGCCACACCTGCGACCTATGCTGCAGCTTGCGACAACATCCCATTCTTTTACCCACTGAGCAAGGCCAGGGATCGAACACACATCCTCATGGATATTAGTTGGGTTCTTAACCTGCTGAACCACAACATGAACTCTAGGAAATTTTATTTTTGATTAGAAAATAAAATGTTTAATTTACTTTATACCACAGATTATATATGTAGAAAATTACCTGCCATCTCTGGGTTGCTCACTGAAGATTAGATTTTTAACACTAAATAATGAGAAATTGGAATACTCTACAATCATATTTTTAAAAAATACCTTAAAATGATCAACATTAAAGGAATTCCTATTGTGGCTCAGTGGAAACCAATCTGACTATTAACCATGAGGAAGCAGGTTCAATCCCTGGCCTCGCTCAGTGGATTAAGGATCCAGGGTTGCCGTGAGCTGTGGTGGAGGTCACAGACATGGCTCAAATCCCATGTTGCTGGGGCTGTGGTATAGGCTGGCAGCTGTAGCTCTGATTCAACTCCTAGCCTAGGAACTTCCCTATGGCTCAGGTGTGGCTCTGAAAAGAAAAAAAAAAAAGATAAAAAAGAAAAAAAAAGATCAACATCAAGTCAATTCATTATTATATATTCTTTTTCTAGAGCATTTCATAGTTAGGCTGAATAATAATACAACTTTAATGGTTTTAGATTCATAAAATTCAATAGCTCTTTGTGGTTTATACTATGCTATATTTTCTCTAACACATCATCTGTTCTATTTCAAATCAATCTTGATGTAAAAAATGAGAATAAACATGATTGTAATTAGAGAGAGTTTGTTAAATGTGCTTTAATAGGTTTTATTATGAGATGTGTCTAGTATACCAGCAGAAATCAAGACCAGCATACTGAGGAAAAAAACATAAACAAACCCCATGGTTAGTGAGTAGATATAGAGCTTGAAATTATTTGGTCTAGGAAGACATCTAAAATACAATTTGGTACATACAGAAAATGTAATTAAATGATAATTGCACTGAAGCACAATGAGTATGAGATAAACAGCTTGTGAATCAGTAAACCATGAGGTGTCAGGCTGAGGTATTTATTGATTTATGATTCATTTCGCTTCAAGTTTACTCCATTTCTAATTCACTTGGAACTACTGTATTATCCTTCATTTGGAGAGCTGGGTGAAGTGACTGTATCATTTCATATGGGGAAAAGACTGTCTGAATTAAAACCATCTTTAGTTTTTATGTGCATATACTATCAATTTTTTTCTATTTACTCATCAAATCAACAGGCTATGATATATAACCACACAAAAATTTGTCTATTAACATTAAATCTGTTTACATCAATGCAGAAACTTTAGGACAACATACACTTCTAATGGATGACAATCCTGCAATTTCGTTAATTTGAGACATTAATATTATCCTGTAATGCACATCCTACCACAGGTTCTAACAAAAAGCATTTTACAATTTAACCTAGGAAAAACTGCACATTTTAAATAAACCAGACATTCTTATTATTGCCAGGTAGTGTCATAATTAGCTTCCACATAGATAATTTATAATACACACACACATATATTTGTTGCTACAGTGAACACCTTCATATGAATCCTAAGAACTCATTTCATGTTCACTGGTCACAAGTAGATCAAAAAGCAAAATTCACCTTTTTCTCCAGCAACTTAAGCAAGCACCATTATTAACACCTGAATTAGAGCACTGTGGCAGCACCCCTCTCTGAAAGCATCTGCCGTATATAGAATACTCATCAGTTGTCTCTTTACAAAATAAAAAACTCTATTGTTGTGTTCAATCACAGAAAGCTGTCAGTTTACCAAGGATCATACCGGAAAAATGAAAAACTTGCTGCGGTGATTAAGAACTACACAATTTATGTTTGAATTTGTACCAAACACTTCTCAAATAAACTAAGAAAAATAAAGCACAACTCTTACTATTCAGAAAGGGAGTGTTTGCAAATTATTTGCCTTTTGACTCAAGTTTTAACTGCCACCCTTCATCATGTTAGCACTTATACAATTTCAGTAAAATACTGCTGTTGAAAAAAATGATGGTTAAGGTTAAAAGAAGTATCTGTCATTTCCCTTAATCAAATGAAGAAAAATGATCTATATCCCATGCCTGTCAACTCATGAATTTATTCAGTCAATGGCTTTGGATTGGTATTAGAACGTTTAACTTCTTGTCTTGACACATTTAAAATCTTGGCTTAAGTCCTTCTCTTGTACACATTACTATTTTTGTCATCAGTCCTAACTTCACTGATCATTGAAATGCAAACTGTATTGCCACTAGTTCAAGTTTCTCCCCAGTAAGTGAAACACATCCATTAAAAAGATATTCTGGGGTAGATATAGATCCTTGATTAAACACTTGGCAACATATGGCATGACACCTGTCCTTGCCTAAAACATTTCCTTGTTATCTTGCCAAATGAAAAATAAAAAGTTACTTATATTTAATGCTGTGAAATCCTCAACAGAAACACATTCTGAATCCCCCTTCTCTCACTGGGAAGATTTCCTACCAAAAGAATAGTTTTTGATTCCTCATCACTATAGTTTACTACCCATGGTTTCTCAGAGCCGAAAAGATGATTTATAGATCTTGTGTTAAAGCCTTGCTTTCCTATACGCAGTTCCATGTATAATACTTAAGAGTATACTTTTGGGCTTTGTTGTTTGGTATTTTAAAATTTGGTTTTCATGCCTTGAACACGTGTTTTCACAATATAGAGCAAAATGCACTGTATTTTGGCAAGAAATAAACAGTTGATTTATGAGCATGTATGGCAGAGGTTTTTTGAACAAATTAATTTCCCACAATGAAATGTTACTAAAAAGATTATTTGTGTATGAAATCAGTGTCTAAAGTTGCTAAGGCAAACTCAAGTTAGCCTATACCTGAAGATACAAATATATTTGACTAAAACATTAAATCCATGTCCTGCATCAAGTTATCAATCAAAATAATTCCTGAGAGGCCTGTATTTTCACGGTTATCTCTGTCTCTGAGCCACTGCTCCTACTGAATTGGTTCAGTTCATGGATGCTCTGCTCCAGGGCACCCTGTCCCTTTCTAAACGTCACACATGCAGATGGAGAACTGAAGCCCTCTCAACCTCATTATACCCTGATACCTGCTAACGGTGCACACGTACACACACACACACAGAGCCCTTATCTGTAGCAAAATTTACTGAAGTGTACTTTCACTGTAGTAGATTAAGTAATGAAAAGGAAAGTTAAATACCCTTTATCCTAAAACAATACAAAACAAAATATCAAAACAATATATAAGCTATACATATGTGTATTCTGAGAATTTGAGTACTTATCCCTTTTCAAGATTACAATAAAAAGAGAAAAAATTTTTAAAAATTTACCAAAGTCAAATAATTTTGTAATTAAGGATAACTGTCATTATGTAATATAATCTTATAATTAAGTGGAGAAATTATAACTAGAATATCTATACCCAGCAAGCATAAATTTGATTTAGACACTATTTTTTAAAGTATGGCTATAAATATAGACAGAATTACCCAGAAAATATATTATATTCCTTTTCCTCCTGGAAGTTGGTGTGTTCCCCTCTTGTTCATGTGTATTTCCCCTAAAATATATATAAATGAAGAGACTATATCTATACATAAGTATACATAAATCCTATCATAGTGTGAATTTTTTTCAGTGAGCTTTATCCACTGTCTGTTTCAAGTTTCATCCATTTGAATACATTCACTGATATGATCTATTCAATTTAATTATGAACAGCATTTCAGTGTGTAAAATACTACAAGTTATTTATTTTTTCCCTGCTGATGTATATTCAGGTTGATTCTAATATTTGACCCCCAAGAGTGCAAATGTTCCTGCTTCTTTGCATCCCAGTACTAACTTCACAATTGGAAATTCTTGTCTACGTGATGAACATTGAAAGATATCTTGATTTAATGTCATTGCCTAAAGATGTAAAGACAATTTTAGTTTGTTTTCTAGCCATTATGTTTTCCTTTTCTCTAAATTTTCTCTTCGTATCAGTCACAAATGATATATTACATCATCTTTGTTACTGTCTACGCAAATTGCAAAACTCAAGGAAAAAAGATTATATTAACATTAGCATACATTATCTGAACAGAAGAGTTTACTTACAGAATTCCTCAGCAACTTTTGGAGCAAATTCAGAATTCTTTAAGAATACTAGATTAGGAATCTACTTCTCTCTCTTTTCCCCACTGCTTCTCTTTCTCTATTTCTGTCCTTTTATCCATCAGTTTGCTCCACCCTCTTCTCATTCCTTTTATGTGGATTACTAAACTCTTGTGATTCAAATTAAACAAGGATATGGGTATGTATTCCAAAGTGAAATCCTTGATGACAATCATAATAATTCATTCAGAATGCTGCAAGTTTCTTTTATTTTACATTAACCACCCTTATGGAAGGACATGGGGCTTGGAAATAAAAATCCTAAAGTGGGGTATTTATGGGAACTTCCAATAGTTAGCCTTGAAAATGTAAGTCTGAACTCTTTTTTGAATTTATTCTCTTTATCCCTTCTCTTTCTCTACCCCATTTCAAACATACATCCTATTTGGGTTTTGTGCTAAGTAATTGCCCAATACAATATATATATTTACAGAGTATAAGGATTGCCTCAACACACTGTGTCAGTGGGAAAGTGACAGCTTAGGCTCTGGTAAAAGGAGCAGCTCCTAAGGGCACTGTCTCTTGCCTGTCTTACTAGTGTTATAGAAGAGGGTTTATTTAAATAATGTAAATAACAGAGATGGAGAAGACAAAGAAGTGTAAGGAAATGGGAGCTGGTCAGGCCAGGCTTAGGAGCAGCTGAGGGCCATTTATTACCTGCATAGGCTTCTGAGAGGAAGCACTTACTTCAGCTAGATATAGACCATTAGCCTTGCCCTGTGGTACAATTAAGAGTCCTAAATCAATTCACTATACCCATCTTTCTTAAAAACAAAATACCTCATTGTTTTCTGATTTATCCTTTAGAGGTGTAATAAGGGAAATGATACTTAAAGGAGCTTTTATATCTTTCAGGTTAGAGTTAACTTAGGTGCCCTACTGTATCCCAGAGAGGATAAATCCTGACCCCAGCATATACCCCTGACTTCCCGGGGGAATTATTTCAACACCAAATTTGGCTACACTATAGCAAGTGGCATATCACTGTCCTCAGGCAACAACCTAGATGCTTCCTACATTTATCCTAAGAAGTCAATTTCAAAATTAATCAATATGCAACATTGATATAAAATGATAATTCAAGAGTATATATATATATTCTTTTTTCCTTTTTGGGCCGCACCCATGGCATATGGAAGTCCCTAGGCGAGGGGTCAAATTGGAGCTACAGCTGCTGGCCTACACCTCAGCCACAGCAACGCCAGATCTGAGCCACATCTGTAACCTACACCACATCTGACAGCAACACAGGATCATTAACCCACTGAGTAGGGCCAGTGGGTTAATGATCCCACTGGATCGAAACTGCATCCTCATGGATACTAGACAGGTTCATTTCCATTGAGCCACAATAGAAACTCAGAGTAGATATATTTTATTTTAAGGAATTAATTAACTAATCAATTGCATATATATTTACCTAAAATATACTCTATTTCAAGAAAATTGTTAAATACTAGGGATGTGACAGTGAATTACTCAAGTGTGATCTTTGGCCTCAAGTTATTATACTCTATTCAATGGAGTGGTACAAAGACATGCATGATGGTGGGAACGTAAATTGTTACAGGCACTATAGTAAACAACATGGATATGCTTTAAAAAATAAAAATTGCACCATCATATGATCCAGCAACACCACTATGATTATTATCCAGAAAAAAATGAAAGAATTTAAAAAGATACATGCACTCCAATATTTGTAGCAGCACTGCTTACAACAGCCAGGACAAAGAAGCAACTCAAGTGCCCCTCAATAGACAACTGGATTAAGAAGAAGATACATCACATTTTCTCAATCCAATTGTCTTATGATGGCACTTGAGTTATTGCTTAGTCATAAAAAAGAATGAAATATTCCCACTGGACCTAGAGAATATAACAGAGAAAAAAATCAGATGGAGACAAATACTATATATCATTTATACATGGAACCAAAAAAAAAAAATACAAATGAATTATATACAAAACAGAAAGAGACTCACAGATAGAGAATAAAAAAACACACAAAAACAAAAAATGTGTGGTTACCAAAGGGTAGAGGGAGGAAGAGTGGATAAATTAGGGGTATGAGACTAGCAGATAAAAACTACTAAATACAAAATAGTTAATCAACAGGTTATACTGTATAAGGAATTATACCTATTATTTTCTAATAATCTACAATGGAGTGAAATCTGCAAAAATACTGAATCACTAGAGTTCCTGTCATGGCTCAGCAGTAATGGACAAAACTAGGATCCATGAGGGTTCGATTCATGGCCTTGCTCAGTGGGTTAAGGATCTGGTGTTGCCATGAGCTGTGGTGTAGGTTGCAGACATAGCTTGCATCTTGCTGTGGCTGTAGTATAGGCCAGCAGCTGTAGCTCCAATTTGACCCCTAGCCTGGGAACTTCCATATGCTGCAGGTACAGCCCTAAAAAGAAAAAAAGAAAAAAGAAAAAAACTAAATTACTGTGTTGTACACCTGAAACTGATACAAATATTGTAAATCAACAATACTTCAATTAGCATGGGAGTGCCCATCATGGCTCAGCATTTAATGAACCCAACTATCACCCATGAGAACACAGGTTCGATCCCTGGCCTCGCTCAGTGGGTTGAGGATCTGGTGTTGCTGTGATCTGTGGTGCAGGTTGAAGATGCAGCTTGGATCCTGCATTGTTGTGGCTGTGGTGTAGGCCCGCAGCTATAGCTCCAGTTGAACCCCTAGCCTGGGAACCTCCATATGCTACAGGTGTGGCCCTAAAAAGACCAAAAAAAAAAAAATTCATGAAAAACAAACATGTAGAATTCCACTAAAAGCTGAGTAACAGGAATAAATGTAAAGCTATTCCAGGCTTATGGACTTGAACAATTACTATTGTTAAAGTGACAATACTACCCAAAACAATCAATAGATGCAATGTAATTCCATTAAAATACTAATGACATTATTCATAAATCTAGAACAAAGAATGCTAAATTTTGTATGCAAACACAAAATACCCTGCATGGCAATAGCGATTTTGCAAAAGAACAAATCTGAAGGTATCATGCTCCCTATTTCAAACTATTACAAAGCTACAGTAATCAAAATAATATGGTAGTGGAACAAAAACACATAAATTAATGGAACAAAATAGGGAGTCCAGAAATAAAGCCATATTTATATGATCAATTAATCTATTAGAAAAGAGGCAAGAATATACAATGGGAAAAAGAGAGTCTCTAGTAAATAATGTTGGGGAAAACTGAACAGCTACATGCAAAACAATGAAACTGTCTACTTTTTACACCTTACACAATAATAAACTCAGAGTATATTAAAGACCTAATATAAGACCTAAAACTATTAAATTTCTGGAAGGAGACATTGGCAACATACTCTTCTATATTGGTCTTAATTTTTTTTTTAATCTGTCTCCCTGAGGAAGGACAACAAAAGCAAACATAAAAAATTGGATTACATCAAGCTAAAAAATTATCACAATGAAGGAAACCATCAATAGAATGAAAAGGTAACTGACTGACTAAGCAAACATACTTGAAAATAATACTTTCAATAAGGGGTTCGTATCAAAAATTAACAAGGACGCATACAACTCAAAAATCATAAAAACAAAGAATTTGATAAAAAATGGGTGAGGGACATGAGAAGACATTTTCCCAAATGAAATATACAGGTGGCAAACAGGCAGATGAAAAGATGCTCAGCATCACTAATCATTAAGGATGTGCAAATCAAAACCCAAATGAGCTATCACCTCATATGTCTTAGAATGGCTAATGTAAAAAAAGGCAAAAAATAACAAGTGTTAGCAAAAATATGGAGAAAAATAAAACAACTCTGGTGCAGCACTTTTGGTGGGAATGTAAATTAATACAGTCAGTCTGAAAAACAATATGGAGGTTTCTCAAAAAATTAAAAATAGGGAGTTTCCATTATGGCTCGGTAGTTAATGAACCCAACTAGTATCCATGAGGACACAGGTTCAATCCCTGGCCTTGCTCAGTGGGTTAAGGGTCTGGCTTTGCCATGAGTGTGGTGTAGGTCACAGAAGCAGCTCAAATCTGGCATTGCTGAGGCTGTGGTGTAAGCTGGTGGCTATAGCTCCAACTGGACCCCTAGCCAGGGAACCTCCATTTGCCATGGGTATGGCCCCCCAAAAAAGATTTAAAAAATTGAAAATAGAAATACCATGCAATTCAGCAATTTCAGGTCTAAGTAATTTTTTGAAGAAAACGAAACCGCTAATTTGAAAAGATATATGTACCCCTATGTTCATTACAGCATTATTTACAAAAGCCAAGATATGAAAGCAACTTAAGTGGCTATCCATAGATGAATAGATAAAGACGATGTGGTATAGACACACACACACACACACACACACACACAATTACTCAGCCATAAAAAGAATGAGATCTTGGCACTTGTGCCAACATAGACAGACTCAGAAGGTATGATGCTAAGTGAAATAAGTCAGACAGAGAAAGACAAATATCATATAATAATTTTACTATATGTGGAGTCTAAAAAACAAAACAAATGAACAAACATAACAAAAAAGAAACGGAGTCACAGATACAGAGGAAAAAACTGTTACCAGAGAGAGCGGAGGAAGGGAATGGGCAAAACAGGTAAAGGGGAATAAAAGATACAACTTCTAGTTATAAAATAAATACAGGGATGTAATGTATAGCATGGGGAATAGTCAATATAATATTGTAATAATTTTATATGGTGACAGACTAAAACAACTTGTGATCGTTTTGTAATTTAGTAAAATATCAAATCACTATGTAGTACACATGAAACTAATATAATATTGTAAGTCCATTATATTTTAATTTTTAAAAAAGTGCTGAGCTTCCATAGGAATAGAAAGTCATATTAAAATAAATTTTAAGTATCAACTTAGGTAAAAATTAGAAGGCATCAGGGGTACATAGTGAGTAACATGAAGGAGGCAATATCTAATGCAAGACTACAATCTTATATCCATAAGGATCTACAAATACACATATTCAATCATCTAAATTTTTTTAGAAAATTGAATTATTTATGTGATTTAGGTTGTACAAATATTTACTGTCTTTTTAAACTTCACACTTTATGTTAAGAGTTATAAGAGTTACTACATAGTAAGTGTATTACTCTTACAAAAGTTGAATTGTTAGGGCCTGTAAGCACCACTTTAAACTATGTATCTAATATCTACCACAACATTTAAGTCATTGCAGCTGCGCAATAGATGCAAGTTGAATGTTCCAATGTATGCTTTGCTTGAATTTCAATGGCCAAGAAATGTTGCTGCCATCAAACATAATACAATACAGATGTGTGATTTTTTTTCTCTGGACCAAAGAATGCTTATTAAACAAGTCTCTTTAACTTTTGCCATGTCTGTTTCAGAATTCTAAACATTAAGTTGTCAAATTTTATTTCACTTGCTTCCTTCTCCATAAACCAGATTATCTGTATTTGAGTAACGATGATAGCATCAATATAAAGACAAAATATTTTGATCTTTAGAATTTGTATCTTGATTTACAATTGAAAATAAATCTCCAGCAACTTTTAGATAATATGCTCATGCAATAGAAAATGTCAGAAAAATTTAAGAGTTTGACTAATAGCTATTTAAACATAAATTATGTTAAAAATTTAAAAAGATGATCAATTGAAAGATATGGAAGCAATCTAAATGCCCATGAACAGAGGAATGGATAAAGATATTGTGGTAGACATACACAATGAAATATTATTCAGCCATAAAAAATTTTTAAATGTTATTTGCAGCAACATAGATGGGACTAGAGATTATCATAAGTGATATAAGTCAAAGAAAGACAAATAGCCTATGATATTATTTACAGGTGGAAACTTAAGAAATGATTCAAATGAACTTAATTATTACAAAGCAAAAACAGACCCACTGACATAAAAAAAAAGTGGTTACCAAAGGGGAAAGGCGGGGGTAGAGGGATAAATTTGGAGTTTAGGGTTAACATATATGTTTCCTTTGCTTCTCAACAGAAATCAGACTCATTCTATTGGCTCAAACAACACTGTGCAGGAGGACCCTTATTGGAGACAAACTCAGAAGGTCCGTAGCAAAATTTTAGCACTCCACCTGGGGTGAACTGTGGTTTTTTTCACCTGCGCCCATCAACTAGGTTCTGGGCTCACCCTGGCTCTGGAGAGGACCATGTAGACTTGAGGATGTTCATGAGAGGATGAATGACTCTGGTCTTTGCGTTACTCTGAAAGGGTAGGATGGCAGCAGCCTTCAGCAAATTCAGAACAACTGTCCAGAAACTCAATACCTGGGTGTAGTGTGCACACACGGTAGCCCCCAGAGTCACCTGGACTAACCCCCCTTGAGGGGACCTTACTATGTCATCATTGGGGATTGGCCACTGAAACTCATGCATGTCTGCCTGTTGCCTCTGGTGGGCCTTCCCATGGTACTGGATAGCCAGTGACAATGGGGACGAAAGGGAGCCAAGGCAGTTTTGCCCACTGTCTGGCCAGCAGCGCTGTCTTCATGACCCCTATATGAGGCAGTAGGGGCCACATCAGGGCTTTTGCCCTCCTCACAAACCCCGGGTAGCCTTCTCCATAGTCACATTTGGTTTGGTAAAGGACAGTGGTGAGCCCCATGAACCAAAACCAAGACCATACTAGGAAAAGGCCCTGGTCATAAGCACTGCCTGACAAAATGGAATATGGTCACTGAATAAGCAGGTGAAACATTGCCGAAGCATACTGAAGCTCTTAGAAGCAATAAAGTTTCCAAAAAGGTGGCAGCAATTCATTGTAGGGATTACCAAATGAGGGTTGCAGAGGTAATAAAGGGAAACAACCAGGCGGATGCACCTGTGGAAAGGGTGGCCCTAGAACCAGTAACTTGATAACTATCCCTTGTACCTGGAAGACCAGATTCATCCAATTATTCTCCAATTTACACAAACGTCTTCTAAGAATTAGACAAAACCCCAAAATGGGGCTTTAGCAGAGATCTAGGAGGTCATGGGTGGCTAGATGATGAACATGGACAATACCTCTTGCCCCAAACTGGAGCTTATCAAGCCATCAGCAATGCTTGGCAAGAAAGTCACTATAAGAGGAAAGTCCTATGTAATTGGCTGACTTCATGGAAAACTCCTGGCATGAAAAGGATAATCAGCAGAATAGTTGAGAACTGTCCCATCTGTACAATCAACAACCCTGACACCAGACCCCCGCACGAGGACCCCAGATCAGACCGATTCAGAACAGAGGGAAATTTCTTGGGGAAGATCCACAGATTGATTTCAGTTTCATGTTCAGATTACCAAGTAATTTTTTGGTGCTAGTAGATATATTTTCTGGGTGGATAGAAGCATTCTCTGCTATAACTGAAATGGCAACTGAAGTGGCTAAGGCATTTCTAAAAGAAATAATTTCTAGGTTTGGGCTTCCAGGATCTCAACTAAGTGATGATTCAACATTTGTGTCTCAAGCAATGAAAGGGATAAGGAGAGACCTGGGAATTAAATGGGTGTGCATTCAGCCTGGAAACCCCAATCATTAGGAAAAGCAGAAAGATCCAATCAGAACTTGAAATGGGCCTTAGCCAAGCTATGTCAGGAAAATCAAGAAAATTGGATTATGGTGTTCCTGATTGCCCTGCTTCGCAGATCACTAGCCCAAAGGGATAAATTAGAATTAAGTGCATTTGAACTTTTGTGTGCTTAGACCTATTTCCCAAGCCTGAGAAGGGGCTCTTTAACCCCCTTGAAATGCAACAACTCAAGTATGTCTGCCAGGTGAGAAACCAGGAAAGACTTCACTGCACAGGGAACCAGGTGTTGCCAGCACCCAGGGACCCAGCCCTCCCCCGTTTCTAGCCAGAAGATTGGGTGAGCCTCAAAACCTGGAAAACCCGCAGCCTGCAAGATAATTCACTCCTTAGTGGAACGGTTGCCATTAGTGATCCTAACTGCCCATTCTGCCCTGAAGCTGCAGGAGATCCCTCCAGGGGCACATCACAATCCAGAGACGGCCCCCAGGTCCAACCTCAGAGAGAGACAACCTGGGGCTGCAGGTCCTCTGATCACGCATGTGAACCCCTCCCTGACACGAACCTTCCTTTGCAAAAAACAAGTGAAGCACTGAGCCTCAACAGCAGGGCACACTCTGTCTACAAGCAAAAGACCTAGATACCTTCAGTTTGGGGAAAAACTTGACATGTGACCATAATTCTCTTGCTAATTAATGTGGGCCACGTATTGCAAACTAACTGGTATTGTAGACTGGTGTCCTTTACCTCCAAAAGGTTAGACAAATGTGGCTGTTCAAGGATAAAAATAGAGCTGACAGGCAAACACATCCAATGGCAGCAGCTGAGGAGCAGCTGTGATCCTCTGCTATGGCCTTAGATGACACCCCAAGTCAGCAGAAAACTGATGCAGACCACCCCACATGCACCCCTGAGAAGGAGGAGCAGGACAAAAGGACAGAGGAAGGATTGGTCCCCAGCAAAGCCCATTAACAAATCCCCCCTAGATAAAAATGGAATCTGGGTAACGAAATTAAGTCTAACATTTTAGGTCTTACCTTGGGTTTAGTCTAATCTCACTTGCTCACAGGGTACTATCAGAGGCCTCCATCACTTCAGTCGAGTCTCTCTGGCAAAACCACTGTGCGCTGACACCTCAGCTCTGCTGGCGGGAGCAGGGAGCCCACGCAGAACACAGCAATCAAGATCTTGCCCTAGTGGTGGGCGTGTGCTAGGCTTCTGTGCGTGAGGAGGGGCCTGCGACTGCGTCTGCCCGATGCTAACTCCACCCCTTTGGCTTCCCTTTCCTTCACTTCCCCCGCCCCATTGACCTGAGCTCTATAAAGCAGGTCTGCAGTAGGCCCCGCGGTCCCCAGAGAGCTGGGAGCCTGTGCTCTAGGGTATTTCAACTGGGCCTGCACCTCTTCCTTCTTCAATGCCAGAATAAATCCCTTGGCTTCTGAACCCTTCTCCTTCCATTAGCTTGAAGGACACAGAGCAGGAAGATCCTTGCAGGGCCGAACTCCAAACGGTCAGTAATGTTTTTATCTTATTTCTTTTGAGGATACAGCATAATAATTATCAGTGAGTTATAATAACTGGATGGTGAATTATTAATCTGCATTTTAAAAATAGCATAATTACCTAAATTCTAGTAATGTTACAGCAGTTGATTTATTTAATCCTAAAACTAACAGTGTTTCCTCATTATCATTATGAATATCTAATTGTTTTTCTTCCTCTTGGAGTCTCACGATTATCAGGGATGTAGCCATGGAGAATTTTTATGTGTTTTCAAGTCTAGATGACTTGATAAGTGAGCTGTTTAGAACTTACCCTTTTCAAAGCTGCAATTTTCAATTTCTGCCATATTCTGAGTTAGCATATATGGTATATATAGGTGAAGAAACTATCCTCTAAAGCCAGATAAACCTGTGGTTCCCCCAGTTTTCCTGTATTTACATTATTACTAATATTTCTACACCTTGGATGCCCCCTATGTGAAATGGAGAAAGACATGGCTTACCTTATGGGACTTTCATGAGGATTAAATGTATGTGCAGGGCCTAGCTGTGACCTGACTTATAATTAATATTCTAGTAAATGATTCTTTACAAGGAGTGATAATATGGACAGCTTAGATTGACATTCAGTTAGTTGACACGGAGATGCTAGATATATTTATTAAAAAAGGCAATCGTATTATTGGTTTGACAGATGAAAATAGAGTGAAATGGTTTGGGAACTGCAGTCTCTATTCATTTGATATCTTAAATAAAAATATGTCACTGTGAACCTCTGTAGGTATTGAATTATGAAGTGTGTATTTGGAATGTGGCAGAAGGAAATACAAATTCTGCTTATAAACAGTTTCATTAGAATGACAGAAAAAAAATGTTCTAAGAAAATACTTAATGCTGTTGTGTTTGTTTTTAGTCTTGTTTTCTTGCCAATAAATTATTTCTGATTTCTGTTTAGTAAATAATTGAGTGATAGATATGAAAGGTACTGACTGTTACACATAACCTGAAGCACGTGGCTCTACTTTTTCACTTTTTTCTAGCATTACCAACAATGAAAAGAGTATTATTAAAAAAAACTTTTAGATGACTGAGTGTAATATGATTATAAATTTTCTTTTAAATTTTGAATGAAATGACAAAGTAAAAAAATTAAATACTGTACTAAGTATAACTGCATATATATGAAAGCATATATAGACAAAAATATAACTTCTCTAAAATCATTAGGGACTTAAAATTTTAAATTTATAAAGTAAAGAGTCCTTCATCTTTGAATTAGACATTGTAGGACTCATGACATCTCTTTCTCTCCTGGCTCCTCCTCCTTCAATATAGACTCATTGAATTCATCTGCTGACACTGCTTTATCATCAGTCTATTCTGGCCGATTCTAAGTGGAAAGAATCTGAAAACCCCTTTTAGGCTGAATTAGAGGATTAAAGATACCGCACTTTTAAAATATTGTGGCACTGTATTATTATATGACTTGTGATTATTTCTATTAGCCCTGAAATTTTATATATAACATATACTGATATAAACTACAATGAATCAATATTGTCACAGCTTGTTATATAATGTCATTCTGTTTTGTAGTTTACCTAAATTTTTGAGTGATTCTCATATTTGGACCAGCTCATAATTGTTTTAATTTTAGTGAGTGGGAAATCTTAGAAAATCAAATCTAGAGGTCAGTTAGAGTTCTCCCTGCCATTTTTTCCCATAGTCAAACCAATCTCCAACATTAGTCATCATCCATGTTGCTTTTAACCCTCTGATTTCAAATGGAAAGCATCCTTTTCGTTAATATTGGGGGAAGACAAAGGATGAGGATAAAGGTGTCTGAAATAGCTGTATCTCACAGATGGCCATACCTCCCAAGAATTATATGTAATGTTATCACCCCTATATATAAACGGTCTGGAGATTGAGGGAAAAGGTGATGACTTACTGATAAAAATTCTTCTCAGCCCCATGGATTAATCCTATTAGCACTAGCAAGAGGAAAACCCCTAGGTGTAAACAAAATACCAAACTTTTTGTAAATAATCTATTTAATAGAATTAAGCTACAGGATTCTGAACAAAGAATAAAAGGAGGGAATGTTGAAATATGTACATGCAAACAATGCAAAAATGAAGACATGGGAGCAGTTAACAGACTGAGGGAAAAGTGACCTCTGTGAGGCCTTGTTTAGAAATAATAATTACAGGAGTTCCCGTCGTGGTGCAGTGGTTAACGAATCCGACTAGGAACCATGAGGTTGCGGGTTCGGTCCCTGCCCTTGCTCAGTGGGTTAACGATCCGGCGTTGCCGTGAGCTGTGGTGTAGCCGTTAGCTGTGGTGTAGGTTGCAGACGCGGCTTGGATCCCGCGTTGCTGTGGCTCTGGCGTAGGCCGATGGCTACAGCTCTGATTCAACCCCTAGCCTGGGAACCTCCATATGCTGCAGGAGCGGCCCAAGAAATAGCAAAAAGACAAAATGTATAAATAAATAAATAATAATTACAACTATATTAATTATTTTATTTCCATATGAAAGAAAACATTTACATAGACTGTCAAGTTTCAAATCTCTATGGAGGAAGAGTTTCCTAAAAATCCCCTATTACACAGACATGGTAATAATTGTGAATTCCCCTAGATATTACACAATTAGATCTGTGTTCCTAAGCCTAAAGTAATTATCAGTTTCACTTCTTTAGATATTTCAGAACCTTATCTCTCAACCACCCAATGGGTAGGAAAAGCAGACAGTCTCTGCCTCCACACTGCAGTGGTGTTCGGACTGAATCACAGCCTCCTGTGCCTCTGTGATGTCTCATGTTCTCTCCCTTTCTCCCTCTTCTCTCCTTGTGTAATGTATCACTTTAACATGCATAAATTTAACCCTAGGAGTTGTTAAATTACAGACTACAGGGCCCACCTGCAGAGTTTCTGATTTAGAAGAACTGCCTTATGGCCCCCAAATTTACCTTTTTAACAAGCCCCTCAGGTGATTTTAATCCGGTTAGCACTGATATTTTAGGATAATATGTCCTAGACTAAATAGAGCATTCAAAACAATCTTGACCCCCTCCTGGCTCTTCATCCAGTATTTAGTGTGCTTGCTAATTCCTGTTGTTTAATTTGCCTAAGATATTCCTTAATACTATGTGATTTTCAAAAATATTTTATCTCCTACCGCTTGCCAGTTCAATTTTCAGAGCACTAGTGTCTCTGTGGCCAGTTTTTTATTCTTCAACTTCTATCCCACTGCCACAGCTCTCACTTTCTTCAGGTGTCTTTGCTTTCTACCTTCCGGAGATGTACGGTCTCTCAGCAATGAGCTGCCTCAACTTCCATTATCTCTTTCCCTCCACAAGACTCTTTTCCCTAATGCCCAGCAGAATTGTTGACATGAGTTACAGAAAAAAGTGCTTGTACATTTTCCCAAGGTTAACCTCCTCACTTGCTTTCTTGATCTTATCTTGTTGCTTCTTCCCAGAGACTTACTAAATCGATTTTCATATAGGGGTTTATTTGATACATAATTCCTGGCATCTACTCTGGGTCAGGTCCAACTACACAGAGCCTCCTCCTTTCACACATCAAAATCCTCCTGTCTGTGACTCTTAAAAACCACGCTCGAGCATTCCTACCACAGTTTAAGACACTTCCTTCTTATCTCTACTTTCCAAGTCACAAAATGTCCGTCTTTCTTCCTGTTAATACTTAACTCTTCAAAAAGCATCTCATCCCTGTTATTATCCCCTTGAGCCCTCTGAAGATGCCACACCCTGCTGCCGTTCCTCTCTTTGATTCGTGGCCCTCAATTACCACCTTCTCATATCTTCTTTTACTTCTTGGTACCATTTGATACTTAGGCACAACTTCATGAGTCTATTCTCATAATTTCTGAGAAGTTGAACTCTGTGTAGCATGCTATACTATATTTTCTTCTTATCATTCCCCAACATGTGATTGTGTTTCTGTGCTGCAATTCTCAAAGTTCTGTTCTCAGCCTCAAGTTGTCTTTCTAGGAGTTCTCTCCCTTGGCAAACTCAACCATAAAATAAGTGCCATTATTCATGGCCCAGAGAAGTTGCACCTACTAAAGAAAACACTAAGTAATGTTTATCACACAGTTTCTGGCATACATAGTTCATTCATAATAGATATTAAGTGGTTATTATTGCTGGGGATGTTATTGATATACTTCTATAATTACTTCTAAAGCTCTATTGTCTTTCTGGAATTCCAAATGTGCATTTTCTGTTTTTTTGCCGACCACACCTGAAAGCATCATTTGTGATTCAAACTTAGAATCAGCTATATCTAAAATGTTATCAGTTACATTTTCATCTCTTTTGAGACTTTCAGTACTTAGATGGTTTTTACAGTTATCTTTTTCCTTCTAATTACTTAGATAAACCCATAAGTATTAAATTGGAGGAATATGTTGTGTTTTTCCAGTGTACCTGGTAAGTAATTTTTTTCACAAGGGAAAAAAAGTAACCCTGTATTACTAGCACATAGGACAAAGGCATCTTGATACTTCACAAGAAGCATGCTCATGTCCCTGACTTAATAGTATAGAAGGAAGCTTGTTCCTAGGAATGTAGCTTGTGTTTTCAGAGGGGACCTTCCAACTGAATACCATTTGGGACCCTATTTATAGAAATGTTCTAAAGGGCATGTAAAGGTAATAATTTTGTGGCTTTGAAGTGTTTTCCACTAATATAGTTTTAATTTTGTTTACCGCATGAGAAATTAGTTTGCTATCTAAGAGTAATCAAAATAAACAGTGCCATATTGTTCTGGATATAAACACATATATAATTTGAACTACCAAACATCAATTCATTAAAAATATTTTTTTGAGTTGTAAGCTATTTGACCAGAACTGAACCAATCACTAGGAATCAATTGATAGATGTGGACTCTTTCCATGTAACAAAGTTTGCACTCTGTTTAAGAAAATACATCAGTTATAGTACATACAAAGTGATCAATTTTATAGCTAAAATAAATGTAAATAAAGACATTTTTGCTAAAATTTCAGGGTCTTATTACCTTCTAGTAGATAAGAAAAAATAGCTAAGTGAACTATTATCTGTATAATTAATGCTCCTGTTTGCAACCTTATGGTCCTGATGCTCAAGCTTCATTATCAGAATAAAAACCAAGAACCAAACCATGAATCACTTCAGTGTTATCAATGATGCCAGTATCTAGAGAAAAATTAATAGATTTCAAATGTTCAAGTGACTACTTTGAAAATGTTTGTAAACCTCAGATAGGTTTAAAGAATAAGTTTTAATTCTTATGTATTCCTAGCTCATCTTAAGCTTCTCTGTCTCACTCCTAAATCAGCCATTCCTCCAAAAGGTCTTTGTTCCTTTTGTTGGAGAATGGCATTAGAAACCAAGCTCTGGTAGGCTTGTGGCTGTTGAGTTGTCACTTCCTCTGGGCTCTCTCTATGGACAAAGTTAGTAAGTGTAAATACATATTCTAACCCACGTACAGACACACATCTATAATTATTTCATTATATATTAAGCTAAAAATAGTCCATTCTGATGTTTCTAACTCTAATTCAGTAGAAATCCTTCATCCCAGTCTTGGTAGCTTATCTATAATCTCCCTGCCCAAGAGTGAGAAACCCTTCTCCAGCCATTCACCATCTACCATCTGTTTATATATTTATTCAACTCCAGTATAAGCGAAAAGGAGTTTCAAAATTAACCTGTACCTCTGTGAGAAATATTTTGATTTCTAGTGAAAACACCATTGTTAGTTACTTGTCAGTTATTTTTATTGCCCCCTTGAGCAAGATTATACTCTGTACTTGTAATAGAATAAGAGTCATTTGTTATGTCTGCATTCCATCCTGAGCTCTCTGAACTCCTGGCTGATTTTTTTTTTTAATTGTATAAAATAAAGTTAAAACTTTGTATTGTAAATTTCTACAGGCTTTGCAACATGTATCCGGTCGTGGGTCAACCACCTCAGAACCATAGAGAGTAGTTTCAGCACCCTAAAAATTAGCGTATAGGGTCTCTTTTAGTCAGCCACTTCCCAATCCCTCAATCCCTGGTAACCACTGATTTGTTTCACATCCATATAATTGTGCTTTTTAATGAATGTCATATGAGTAAATTCCTGTAACATATAGCCGTTTGCATCTATTATCTTACTATCAGCAAAATGAATTTTAGGTTTATTTTATTGAAGTTCATCATGTTGTTGTTTACACATGGATATGTACAATTGTCTCAGTATCATTTTTTGTGAGAAATTTTTTAAATTTTGAAATGAGAAATATTTTTCCATTGAAATTACTTTATATCTTTGTTAAAGAAACATTTAACTGTATTGGTGTGAACCTATTTTTTGGCTCTCTATTCTGTTATATCCATCTATATCTGTCTTTTCACCAGTATCTGCCTTGATTACTACAAATTCATGGTAGTTCTTAAACCCAGTGAGTGAGTCCTCTCACTTGGTTCTTTTTTCAGAATTGATTCAGTTGTTATAGTATGTTGGCCTTTCCATGTAAATTTTAAGGTCAACTTGTTCATATTTCCAAAAACCAATGGTGGAATTTTCATTGGGATTGCATTGCATCTTTAAATACAATTGGTGAGTATTGAAATCTTAACAATATTGAGTTTTCCAATCCATAAGCAAAGTATAAAGTATATCTCTCCTTTTATTTAGATGATCTTTTATGTCTTTCATCATTGTTTTGTCATTTTCAGCACAGAGATTATACACTTAGATTTATACTTACTTTGTTAGATTTATATTCATTTATTTATTTCCACTTTTTATTTCAAATTTTCTTGTTCATTGCTGGTATATGGGAATGCAGTTGACTAAAATCAATTAATTGACTTTATGTCTTGACATTTATAAACTCATAGTTAAGACTAGGGACTGTGTCATCTCAAGAAAGATATCTCTATGTTCAATGAATAGTGATACAATCTTTTAATCTTGTTTGTAAGTCATTTTTTATCATAATAAAGTATTTCAAGGAATGTGAAAAGATCCTGTCCAGTTTTGTTAATTTTATTTGCACATTAATGGAATTCATATAAATTGTCTATTTAGAAAATAGAGGAAATAAATATAATGCTATAGAAGACAGTAGTGTAACAATTCTAAATATAAAAAGCATGTTGCAACTAATTTATAGTGCTCTTAAAAGTTAGCCGGCTATATGTGCTGAAAATATGTTAAGTTCCTTTCTCTATAGTCATTAATGTACTCTGATATCATTAATGATTCACTTTCCTTTTTAATCCATCTTTGAGTAGGATGAATTTGGAGAGGCATCTTAATATAATGACCTAAAGTAACCCTGTGACATGAGTTTTTTCAAGGCAATTTGGGTGGCTCCCCACAGTGTTCACACAAATATTATGATTACTCAAATTAACACCACTAACTCTAAACCAGTTGAGGATAATGTGAAGCAATTGTATTAGAATTTTGGTAAAATAGATTGCCCATTTAAATGTCTGTAGTAAGACTTAAACTTTAAGGTGAACTATTATATAATTTCTTTAAACATTAGGGTATATTTTATTTACACAAATATAATGAAAGTAAGATAAAATTAAGCCATAAAACTATCACACAAATAAACTTTAATGCATTTAAATTTATTTTTGTATCATTTGGAACTCTATTAATACAGTAGAAAAAACTGGGTTTAAATTTTTTTCATTGGGTGAGAAAACTATTTTGCAAAGCCAAAAATGACAAATTTAAGTTCCTGTTTTGAAAACTTGATATATCCTCTTTTCTAGATATAATTTGATGTGAAAATATAATTGGTATTCAGTGATATTAGTACAAGCAACATGTTAACAATTATGAACATTTTAAGGTATTTAGTTGCTTATCATTAGTTATGACTAATTTTATTATTTCTCTTGAAACTTAGAATGATGAAATAGCATTTGTTCTTGAGAGAAAATTCTTGCTAAATTAACATACACATATGACACATACTTTACAAGGAAAATTTTCCTTATAGATAAAAAGGGTCAGATTGGCCCTGCCTTGTGTTTCCTACAGAGTTATTGTGGGGAGTGGAATGTATTATAAATGTAAAGATAAAAAAATACATTTTAATTCAAGGATTGTGTCATGAGATATATTTCTGCAGCATTAACCATTGTGGATCTATGTATTTTCTTGACTGTGTTATCTATTATTTTCCCTGAACCATTCAAGCTATAACTTGGGCTCTGTTCTTCAGAGAAGTTAGACCATAGCTCAAATGTCAAGCCAAAACCAAGCAAACAAATCATGTTGAGCTATTTCTGCTTCCAAAGTCAGGGCCTCCCATAAATAGCAGTTTGAGTAGATGACCAACTTCTTGTCTCGTTGACTTTCCTATTTTCTCCTATGTGTTGAGAAAGAGATATAATGAGAAATAAATTTAAAGTCTTTATTTTTAAGATGATCCTTAAAACAACTCCAAAAGCCTACTTCTCTCAGACCAAACTTTGAAGGTAATGGTAATGAAACAGCAGACACTTAGGCATAATAAAAACTGAACAAACATATACCTTATTTTTCATTTGAACTTGACAAATAGTAGATTTCAGGTCATCACTATAGTAGTCAACGTTCTCAGGAGAAACAACACCAATAAGATACATAGAGATGATATAGAGAATGACATATGTAGATATAGACATACATGGTATAGAATATATATAGATATAGAGAAAAATAGATTTATTACAGGAACTGGTTCATGTGATTAGGGAGTCTGAGGAATCCAATAATTTACCCTTTGGAAGCTAGAGAACCAGGAAAGCTGGTGTATAATTCGTTCCAAGGGCAATCTGAGTTCAAAGGGAGCCATTGGTATAACTTTTCTTCTGAGGTCAAAACCCTGAGAACCAGATGGCATCTAGTCCAAGTCCCAGAATCCAAAGGCCTGAGAACTGGGAGGTCTGATATCCAAAGGCAAGAGAATATAGATGTATCAGCTCAAAAAGAGGGAAAATTGGAGTTCCCTTCATGGTGCAGTGGTTAACGAATCCGACTAGGAACCATGAGGTTGCAGGTTCGTTCCCTGGCCTTGCTCAGTGGGATAAGGACCCAGCTTTGCCGTGAGCTGTGGTGTAGGTTGCAGACCGGGCTCGGATCCCGAGTTGCTATGGCTCTGGCAGAGGCCGGCAGCTACAGCTCCGATTAGACCCCTAGCCTGGGAACCTCTATATACTGCAGGAGCAGCCCTAGAAAAGGCAAAAAGACCAAAAAAAAAAGGGGGGGGGGAATTTTCCTCTCCTTAGTTTATTTGTTTTATTTGGGTTCCTAATGGATTGGTATGATGCCCACATTGGGAAGAGTGAATATTTTTACTCAGCCCAAGAATCAAATGCAAATCACTTCCAGAAAGACCCTCACAGACACATTGAGAAATAATGTTTTATCAGCAAATGGATATTTTTAGGTTAGTCAAGATGACATAAAATTAAAATCACTTATAAGCTTTCACAGTAAAGGAAACCATTTAAAAAATGCAAAGGCAACTTATGGAGTGGAAGAAAACATTTGCAAATGATGTAACCAACAAAGTTTAATCTCCAAAATATGCAAAAAATTCATAACAACAACAACAACAAAAACAACCCAATCAAAAAAATGGGCAAAAGACCTCAATAGAAATTTCTCTAAAGAAGACCTATGGATGGCCAGCAGGCACATGAAAAAAATGCCCAACATCACTAATTATTAGAGAAATGCAAATCAGAACTACAATGAGTTATCAACTCATGTCAGTCAGAGTGGTCATCATGAGTAAGTCTACAAGTAACAAATGCTGGAGAGGTTTGTGGAGAAAAGAGAACCCTCCTACACTGTTGGTGAGGATGTAAATTGTTACAACCACTCTGGAGAACAGTATGGAGGTTCCTCAGAAAACTGAATGTAAGAACTACCTTGTGATCTAGCAGTCCAACTCCTGAGCATATATCCAAACAAGTCAAAAAGATATGTGTACCCATGTGTATTTGAACAGTGTAGCAGCACTCTTCACGATAGCCAAGACAAGAGAAACAACCTAAATGTCCATCAACAGAGGACTGGATAAAGAAAATGTGGTACATGTATACAATAGAATACTACTCAGCCATAAAAAAGAATGGAATAATGCCATTTGCAGCAACAAGGATGCAATTAGAGATTTTCATACTAAGTGAAGTAAGCTGGAAAGACAAATACCATATGATATCGCTTATGTGCAACCCAAAATATGGCCTGGATGAACCCATCTACAAAATAGAAACAGACTCAGAGACATGGAGAACAGACTTGTGGTTGCCTAGGGGTAAGAGGAGAGAGTGGGATGGATGGGAAGTTTGGGGTTAGTAGATGCAAAATATTACATTTAGAATGGATAAGCAATGAGGTCCTGCTGAATAATATAGGGAACTATATCTAATTTCTTGGTTTAGATCATGATGGAAGATAATATAAGAAAGGGAGTGTGTGTGTGTATATATATATGTGTGTGTGTATATATATATATATATATGACTAACTTTGCTCTACAGAAGAAATTGGCACAAATTGTAAGTCAACCGTACTTTATTTTTTAAAAAAAATCATACCCATCCCATCTAACATGGTATATTGGCAGAAGATTAGGGGTGGTTATGAATTGCATCTGGGGCATCCCACCAAATATTTTCTGGAACTCTTAGTCCAAGAAGGTAACTAAATTATTTTGTTTCTCTAATAAGTAGTTATAAGTTTATTTAAAAGAGAAGGGGAGGCATTTCCCATCATGGCTCAGTGGTAACGAATATGACTAGTATCCATGAGGATGCAGGCTTCATTCTTGGCCTCACTCATTGGGTTAAGGATACTGCATTGTGATGAGCTGTGGTGTGGTTCGCAGATGCATCTTGGGTCTGATGTTGCTGTGGCTGTGGTATAGGCCAGCAGCTGAAGCTCTGATTTGACCCCTAGCCTGGGAACTTCCATATGCTATAGGTGCAGCCCTAATAATAATAATAATAATAATTTAAAAATGGGAAACAAAATATTCAATGATTGTGTTGAGAATTTGCTGTAGTAGGAAGCAATGTGAACCATACAACTGGGAACGTGGATATCTCAACGAATGCCAATGGTAAAGTTTGAGGATAGCCAAGAACCAGACGGATAATGTAATTTTTAACAAATGCTGGCAGAGACATCAACCAGTAGCAGATAACTCCTCACCTGATGCCCTAATTTATGCAACTTAAATACCACCCCAGAAAAAAAAGAAGTGGAGAAAGCCTGAATTTGGAGAGATTATATAAAATAGACACTGATTATATTTTCTGCCTTCAAGTTGCCAAGTATTTTAAATAGAGATTAAATTAATAGAATATTTTATTCTTTTTACATCTCAATATGGATATTATAATCTTCATACCAATCATAGCAAAGACACAACCAACACTAGGAAAAAAATTTAGTCCTAGAAAATAAATGTTAAATTAACATGTAAAAAAATTTCTCACATTTATAAGTATTTTAAACTAGAGGATAGATAGAAAGATTATATGGATAGATGATAGGGAGGTAGATAAATAATAAATAGATACTCAGGTAGATAAATAATAGATACTCATATAGACATATGAAAAACACAGGTAAACCTGAGTTTTATTTCAATTGTAAATTAATTTAAAAAGCAAGGTAGTGTATTCTTACTAAAATTTATATAGTTACTATATTGTATAGTTATTAATATTTCAAAGTGTTAGGACACCAGTTTTGTATTTTAACCTGTCATTTAGATTAGAGTAATAGTACTTACAGTTGGTAAGCCTACTGAAAGCCCTAATGTATTTCAAAGTTGGGTTTCACATGCAAACATCATAAACTCTGTTTATGCAGCATTTGCATTCCAGAAGTTTCTTAAGCCACTAAGTATAACCAGATGGTTTAAAATAATTTTTGTACCTGTATTTATTGTGTACACAGTACTGTACTTGATAATCATGAAGATTTACCTCCAAAACCCAAGTATCCAGTATTTTTTTTTTCAACCACACCCACAGCACATGGAAGTTTCTGGGCCAGGGATTGAATTCATGCTACAGCTGTAACCTATGCCACAGCTATGGCAATGCTGAATTCTTAAGCCACACTGCTGGGCCAGGGATCAAACCCACATGGCCACAGAGACAACTCTGGATCCTTAACCATCTCTGCCACAGTAGGAACTCCAAGTATCCAGTATTGATTCAGAAATATTTATGGAGTTCCTGTCATGGCGCAGTGGTTAACGAATCCGACTAGGAACCATGAGGCTGTGGGTTTGGTCCCTGCCCTTGCTCAGTGGGTTAACGATCCAGCGTTGCCGTGAGTTGTGGTGTAGGTTGCAGATGCGGCTCAGATCCTGTGTTGCTGTGGCTGTGGCATAGGCCAGTGGCTGCAGCTCCGATTCAACCCCTAGCCTGGGAACCTCCATATGCCGCGGGAGCAGCCCAAGAAATAGCAAAAAAAAAAAAGAAAAAAAAAGAAAAAAAATTATTTGGCTGGGATATATAAATTTATTTAATGTTGGTTAAATCCAGGCTTTGCTGTACCGGCATTAGGATGGTATCAAAGTGAACTAAATTTAGAAGAAATAGTCAAAAAATTTTTAAGATATTTATCCATAATTAGTGACTTAAAGACTGATAACTTCTATTTTCCTTAAGACCTTCACTGAGGGTACTGAAGTCACAATTGCAAACTCCTATTAGCTAATAGCAATGTCATGAAAAGGTCTCAGCTGCTATGATTGCTATTAATATACTTTAAAGTGATTAAACCTGTGTTCAGAGTCTCTATACAAATAACCCCCTCTAATAAGTCTATATAGATAGATTGATAAACAGATAATATTCATAGAAATATGCGAAAAAAATAGGTAAACCTAAGTTTTACTTCAATTACTGAATATCTTAAGAAGTATGGTATTGTTGGAGTTCCTGTCGTGGTTAACGAATCTGACTAGAAACCGTGAGGTTGCAGGTTTGATCCCTGGCTTTGCTCAGTGGGTTAAGGATCCAGCGTTGCTGTGAGCTGTGGTATAGGTTGCAGAAGTGGCTCAGATCCCGCGTTGCTGTGGCTCTGGTACAGGCTGGCGGCTGCAGCTCTGATTAGACTCCTAGCCTGGCAACCTCCATATGCCACGGGAGCAGCCCTAGAAAAGTCAAAAAGACAAAAAAAAAAAAAAGAAGAAGAAGCAAGGTAGTGTAAGCAAGATCTACCTATTGATCAATTGTTCATAACTATGATATTTATGCAGAGGGTAATACTTTCAATTTATTTTTTAAAGTCTTTTATTTCATTTCTGAAAGAATTAAATGACCCTAGCATATTTTCCAGCTCTCAAGTTCTATTACTTACTTGTTATTAATTTTTTTTATAATTTTTTTTATTTTATTTTCCCACTGTACAGCCAGGGGGTCAGGTTATCCTTACATGTATACATTACAATTACATTCTTTCCCCCACCCTTTGTTCTGTTGCAACATGAGTATCTAGACAAAGTTCTCAATGCTATTCAGCAGGATCTCCTTGTAAATCTATTCTAAGTTGTGTCTGATAAGCCCAAGCTCCTGATCCCTCCCACTCCCTCCCCCTCCCATCAGGCAGCCAAAAGTCTCTTCTCCAAGTCCACGATTTTCTTTTCTGAGGAGATGTTCATTTGTGCTGGGTATTAGATTCCAGTTATAAGTGATATCATATGGTATTTGTCTTTGTCTTTCTGGCTCATTTCACTCAGGATGAGGTTCTCTAGTTCCATCCATGTTGCTGCAAAGGGCATGATGTCATTCTTTTTTATGGCTGAGTAGTATTCCATTGTGTATATATACCACTTCTTCCGAATCCAATCCTCTGTCGATGGACATTTGGGTTGTTTCCATGTCCTGGCTATTGTGAATAGTGCTGCAATGAACATGCGGGTGCACGTGCCTCTTTTAAGTAGAGTTTTGTCCGGATAGATGCCCAAGAGTGGGATTGCGGGGTCATATGGAAGTTCTATGTATAGATTCCTAAGGTATCTCCAAACTGTTCTCCATAGTGGCTGCACCAGTTTACATTCCCACCAACAGTGCAGGAGGGTTCCCTTTTCTCCACACCCCCTCCAGCACTTGATACTTGTGGATTTATTAATGATGGCCATTCTGACTGGTGTGAGGTGGTATCTCATGGTAGTTTTGATTTGCATTTCTCTTAAAATCAGCGATGTTGAGCATTTTTTCATGTGTTTGTTGGCCATCTGTATATCTTCTTTGGAGAACAGTCTATTCAGGTCTTTTGCCCATTTTTCCATTGCTTGATTGGCTTTTTTGCTGTTGGGTTGTATAAGTTGTTTATATATTCTAGAGATTAAGCCCTTGTCGGTTGCATCATTTGAAACTATTTTCTCCCATTCTGTAAGTTGTCTTTTTGTTTTCTTTTGGGTTTCCCTTGCTGTGCAAAAGCTTTTCAGTTTGATGAGGTCCCATGGGTTTATTTTTGCTCTAATTTCTATTGCTTTGGGAGACTGACCTGAGAAAATATTCATGATGTTGATGTCAGAGAGTGTTTTGCCTATGTTTTCTTCTAGGAGTTTGATGGTGTCCTGTCGTATATTTAAGTCTTTCAGCCATTTGGAGTTTATTTTTGTGCATGGTGTGAGGGTGTGTTCTAGTTTCCTTGCTTTGCATGCAGCTGTCCAGGTTTCCCAGCAATGCTTGCTGAATAGACTTTCTTTTTCCCATTTTATGTTCTTGCCTCCCTTGTCAAAGATTAACTGAGCATAGGTGTCCGGGTTTATTTCCAGATTCTCTATTCTGTTCCATTGGTCTGTCTGTCTGTTTTGCTACCAGTAACACACTGTTTTGATGACTGTGGCTTTGTAGTATTTCTTGAAGTCTGGGAGAGTTATGCCTCCTGCTTGGTTTTTGTTTCTCAGGATTGCTTTGGTGAATCTGGGGCTTTTGTGGTTCCATATAAATGTTTGGATTGTTTGTTCTAGTTCTGTGAAAAATATCATGGGTCATTTGATAAGGATTGCATTGACTCTGTAGATTGCTTTGGGTAGTATGGCCATTTTTGCAATATTGATTTTCCCAATCCAGGAACATGGAATATCTTTCCATTTCTTTACATCTTCTTTGATTTCTTTGATTAAAGTTTTATAGTTCTGGGCATATAGGTCCTTTACCTCTTTGGTCAGGGGTCATTCTGAGGTATTTGATTTTGTGAGGTGCAGTTTTAAAAGGTATTGTATTTTTGTATTCCTTCTCTAATATTTCATTGCTGGTATACAGAAATGCAACTGACTTCTGAATGTTAATCTTATATCCTGCTACTTTGCTGAATTTATTAATCCGTTCCAGTAGTTTTGGGGTTGAGTCCTTAGGGTTTTCTATGTATAGTATCATGTCATCTGCATACAGTGACAGTTTTCTCTCTTCTCTTCCTATATGGATGCCTTTTCTTTCTTTTGTTTGTCTAATTGCTGTGGCTAGGACTTCCAAAACGATGTTGAAGAGCAGTGGTGAGAGTGGGCATCCCTGTCTTGTTCCAGATTTGCGTGAGAAGGCTTTCAGTTTTTCCTCATTGAGTATTATATTTGCTGTGGGTTTGTCATAAATGGCTTTGATTATATTCAGGAATGTTCCCTCCATACCCACTTTGGCGAGGGTCTTGATCATGAATGGATGTTGGACGTTGTCAAATGCTTTTTCTGCGTCTATTGAGATGATCATATGATTTTTGACTTTTTTTTTTTTGTTAATGTGGTGTATGATGCTGATTGATTTGCGTATGTTGAACCATCCTTGTGAACCTGGGATGAACCCTACCTGGTCATGGTGTATAATTTTTTTGATATGTTGTTGGATTCGGTTGGCTAAGATTTTGTTGAGAATTTTTGCATCTATATTCATCAATGCTATGGGGCGATAGTTTTCTTTTTTGGTGGTATCTCTGTCTGGTTTTGGAATGAGGGTGATGGTGGCATCATAGAATGTCCTTGGGAGTATTCCTTCTTCTTCAACCTTTTGAAAGAGTTTCAGGAGGATGGGCACCAATTCCTCTTTATGTGTTTGATAAAATTCACCTGTGAAGCCATCTGGTCCTGGACTTTTATTTGTAGGGAGTGATTTTAGGACCTCTTCAATTTCATTTCTAGTGATGGGTCTGTTCAGTTGGTCTGTTTCTTCTTGATTTAGTTTTGGCAGGCTGTAAGATTCTAGAAAATTCTCCATTTCTTCCAGGTTGTCAAATTTGTTGCCGTATAGTTGTTCATAGTATTCTCTTATGGTTTTTTGTATTTCTGCTGTATCCGTTGTGATTTCTCCTTTTTCATTTCTAATTTTGGTTATTTGGGTTCTTTCTCTCCTCTTTTGAGTGAGTCTGGCCAGGGGTTTGTCAATTTTGTTCACCTTTTCAAAGAACCAGCTCTTGGTTTTATTAATTTTCTCTATTGTTTTTTGAGTCTCTATTTATTGATTTCTTCATTGATCTTTATAATTTCCTTCCTTCTGCTGACTTTAGGATTCTTTGTTCTTCTTTTTCTAATTCATTTAGGTGGAGGGTTAAGTTGTCAATTTGGGATCTTCTTTTTTGAGAAAGGCCTGTATTGCTATAAATTTCCCTCTGAGCACTGCTTTCACAGCATCCCATATATTTTGAGCGGTTGTGTCTTCATTATCATTTGTTTCAAGGTAGTTTTTAATTTCCTTCTTGATTTCCTCATTGACCCATTGGTTTTTTAGTAGCATGTTGTTTACTCTCCATGCAGTAGGTTTTTTCTCTTTCCTTTTCCCATGGGTGGTTTCTAATTTCATGGCATTGTGGTCAGAGAAGATACTTGAGATAATTTCTAGGCTCCTAAATTTATTGAGATTAGCTTTGTGTCCCAATATGTGGTCGATTCTTGAGAATGTTCCATGTGCACTTGAGAAGAATGTGTATTCTGCTTTTTTTGGATGTAGGGTCCTGAAGATATCAATGAAGTCTAACTTTTCTATTGTTTCCTTTAGGATCTCTGTTGCTTTATTGGTTTTCTGTCTAGAGGATCTGTCCATTGATGTGAGGGGGGTATTAAGGTCTCCTACTATGATTGTATTCTCATCAATATCTCCCTTTATGTCTGTTAATATTTGTTGTATGTATCTGGGTGCTCCTGTATTTGGGGCATATATGTTGACGATAGTAACATCCTCTCCTTGGATGGCTCCCTTAATCATTAAGTAGTGTCCTTCTTTGTCTTTCTTTATGTCTTTTGTTTTAAAGTCTATTTTGTCTGATATGAGTGCTGCGACTCCTGCTTTTCTGTCATGTCTATTGGCGTGAAATATTTTTCCCCACCCTTTCACTTTCAATCTATATGTATCTTTTGTCCTAAGGTGAGTTTCTTGTAGGCAGCATATTGAAGGTTTTTGCCTTTTGATCCACTCAGCCAGTGTGTGTCTTTTGATTGGCGCATTCAGTCCATTGACATTTAAGGTGATAATTGATAGATGATTATTTATTGCCATTTGAACCTTGTGTTCCAGTTGATTCTATGGTTCTCCATTCTTCCTTTCTTTCTTTTTTTTTTTTTTTGGTTGGATGGTCTCCTGTTATTATCTGCTTGAGTGTATTTTTTTTTTCATTTTTTGCAAATGCAATATTTGGTTTTGGCTTGTGGTTGCCCTGTTTTTTAAGTATGCTAACCCCTTCCCATAATTGTGTGTTTTAGCCTGATGGTCCTGTAAGTTCAAACACTTCATTACTATATTAAAATTAAGAAGAGAAACATACAAACAAATAAACAAAAAGGGTTATTTACTTCCTAACATCCCTTGCCCACATTTTATGGTTTTGATGACTCTTTTTTATTTTTTTCTTCTTAATTTTATTTTGTTTGAGGCCTGTTCATGATTAAATCTGTATGCTGGCTTATTTGAGTGACTGCTCTCTGATTGCGGTTTCCTCAATCCTAGTTCTTCCTCTTCTTTTTTTTTTTTCTTTTCTTTTTTCTTCCCTTTCCTTCCTTTCTTTTTGATTTAGAGAAGCCCTTTCAATATTTCCTTTAACCTGGGTTTTGTGTTGCTGTATTCTTTAAGTTTTTGTTTGTTGGAAAAAATTTGTATTTCCCCTTCTATTTTAAATGATATTCTTGCTGGATAGAGTATTCTAGGTTGCATATTTTTTCCTTTTAGCACTTTAAATATCTCTTGCCATTCCCTCCTGGCCTGTAGTGTTTCTGTAGAGAAGTCAGCTGATATTCTTATGGGGGTTCCCTTGTAGGTAACATTCTGTTTTTCTCTTGCTGCCTTTAGGATCCTCTCTTTATCACTAACTTTTGCCATTTTTATTATGATGTGTCTTGGTGTGGGTCTATTTGGGTTCAGTTTGTTTGGGGCCCTCTGTGCTTCTTGTATCTTGAACCCAGTATCCATTAGATTTGGGAAGTTTCCAGCGATAATTTCTTCAAATATATTTTCCATCCCCTTATCTTTTTCTACTCCTTCTGGAATTCCTATTATGCGTAGATTGGCCCGCTTTATATTATCCCATAGGTCTCTTATATTGCTTTCCAGTTTTTGGATTCGGTGTTCTGTCTGTTGACCGGATTGAGTGATTTCCATTATTCTATCTTCCATATCACTGATTCCTTCTTCTGCATTATTCATTCTGGTTTTTACTGCCCTTAGTTCAGTTTGTATCTCTGCACATGAATGTTCTAGTTTTTCTTGGCTCCTCCTTATATTTTCTAGTTCCTTTCTGAGGGTATCTGCATTACTGTTCATATCTTCTCTTAATTCCTTCAGTATTTTCACTATTTCTCTTTTGAACTCCAGGTCTGTCAGACTGCAGAGATCTGTTTCATTGTTGACTGTTTTAGGTGAGTTCTCCTGTTGGTTTGACTGGGGGTGGTTTCTCTGCTTCTTCATCTTGCTTGTTGTTTTCTTTCTCCTGAGAGAGTTGTACTCTCCGTGATCGGGCAGTGTTTGCCTTGTCACTACCGTGGAATATTTCCTGAGGGCTGGCGTTGTTGGTCAATCTTTTTTGAGGCAGTGTGGCTTTTCTGGAGTGTTGATGGGGCTATCAGTGTTTCTTTGAAGCAAAGGAGGGCTTCCTGAGGGCAGACAGGACTGGGAGGTCCACACCACGATGGTAGCAGATTTCACTTGGTCATGCAGAGCTTGCTCTGGTGTTTTTAGGCTGTGGGGTTCTTGCAGGGGGTTGGTGGTGTTGGGCAGCTGTTCCTCAGGAGTGCAGCACTCCCTGGGGGCTGGAGCAGCTATCTGGGTCGCTGAGAACCTAAGAGGCTCTTCCCTAGGGCAGCCCAACTCAGAAGGATGGCCTGAGAAAGTAGGCAGATCTTTTCACAGTCTGGCCAAGGTTGTTGCAGCTTTTCTGGGCTGCAGGGGCTCTTCCTGGGGGCTGGTGGTGTTGAGCAGCTATTCCGTGGGAGTGGGGCACCCCCTGGGGGCTTGGGCGGGTAGCAGGGCCGCTGGAAACCCAAGAGGCTCCTCCCCAGGGCAGCCTGACTCAGAAAGACCGTCTGAGATCTTTTCCCAGCTCGGCCGAGCTTGTTGCAGCTTTTCTGGGCTGCAGGGGGTCCTGCCTGGAGCTGGCAGTCCTATGCAGCTGACCCACTAGGTCTCGGAACCCACTGGGGGCTTGGGCGGGTAGCAGGGCCGTTGGAAACCCAAGAGGCTCCTCCCCGGGGCAGCCCAACTCAGAAAAACCATCCGAGAATTAGGCAGATCTATTCACGGCCTGCCTAGGCTTGTTCTAGCTTTTCTGGGCAGCAGGCCTTTTCTCTGGGGCTGGTGGTGTTTGGTGCTGCTCTGCGGAAGTGTAGCCCCTCCAAAGGGCAAGCTGGCCTGTACAGGGACAGCCCCTGCGGTGGTAGGCTTCAGACAATTGTTGAGGCCAGCCCTCATAGATGGCAGGCAGCCCCAGGTTAGTCAAGAGCGTAGGGGGTGGCGGGTTGGGGGGAGGGGATGCACTGGGAAGCACAGCTTTCAGCTAGCTAGCGGGCCTGTAAGCTTGCTGTGGCGTGGGGGGTATTCTATGGGGACCCACCCCTTCTTCTCTCCCCTCTCCAGCACGGGCGCAGACCAGGCTCTTCTCTCAGGTTCTCTCTGATGCGGCTTTCCACTTCCCCACCCCTAGAGTATTGCTCCCTTCCTCTGCGACAGCTTTGTTTTCTAGTCTCCCAGGCAGTCTCTGCCCAGTCAAATGGTTTCTAGACCTCCCAAGCAGTTTCTGCTCCGCCCCGCCCCCCCAGCCCATTCTCGGGGACTAAGCTCTGGAGCCGAGTTCTCGGTGCCCAGCCCCCCCCCCCCAAGGCGTCCCCCGGCCCTTTCTCAGGGACTAACCTTCAGAGGCGAGGTCTCGGTGCCCAGCCCCCACCCAGGCATCTCAATTTTTGGTGACTGTGCCCGTAGTTCAGATGGTCTGTTCGGTTCTTGATCGGCTTTTCCGTACTCCAACTTACTGCTACACTCTTCTCTGCATCTGGAGATTCCTCCGGTTCGTTTGATCTTTCCCCCATGTAGGTGACTTTCCAGGGTGCGGGATCCCTTTCTCCTCCGCAGTTCCCTTTCGGGAGCGCCCGTCCCGCTCGGATTCACCTTCTCTCACTCTCCTCTTTTCTCCCGTTCTGCCCCGTAATGTCACGAACTTCTTGCCGTTATTGGAGTTTAGGTTCCTCTGCCAGCGATTGGTTGCTGTTCTGTGCAAGTCATTTATTCTGTAGATGTGCTTTTTTTTGTTGTGTTTGTGGGAGAGGGCGAGCGTGTCCCCCTACTCCTCCGCCATCTTGTTCTCTCTCTTGTTATTAATTTTTAAGAACTTTCATAGAATCAGTTTTTTCAGCTGGAATGATAACCTTAATTATTGGTAGGTGATCTTTTCCATTAAAGAAGTATCTGATATGGTGATAAAAAAACAATTCTAGAATCAGATATACTTGAGCTTTATTGCCAGCACCAACTACACTTTCTAGCAATGTGAATTTGGGCAACTTTTGAGAGAAATGTTGTTTTCTCATACATAAGTTTGTCTTGGGTGTTTATTGGGAGAAATTACTAGTAATGCGTAAAGTATTTAACCCAGTGAATCTCAGGATAGACACTCAATAAGTGGCAGCTATTGTTATAGTGTTAGAGCAGAGTAATTAAGTATGTCAAACACAGTTTTTCATACATAGGTTTTCAACAGATAGTTATTGACCAAATTAAACACAACTAACAATACCTATATTAGTGGTCAGTAGTGTTTTAGGAGGCTCTTGATTATAGCTAGTTCCTTTATAAGAGTTGGGATTTAACATGCAGCGTGTTTAACTGTGTGTGAATTATGTTATCAGGGATATCTACTCCCACCTCAAGGTAATTTTGAGAGGATTTAGGAGCTCCATTAAGTCCTTTGAGCTCCTTGGGGGAATGGTGCCACAGAAATACAAAAGGTTATTTGCACATGTATCACTGAAGTGCCGTGGGGACCCATGAAATTGTGTCACAGTTGGCCTTCTATCACTGAAGGATGATGCTGGGAATTGACTATTCTGGATGAATGCAGGCCCCAGTGCAGTTCAGGTTAAAAGGTAGAAAAGTCTAACCTCAAGGCCAAGGAAGGTATTCTCTGAATAATGAAGAGCTCTTTGGATGTTCTGCAACACATATCCTGTGAGTCATGAACAGCTTTTATCATGCTCTGAAGCACATATCCAAATAACCAGCTTCCAGTAATTGCCATTTCCTTTTATCTAATTTTCATTTTTAACACTTCAAAGTATTGCTACCTCAATGGGTAAATTCATTTACTGAAGAAATCCCAGCACTTTATAAAGGTTATTTTGCCAAAAGTACCAGCCACTTAAACAACCAATTAGACCAGTATTTCATTGCAGCATGCATATTTTTATCTTCATTTTAATACATTAGCAATTTATTGGTAGCTGGCTTTTCAATTTTTTTTTACTTTGATATAATACAAAAAAATGACACAGTTCTACTAGGAAAACTCTTTAAACCAGCCATTGTTAAATTATGGTAATTACACTTAAAATTATTTTTTAGATTGTAAAAAGACACAATATACGTGTCTTATGTTTCCCTCACTTTTCCTGCTTAAGACCTTAAATTATGCAATTTATATTGCCAAGCCTGCTGGAAATTTTCTAAACAAAAGAGGAAATCTCTCTATATCCATTTAGCTTTATTATCAGTTAATTATATACATAAAGAAAAAGAATTTCAGCAGTAGTCTGTGAACACAGTAACATAGTCTGTGTTAAAACTGTACCAAATTGCAAGATATTGGGACAAGATTATATCAATTACACATTGTAAGAAATATATTAATTCTAAGATCAAAAATCAAAATCTGGTTTTGTTCACAAAACAACCACATAGATCATAAAGGGTTTTCTGGTAATACTAAGAAGATGGGCATTCATAACCAGAGCACTCCAAAGTGGTAATAGTTTGAAAAAAAAAATGCTTTCACTATCAACATCTATATTGATGGATCCTGTCTCATCTACAACTGCACAAAATACATTATCATCATCAAATAACAACTTTATTGGAAAGATATGATAGGTACAATAGGCTTCTGCTTCTCTTCTGCTCTTGTCATGGACAATTTTCAGCCTTTCTGCCTGTAGCCATACCTGTTGCTGTTATAAATTGCCAAGCATAGAGTCTAGAACTAATTTTATTTTGAAATGTGGTTGATTTTTTTTTGTCTTTTATGTGTGGAGTTCTAACATTAGCTTCTATATGCAGCTTTGCCTTTCTCTATCCTGTATGTAGACACGGCTATAGGAGGAAGATTTTTATTGCCACAATGTTTCCCCACTCTTGCCCCACTTTGACCACTTCCTCCAGCCAAACTTGAGAACTAAAACTGATGTAGCATGCATATTTTACATTGAAGAAGATAAGGAAAATTTTCTAACCTTGTGTTCTGTTCCACAACTGGTCAGGAAAAGAAGACATGAACAAAGAGTGACAATGGAAAAATTTTTTCTGATGTGTTTTTTGAAGGGGAGGGTGGAAGTGAGAGGAGAAAGAATAAAAAAGTTATCACAGGAATGCCTTTCGCTCTAGAATTGTTCTTAAGGGACTAATATATCTAGTATTCCAAGTTGGAACTGTAAAGACAATTTTCTATGAATGAGTGTTAAATCCTGCATCAATTATTATAACTTACATAAGATTACAAGTTATATGTTTAATTGGCAAAGCTATTTTAATGACCATGGATCCAAATGGTTTTAGAGCATGAATTCTTTTGGCCCAAAACTTATTTCAGTTTTGATTCCATTATATACTAAATGACTTTGGATGAGAAACTTCAATCATTCAGCTATTCAATACATATTCAAGAGTTTGTCTTTCACTGGAAAAATGCACAGAGCAAACACAGGACTTGCCTTCATGCATTTCATAATCCGGAGAAAAAATAAACCAGAGAAAAGAGCCTTTATTAACAGAACATTATATATGCCAGCTGCATGTTACATATATTATGGCTTTTGATCATGAAAACAAATCTATTTGGTGCCTACAGGCTTTTTATCAATCAGAATAACTGAGGCTTCCTAAATCACTTATTTGTCAATAAGTGTAAAAACAGGAATTGTGTCAAACGTCAGATTTTAGACCACATGCCCTCCACCACAAACCAATTCTCTAAGCTTCAGTCTTTTCTTCTATAAAATAAGAATAATAAATTAATTACTCCATAAGGTTACTGTGGAATTGAATGAGCTAACTCATTAAAATGGCCTCACACAGTACCTGGCACATGAAAAGTGCTTGATCAATGTTATGTAACATGATCTATATTTTTATTATATTAAAATATTAAACAGTCTGCATCAGATTTTCAGTGGACCACACGCAGTATTGTGGTGGTAATCCCTAGGAGTTCTTATCACCTCTACACAAATCTTTGTCTCAGGTTTAGCTTTTGGAAAACCCACACCAAAACACTTCAGCCAGTCAATTGATAATCACTTGCCTCTTTTTGTAAAATTGTGATGGTACCAGTGTTCTTCCTCTCCTTTGATGCAGTTGGAATACAACTTAAATAAGGCAGCACCCTTCCCTCTGGAAAACTTCTTTGGGGAATTTCTGTTTTGAGCTGTCTGTTTGCTGTATTACCTTATACCAGCACCCTTACTTCCTCAGACTTGGTTTGCACTTAGGTTCAAAGGGGATATTAATATCTATTCATTCATTTCTATTTTATTCATTAATTTATTCAATAGGTTTTTTTATAAAATTTCATTTAAATACCTGACATCATATGGGGATAGATGAACAGATCTCACTCTCAGTTTATAAAGAATTCATTGTAATTCATTGGTAAGGACAGACCAAAGGCTGGAATAGTACAATGTCCTGTGAAAACGGGGTACTCAAAGTCTAAGTCACCATTCTGTAGGTCAAAATACAAAAGAGTCTTAACCAGATGCAGGAGTAGGAAACTGCTTTCTTGAAGAGAGAATTTATAGACTAGGGGCTGGACAAAGAGTGAGAGGTAGTCAGACCTGCTGGAGAAGAAAATGCTTTCCAGACATTGGGAATAGCAGGGCAAAGACTGAGGTCCTGAGGCCTCTGAAGGGCATTTAGGCAGCAAAGTTCAGCATACACATGATGCATCCTAAACTCTAGGAGAGTGAATAATTCATGGGGAAGCACTTTGAAAAGTAGAATAAGCTATGTAAATACAAGGGATTATTGTCTCAAATTCTAGTGAATAAGAGTAAAAAAGCATTAAAAGTCTATTTAATTTCAAACACATTATTTTTTTCACTAAGCCATAGGCAAAACATCTAGTTAAGTTTAAATGCTTTTTATTTCTTCTAAATTTACCCTTTTAGGAGTTTGCGTCGTGGCGCAGTGGTTAGTTAACAAATCCGACTTAGGAACCATGAGGTTGCGGGTTCGGTCCCTGCCCTTGCTCAGTGGGTTAATGATCCGGCGTTGCCGTGAGCTGTGGTGTAGGTTGCAGATGCGGCTCGGATCCCGCGTTGCTGTGGCTCTGGTGTAGGCTAGTGGCTACAGCTCCGATTGACCCCTAGCCTGGGAACCTCCATATGCTGTGGGAGCGGCCCGAGAAATAGCAAAAAGACAAAAATAAATAAATAAATAAATAAATAAATAAATAAATTTACCCTTTTATTTTGCACTGTGATATTTTGGTACCACTCTAGATGAAAAAAAGAAAAAAAAAAGATTTCATATAACTACTTTTCCCCATGGGGATTTTCTGAAATTTAGTTACATTTGTATTTGCCCCAATTATCTAGTAAAAAGAAATGTTATGAGTGCTATACACATTTATTCAGGGCAAGGTTGTCATAATTGCATAAGTAACAATCAGAAATTCATACATGATAGAATATCTCACTGATATATAATTTACAAAAGATCAGAGAGGAGAGTGAGGAATTTGACTATCTCCTGAGAGGAAAGTCAGCTATCGAAGATTTCCAGTTCCACAACTGGGGAAAGCGCCTCCTAAAGATGAGGTACTGCTCAGGTGGAGACAGAGCATGGGTTCTGAGAACCAGTCCATTTAGTCAACTACATTAGTGCCCCCGGTGGCCTTCAAATTTAACCTCTTTCCTTTTAGGTCAATTCTGTTTTGAGTCCGGATTCCTAGTGTAAGATCCAGAAATTTGGAGTTTCAAACTAGATAGGGGAAAACATTGACAAAACCTGCAACATTTTTTATTCTTCCAAATATAAAATACACTTGACTTTTGGACAGCTTACCCTCTGAGCCCACAATTCTCTGCTGCCCATTGGCGGAAATGAGCCATCCTGCACTTGTGGAAACAGAGGTTCTGGATTCTAATGATGCTCCCCTCTAAAGAATGCAAGGTCTGAAATGATTCAATAGTGACATTTGAACCAGTCATAAGCCCGTGTAAGGTGAGGGGTGCATCTGAGGAAAGCTCTGTAGGTGTCTGGGAGAGAACCTTCCCCTGGTTTCTCTTGCCGAGGCTAAGGGCTTAGGAATATTCTCAACTATAGACTATTTATTGTTTGTTATCTAGGTTGAGGCCTCAGTTTCCAAGTGGTTTAGTCCTAATGGGCTTGCATCATTTCCTGAAATATGCAGAGATTTGTTGTTTGAGGAGGAATTTATTGGTTAAGAAAAAGAACACAGCTTACTACACGTTTGAAACGTAGACTCTGTAACCAAGAGGAGAATGGCATATTTTAGAAAGCCATCAATAGCAACTTTAGGAAATATCTATTGAATATTATAAGTTCTATTACCAAACAAAAAAGCAACAAATAATGAAGGTATTCTAACAATTAAAAAGACATACTTTCGTCTTTTTTTTTTTTTTTGTCCTTTTTAGGGCCGCACCCGTGGCATATGGAGGTTCCCAGGCTAGGAGTCGAATCGGATCTGTGGCCTCCAGCCTACGCCAGAGCCACAGCAATGCCAGATCCAAGCTGCATCTGTGACCTACACCACAGCTCAAGGCAACACTGGGTCCTTAACCCACTGAGCGAGCCCAGGGATCAAACCCACAACCTCATGGTTCCTAGTTGGATTCATTTCCACTGCACCACAATGGGAACTCCACTTTCATCACTGAGTTAAAAACAACATGAATGTTGGAAAGCTAACACAGCTTGTTAAAGTATAGTGTATATAAAAAAGGCAGGGAAAGTTTATCATCTGAAAGCATGAGGTCCTGAATTTGAAATAGAATCAGAATTTTGGTTCAGTATGGTGAAGACAGCAGGCATGACCTTTCCATGATTCCAAGGCTGTGGTTCTTTGGATACTGAAAGTATAATATTTATGGTATGGAGGTTTGGAGAGTTTTCCAGTGTAATTGACCTACTCTTTAAATGTATAACTGGAAATAATTACTGCTGCATCGGGTAATAGGAATAGAGGTAGCTAAGCCTTTGATGTGAGGATATATGTTTATCTTACTAGGACTTTTACTAAGATGTGGCTGGTGCCAGAAGCTTCAAATTTCTCTAGAGCTGTTGTTTGTCTCCCAGTTGATGCTGGGCTTCCCCAGGAACTCTTCAGATAGTGTGCATCTTGCATCCCTGTCCCCTGTAATCAACTGCTCTTATACTGGAGCCCTGTTGGGTGGTAGTAACATGAGAGAAAGGGCAAGCTCTCCGTAATTTTATAATGAAATCTCAGTCTTTTGGTGAGTGTTTCTTTGTGCTCTGACATTCTCTCATAGCAGGAGAAGGTAGCAGGCTTTTCAAATCATTACTCTTCCCCTCCTGGGCCAGAGCATTATATGAGAGGATGCCTTTTCAGGATCTTCAGTATAGAAACCTGGTGGAGTTGTTGAATGTAAACCCCACAGAAGTTAGGAGCCACTTCTAAGACTGTGGCCTTTTGGGGTTTCCCATGTTTCCCTTGCTAGTCTACATTCAGTCTAGCAACTCATCAAAATTACCATTTGTGGATTTCTATCAGTCTATTTTTTTTTTTCTTTCTGAAAGTCTTTACTTTTGAGACATGACAGAAAAATCTTGCAGGTACACATGTAAAAGTAATAATACATGATCACAGATGAAAGTGAAGACAGTCTAAGCAGAAAGCTTCTATTCCTGTCAGCATTAACTGAAGCTGACGTCCTGGGTATGACATGCCGCAGGGCTGAAAGGAATGGTCATTAGTCTTTCTCTCCTGCTCCTTCAGTGGAATTCACACCCACCTCCTTATAATCCTCCTCATGGGCCCCAGAAGTCTCTCCTTCCTCCACGCCCTCACCCACATACCAGTGAACAGAGGCAGGCTTGGCATATATCAGGTCAAAGTTGTGGTCCAAACAGGTCCACACACCTCAGCAATGCAACCAGCACCTGCAACTTCATAATCAGTAAATCAGTAAACCAATCTCAGCTGTGCCCACTTTGATTCTCTCTTAGTTACTTCTTAACAGTGATATGACTTGCAACCTCGGTTCTCTGAAGTGCTCAAGAAAAGTTGGTAATTTTCCATTTGTTCTGTTTTTTTTAAGGATGGGAGTGACATTTTCCAAGCTCTTAATGTGTTGCCCCGGACAGTATGTCCCTGGTACTTGTATTTAATAGATACTTCCATAATGACATTTTGTGTGTGTGTTTAATGGCTAACAGTATATCTTTGTGTCCTCAAATGTCTGTTCAGTTTCTTTGCTAATTTCTTGGGTTATGTTATGAGCCAAATTGAGCTCTCTTACCCCAAATGCATAAAGTCGAGTCTTAATCCCTAGTGTTATAGGATGTGACTACATTTGTTGTTTGGGCCTTTTAAAACTGTTAATTAAGTTTAAATAAAGTTAAGAGAATCATCGCTAACCTGATATGACTGATATTCTCATAATAATAGGTTAGGACACAAATGCAGACATAGTGATAACCACATGACAACAGAGTGAGAAGGCAGTTACCTGCAATAAGAAGAAACCTAAACCTGTAGACACCTTGATTTTGTACTTTGAGCCTCCAGAACGGTGAGATGATTAATTTCTATTGTGTAAGCCAGCCAGCTTGTAGTATTTTTTCTGGAAGTCCTAGCAAACTAATACAGGTCACTTGCTATTGCTTGGTTGAATAAGGACCCTCCAAAATGAATGTCCTCACAGAACCTCAGCCAGACTGTGACTTTATTTGGAAATAAGGTCTTTTGCAGATGTAGTTGGTTTAGGCTCTCAAGATGAAATCATCCTGGATTTAAACGTGGCCTTAAGTCCAATGACTGGTGTCTTGATAATGAGGCAAAGAAAGTGCACACAGAGCAGAAGGCTCCATGAAGATGGAGGCAGAATTAGCATGATGGGAAGTGTTGTCAACAACTGCCAGAGTCTAAGAAAGAGGCATGAGACAGTTTTTCTTTCAGGGCCTTCAGAAGGAACCAACCCTGGTGACACCTTAATTTCAAATTTCTACCTCTTCTAGTTGAGAGGTAAATGCCTCTTGCTTTAAGCTACCAGTTGGTGGGAATTTATTACAGCAACCCTATAAAACTAATACATTTGTCTTACTGAATTTTTAAAATTTCTTATGTGGAATTCTACTCATATCCCAAATCACATGGAAAAGTTGATTTAAGTGGGCACTGATAGATAATTCCCTCTGGGACAGGCAATAAATATTTGGTGATAATAAGTGTAACCTGCCACACTCAGTTTTATGTTTTATGTACATCAGTTATATGCATCAATTATAAGTATTTAATTATAAACCCTAGTACTTCTATACTAATATGTTATGAATATCTCAGACACAGAGAAACATTTCACAGATAAGGCTGGATTATATATTTAATGATATTTATTAATATTAGAAAATCCATGTAGTTCTCACTCTGATTAGATATGTTATACAAGTTATTATACTTTATTAAAGTTTTGATATGTTTGTGATATTACATTTAAAGTTCTAATACCCAAGTGTTTTGCTTTATTCATATCTGGTTTTACTGGTGATCATAAATGGAAAGATAAATTACAAGTTACACGTACCCCAGTGGAAGGACGGTATCATTTGCTGTGCTTTCTATGTCTTGGGTTTTCTGCTGCAATCTTACTCTCTGTTATACAAAAGTTTTCTCAAAACTATTGACTTTCGTCTTTACCACAGTTACCAAAACCAACTGTGGAAGACTTATTTGGAAGATTTTTCCATAGTATAGCACATTTGTTTCCAAGTTTCCTGCATCCCCCCCACCACTATAGGACATACCTGTTAATTCATATTTTTGAACTTAAACATAACTTTTAAGTATGGAATTGCCTGCAGTGGAAACATTTTCAAATATACATTTTAAAACATGATTTCTAGGAGTACTCTAGTGGTTAAAAATCCGATGTTGTCACTGTTATGGCATGGGTTCAATCTCTGGCCCAGGAACTTCCACATGCCACAGCCATGGCCAAAAAAAAAAAAAAAAAAGGCTTTCTACATAACATAAATTTATTTAGAAAAGCATTACTTTATCTTATTTATTTTTAAAAATCCCTTCCTTTGAATAGAAAGGTCAATATCTCTTTTCTCTTTCATAGTCTCTGTTGCATACTTCTGATTTGCTACTTGTCACCACATACAATGTTAGCAAATGCAGAATGGCCCTGCAATGCCAAGTCATCTAAAGTTCTATGTGAACAGTTGACCAGTATTCCTACGTAAGATAAAAACTTTCCTGGTAAACTTTTCATCTCATTACAAAGCATTATAAATAACGTAATAATTATTGTTCATTTTTAATTAACCATATTAATAATATCCTAAAAACTTTTTTTTTTGTCTTTTTAGCTCCACACCCACAGCATATGGAGGTTCCCATGTTAGGAGCTGGAGCCGTAGCCATCAGCCTATGCCACAGCTACGCCAGGTCAGATCTGAGCTATGTATGTGACCTATACCACAGCTCACAGCAACATCAGATCCTTAACCCACTGAGTGAGGCCAGAGATTGAACCTGCGTCCTCATGGATGCTAGTCAGATTCATTTCCTCTGAGCCACAATGGGAACTCCCATCCTAAAAACTTCTGCTTTAAAATTATGTGTTGGCATTTGCTTACCTATAAATTATAAATTGGAATATATTTTATATATTCAAAAATTTTATTTCCTAACCAAATCAGATAAATCAAAATTTCATATTTTCCTTTTACTCAAACATTTTCTTGGAAAATTTTTTATCAAACTTGATTAAATTGTTCTTATTTTGAAGTTCCCACTGCGGCACAGAAGCTCAAGTACCTAGTGTTGTTTATGTGGAAATACAGGTTTGATCCCCAGCACATGGCAGTAGGTTAATTACCTGGCACTGCCCAGCTGTGGCATATGTCACAGCTGTGGCTCAGATTCAGTCCCTGGCTGGGGAACATCTATATGCTGCAGGTATGTCCATTAAAAAAAAAAATTGTTCCTGTTTTAACCTCACATTTTAACATTTCTAGTGAATAATTTTAGTAAGTCTTCTTGTCAGAAGCATGATTTTATTTTTATTCATTTGTACTTCTATGAAATATGTTTTACAAAAATTCTTTTAAGGCAATCTTCTGTGATGTTCAGCTTCATTAAAATGATGACATGATATGTAAGTGTCCATAATCTGGAGCACATTGCAGTGGGTACAGGTGAGTGACAATACAGTTGTCCCTGTGCTGCACCCAGTCCTCCCATGGGATATGAGGTGATTTCTCTAAGACAGGTGGGCCATCTCTCACACAGACTGAAAAGCTTATTTTCAGATTTAAACACATTGTCAAAACAATTCTTGGTATTTTTCCTTACACCAACTATCCAGTTTCACACTTTGACAATGTTTTGTTTTATTTTATTTTTATTTTTACAACAGCGCCAGTGGCCAATGAAAACTCCCAGGCTAGGGGTCATATCAGAGCTGCAGCTGCCGGCCTACACCACAGCCACAGCAATGCCAGATTTGAGCTGCATCTCTGACTTATATCACAGGTCATGGCAACACTGGATCCTTAACCCAGTGAGCAAGGCCAGGGATCAGATCCTCATCCTCATGTATACCAGTCAGGTTCTTAACCCAGTGAGCCACAACAGGAACTCCATCTTGACAACGTTTTATAGCACAACTTTGGACACTATAATGCTTAGAGGAAGTTTCAAATTGCCTTCTTTACCAGATCTTCTCCTATAAAACTGATTCTATACTGCTTCTGCTTCTTTCCTTATCCCTCATTCTGGTCAATGCTACAGGGGAAAAAAAAAATACACACACACACACACACACACACACACAGAAAGAGACATGGTTGAAGAAACAAAAGTCCCTCTTTAGTTTGTATTTTAGATCATCTTTGTAAGTGTTTTATATTCAGAATAATCTCCTAAGAAATTTACTTTTGGTTTTTACATTTTTAGAATGGTGTGTTCTAAAAGCTTTAAGATTTGTTTCTACTATCTCTATAGATATGTCTATTCTGGGCATTTCGTATAAATAGAATCATACAGTATGTGTTCTTTTATAACTGATATCATTCATTTAGCATACTCTTTTCAAGGTTCTTCCATACCATAGGAGGGGTTGATACTCTATTCCTTTTGATTGCTAAATACACTTCCATTTTGGAGAGGTTCATCAGCTGGTGGTCATTTGGGTTGCTTCCATTCTGGGCTGTTATGTAAAATGCTGCTGTAAACATTTGTGTGTATTTGTGTGGACATATGTTTTCATTTCTGTTGAATATATACTTAGGAAAGAGACTGCTGGATCATAGAGAGCAACTCTTTATTTGACAGTTTGAAGAACTACCAGACTGTTTTCCAAATTTCTGCAGGTTTTCCATATTCCTGCATGTGCACACCTGCACACGCCCACACACATACACACACACACAATGTATGATGGTTCCAATTTCCCTACATGCTCAACAACGCTTATTATTTCTATCTTTTTTTCATTATACCCATGCTAGTGTTTGTAAAGTGAGATTTCATGGAATATTTGATTTGCACTTACTTAATAGCTTATAATTTTGAGCATCTTTCATAGCTTATTAGATATTTCTGTATCTTCTTTGAATAACTATTCATATCCTTTGCCTATTTTTATGGATTTTATCTTTTCATTATTGCATTATAGATGTTTTTTATGTATTCTTAGTAAGTCCCCTTATCAAATACTTGGTTTGTAAATGTTTCCACTTTCTGTGGGTTTTCTTTTTACTTTCATCTTTCATGTCCCTTTCACTTTTTACCTGCTTGTGTATCTGCAAGTACAATGTTTTTAATTTTTGTGAAACTCCTTTATCAATGATTTTATTTAGTTAATTGTGTTTTAGTGTCATATCTAAGAAACTATTGACTAATATGTTCATAAAGTTTACTTCTGTATTTTTCTTTTATGTGCACTATAGTTTTAGCTCATATCTAGATCTAAAAATTTATTTGCAGTTAACTTTTGGTATGTTAAAACAGGGTCAAATTATTTCTTTTGCCTATAGGTAACTTAGTTGCCCTTGCACCATTTGTTGAAAAAAAAAAAAAAAGCTATTCTTTGCTTTGATGAATTATCCTCACAGTGCTTAAAAAAAAAATCAATTGACTGTAAAATAAGGGTTTACTTTTGGACTCTCAATTTTTGCTCATTGATGTATATATCTACCTATATGCTAGTATCATACTTAGGTGATTTCTCTACTTTTTGCGGTACATTTTGATCTCAGGGAACATAAGCCTCCAATTTGCCCCTCTTTTTCATGATTATTTTGGCTATCTGATGTCTCTTGCATTTCTATGTAAATTTGAGAATCAACCTGTCAATTTATGCAAAAAAGAAACCTGGAAACTTAATAGGAATTTTTTTTAATCTGTAGATCAATTTTGGAATATGCCATCCTAATAATATTGTCTTCTTTTCCATGAATAGGAATTTTTTCCCATTTTTGTCATAAACACTTTGTCATTTTCAGACTATGAGTTGTGAACTTCTTTTATTAAATTTTTCCCTAATTCTTTTGGTTTTAATCTCAATAGTATTCAGATAAATCTAGACATTGAGTTTTAATATAAAATTCATATTAAGGACTTGAAACCATACAAATAACATAAATGTACACACAGTAAACTCTAAGATATCTCATATTTTTACATTTTTTAGTAAGCTACATGAATAATTTGAATGAAGAATGAAGTGGAATTTAAATGACTCTATTTTGGGAGCTGAATATAGGCTAAGCATAGCAGCAATTGATACTTAGCTTTAAGCAATTTAAAGATGGAAGTAAGTGATTTGTAATTTAATTATTCAATTAATGGAATTATTCAACTAGAGGAATGTAAATATAGCTGTTACTTTTCGCAGTAGCATTTTGGATGGCAAAAGATGATAGTTAATTTGAGCAAGATACTCAGAAGAAAAATGAGTCAAATGGGAATTAGTTTTGTGTTCTTTCCTGTGGCAGGCAGAAAAAAATGCCTCCTCCAAAGTCTATTAATTTCCAAATCTCTGGATCAAGTGAATATTGTGTTCAATGTAAACGAGTACATATTACCTTATATGGCAAAATGTGATAGTTAAGGATTTTATGAGGAGGAAATTATTCAGGTGGTCCTTACATCCAGTGACAAATGTCCTTATAAAAGACAGAAGAGGATAAGACACAGAAATTTCACCTTAATTTTAGATTTTAGCATCCCAAACTAGAAAAAAATGAATATCTTTTGCTTTAGGCCATTAAGCTTGTAAGAATTTGTCACTGCAGTTCTAGGAACTGAATGTATATATTCTCAGAAATATTTAAGTTCTAAGATTTCTGTTTTCAGGTTTATTTTAAATTTTTAAAAATATCTATTTGCAGTGTGTAAACTATTAGTTATACACTACTAAAGAGATTTCATATTTTAAATTGCAGTATGAATATTTAATATAAATTTGATCTCTTAAGGGAAAGCTTCTGCCTTTAAAAATATGGTTAAATTAAAAATTTGAAAAGGCATTGATACATATAGATGCAAGTTTTAGTATGGCTTTGTAAAATTTACAGCATTAAAAATAATTGAATAGTAACAAAGATTGTGAATCAGTTAACCATTCTGCTGGTAATTATGTGTATTTTCAAAATAACAGTTAATATTTATCTAGAAACATATATCAACATCTGTAAAAATATAGTTATCTTAATATACTCATCATAACTGCTACCTTATTGGCCAAGTCCATCTTCAAGTTTCAGATTATCATAGTATGACTTCCATTGAAAAGAAGATTTAGAGAATATTACCTAGAATTCTATGCCATGTGTATCTTGGTATAATTTTTTTTCACAAATAAAATCCCAATACAAATTTTAAAGTAATCTTAATAGAACAACAGAATAATAAAGAAAAAAGTTACATTATCTTTTAGTATTTTATGTTTAAGTGACTAAATTCAAAATTGCCTTAATATTTTTTGATTTAGATAATAAAACCAAATTAACAGGTGACATCTTATTTTTGCCAAGTTAAAATGCCATGTAGACATACTCAGGGCCTCATTAAAAAATTGAATTCAGATTACATGAAAAAGAATGGTAATTTTAAAAAGTATCTTTCTGACTAGATTTGATTATTTTTTTCTATAATAAGTATTTAGACTGGTATAAATATACTAAACTCCAAGAAAACAAACTTGAAATAGGCAGAAGAAATAGCAGAAACAAAGTTAGGATATAATAAAGCTGAAAGTAAAGAAGAGAAGTAGATGGTTCAATGTAATTGTATTTTAAAGTATTCATTAGAGAGAGAATGAAGGCAAGGCTGAAAAAACAAGTTGAGGCCAAGCTTTGAAGTCTTCAGAAATTCATGGTAATAAACAAGGCAGAAAAGATATGAAAATCCCAGTAAAAGAGGAAGCATCTGGAATAACTTGGTAAAGACTTTAAAGAGGAGTTCCTTCACCAAAGTGATACTGGCAAAAAGGACCAAAATCAACTTTTTTCCAAACTCTGGATACCAACCGAATGTTTGGGACAATCCAAAGGTCATTTATTCAAGAGAAATGAATGAATTGTAAGAACAGTGATTTTGTGGAGTTTCCACTTGCTCTATTTCTCTCATCTTCTCCCTAGTTCCATGGCAGTTTTGAAACTAGTAGCCTGGCAGACACTGAAGAGGGGAGAAGAGGTTTTACTCCCTAAAAAGTCCTGTTTCATAGAATTTTAACTTTATTATTTAGTGACTCTGTGGACAAGCCCTATTCACAGGGCTTGTCTTTAATTGCCCTGATAAGATTTTACCCAGTGGGGAAGTTCTAGTCTTAGGAATTTTATCAAATGGTAATACTAGCTGGGGTAAAAAGAAGCTGGCCAAAGATTTAAAAACAAAATCTTGGGGATTTGATGATGCTAAAAAATCTTGAAAAGCCACAACATATTCCTGGAAATCTAGAAACCATGAGCATGTATGTATGTGTGTATGACGAAAAACATGAGGCTTTAATCGCTCATATCGTTCTGACCTGGAATCACCATGTAGGCAAGAAATGAAGGCTAAGGCAAATTTGTGAACTGTAGAAGTTTTGATGTCTTGCCCAATACAACGAGCCTAGCAGACTAATTAGTAAAATATATTAAACAATGTCTGTGTAATTATGACCTGACCACTAACCTCACAGAAAAGTATACTTGAGTGATCTCAAAAGACAATAAAGACTATCATAGGAAAGTCACTAAACAAACAAACAATGAAGAAAACAAAGCCCTAGCGAAGCAGGAGAGGATGTGGTATTCCAGCATCGCCATACTATCTTATTTAAAATATCCTGTTTAAAAAAGCACTTGAGACATACAAAGAAATAAGAAGGTATTGTCCATTCAAAAGGAATAAATTCTAAGTCTATAGAACCTGTCCCAGGGGACTCCCACATTTTGGCTTAACTAGAGACTTTATTGTAGTTATTATAAATAAACCAAAGAACTAAGAAAATTATATTTAAAGAATAAATAGAAACTATGGGAACAATATCTCACAAATAAAGAATATCAGTATAGAGATAAAATTTACTCAAAAAAATATCTGGAGTTGAAAACTATGATAATTGAAATGATGGAAGCTGCCAAAAATAAAGAATTGGCAAACTTGGAGTCAGATCAATTGTGATATACAGTTTGAGGACAGAAAGAGAAAAGTATGAAAAAGGTTTTTTGAGGAAATAGAGAAACCAGAATCTTCAAAATTATTATTGGATTGTAAAATGATATAACTACATTGGAAAAGTTTGACATTTCCTCAAAATGCTAAACATAATTTCACTAAATGACCCAGAAATTCTAGTCCTAGGTATAAATCCAAGGGGCACCAGAGCATGTGCTTACACAATGTTTACATGGATGTTCATAGCAGCACTATTCACAACGGTACAAAAGAAGATACAACCCAAATGTCCATCAGCTGATGAATGAATAAACAAAGTAGAATGGAACATTATGTAACGGTAAAAATAAAGTACTGGGGACTTACCGTTGTGGCTCAGTGGAAATGAAGCCAACTAGTACCCATGAGGACACAGGTTCAATCCCTGGCCCCATTCAGTGGATTAAAAGATCCATCCAGTGTTGCTGTGAGCTGTGGTGTGTTTTATAGACATGGCTCAGATCCTACATTGCTGTGGCTGTGGCCAGCAGCTGTAGCTCCAATTCGACCCCTAACCTCGGAACTTCTATATGCTGCAGGTGCGGCCCTAAAAAAAAGCCAAAAAAGAAAGAGACGTATTAATATGTTACATCATAAATAAACTTTGGAGACATTATGCTAAATTAAAGAAGCCAATTACAAATGAACACTATTGTGTAATTCCATTTATATGAAATTTTCAGAATAGGGAAATACATAAACAAGGTAGATTCATGGTTGCTGGGAGTTCGGGAGATGAGGGAATGAGAATTGACTGCAAATGGATGTGAGCTTTCTTTGTGTACTGTGTACTGTGGAATTAGGTGGTATGATGGCTGCACCTCTCTGTGGCTCTATGAAGAACACTAAATTACATGTTTTAAAGGGAGAACTTTATACTTTGTGAATTTATCTCAATAAAATTTTAATTTAAAAAATCCTATTGATCACAGATCATTTTGTCAAAAGCTGTGCAGTAGTTTTCAGTTTATTACTTTGTGTTGGTTAATAGCATTTATATATAATAATATATTACAATATATTAATATATAGTAATATATTTTATGTATGTATATAATAAGACAAAATTTAGTATAAGAAGAAAATGAGTAATGTTAGATCTTGGTATTTGTTCCTTCCATGTAATAGGCTTTAAAAAAACATTTGCATGCTTTGCATAGTTATAGGCTATATATATACATATATACATATTTATAAGTACATATCCATATTTTTTAGAAAACTGAAAGAAAGCAGACCTCTAAAAAATTACCTTGTCTCCTCTGTCTCTCTAGATAGATATTTTACATCTGTGCATTTGTACATGCTAGAAACAATAAGAAATGTACAGCAATAAAATGGTGAGTGAATTATTTTATGCAAAAATATAGATATTACAAACATAATTAAGGGTAAAATAAGTTGTACATAGAGTATATATAGCATTATTCAATTTATATACAGTAAAAAGCAGAGATAACTATTCTATGCATTGAAGGTAGGATAACAGTCCCCTTGTAGGGACTGGAAGGCCTGGAAACTGGGACTCCTGTGGAACCAGTAATATCTTCTTTCTTTAATCTGGATGTTGGTTTTACACTTGTGACAGTTCATGAAAATTCATTGAGATGTTCGTTTATGGACATGCAGCCTTTTGTGTATGTACATTATTTTTCAAAGGAAAGTATTAAAAGATGGAGTTCCTGTGATGGCACAATGGAAATGAATTGGACTAGGAACCATGAGGTTGCGGGTTCGATCCCTGGCCTTGCTCAGTGGGTTAAGGATCCAGCTGTGGCGTAGGTTGCAGATGTGTCTAGGATCTAGCATTGCTGTAGCTGTGGTGTAGGCCGGCAGTTGTAGCTCCTGTTAGACTCCTAGCCTGGGAACCTCCACATGCCATGAGCGCAGCCCTGAAAAGACCAAAAAAAAAAAAGAGTAATTATATGTTGCCACATAATTTATTTAGTGTTCATACTATAAAATTAAGTAGAAAATTGAGAGGAGTTCCCGTTGTGGCTCAGCTGGTTAAGAACCCAACATAGTATCTATGAGGATAAAGGGAGATACCTGGCCTCTCTTAGTGGGTTAAGGATCTGGCGTTGCCGTGAGCTGTGGTGTGGGTCGCAGGCGCAGCTCAAATCTGGTGTTGCTGTGGCTGTGGTGTAGGCCAGCAGCTGTAGCTCCATTCCGCCCCTAGCTTGGGAAACTTCCATGTGCTGCAGGTGTGGCCCTAAAAGGAAAAAAAAAATTAAGATACCAAAGAATGGCAAACTGCGCTATATCACTTAAGTAAGCTAGGCAGGTATGAAGTTATTGACTCTATAAACTTATTTAAATAATATGCAATGATTGAATCAAAACACTAAGGATAATAATGATTACAGCCTGTCTTCTCTTGTTGACTGTTATGACAGCATCGATGTAGAATATGGAATTGAGGGGGTGGGCAGGAAAACCTTCTGACTTTTTTATACAAGTTTTTCTTCAGCAGTGAACTTTAATATACTTTTTGTGACAGGCTTGTTAGTTATCACATCAGTAATTTAATAATACCTTCAGTTCAGAGGCAGATGTTTATATATGCTGATGCTTTCTTTAGTGTATAAGCATATTCAATTTTTCTGACTCTTGGACTTCTAGGAATATTTTATTTTTCAACCACTCCAGAATTCTAAACATGTCTAGGGTTATCAAAACCTTTCTATTTTAAGACTAGGGCATGTTTGGCTAAATAATTCTGGAAAGAACATAATAAATATGAGTGGATGCCCCTGATAGATTGATAACATACAGGAGGCTTTGGTACATTATATTAAAGACAGAATATTATAAACTTAAGGCCAATTTGGATTTTATTTTCTCGTAGTCATGCTATAGCCCCACAATAGCTCTGATATTATGCTACTGTGAGGCTGCACCAGTCGACAGCTTAGGTCTTCAAAATGCATATATATGGAAAGGGACACTTTAACACTGTTCACATATTTACAAATAACTACAGTATCACCAGAGTATTCTATTTCCAAGGTAAAGAGTATTCTGTTTGCCACATGCTACCCTTTCCTCAAAGAAGAATGAGGTGTTTTCTAAAACCACTCTGTAAATACAGTGCTAGATTTTAAACCTCAGAGCTGCAAATGTTATTTAATTTAGACTGGTAATAAAGAAAAGGCATATAAAAATTTCAGACAGCATACACAATGTGAAAGTCCCTTTCTAGTAAAAGATCATCACCAGAGGTCATTGTAATTCTCTTTTATGTGCAAAAACTGTCTTTCAGACGAAGACTTTGTGGTATTGGGAACAGGTTACCAAGTTAACTCAATTGAAGATACTTGAGAATGCAGAGCAGATTATTAGTTCCTGAACCAATTTGAACTTGATCATATTTTTTCCAAGATGGTAGCTAGCTACAATTTAGTAGATAATGTTCTTATTCCCGTCTGTAACTCCATGTCAACATGTAAGAAGCACACATCAGATGATGTGTTTGCATCTGTCTGGGATTGACTAGGGTGAGTTCTAGTTCATTTCCTTTTCAGGCCATCCCAAGCCTATTTGTATGAGTGAAATGACTGAAGCAGTACCTATAGGTCAGGCATTTGTCTTCATCTTTCTCGTAGATTCACGACCTACCACCATGCCTATCTCTAAGCAGATGTTCATGTTGATGAATTAACATTGATTGAATACTCTAATAACTTTCTTGTTGCTATTACTGAAGTATTTATTTTATTAGTAATATTTTGTACAACCTTAGCATAAAATGCGCTATTTTCCCTTTACATATTTAAAATGAGAGAACTTAGGATTCCTGTCATGGCTCAGTGGAAATGAATCTGACTAGCGTCCATGAGGACACAGGTTTGATCCCGGGCCTCTCTAGCTGGGTTAAGGATCCGGGTTGCCATGAGCTGTGGTGTAGGTCGCAGATAGGGCTTGGATCCTGCATTGCTGTGTCTGTGGCATAGGCCAGCAGCTATAATAATTATTATTATAATCATTAAATTAAATAATAATTATTGTGTATCTCTTATGGGCCAAGAGCTATGCTAGAATCTTTACAGATATAATTTTTATTTCTTGAGACTACCCTGCGAGGGTGAGATTATTAATTTCCATTTTACAGATTGCATCCCTTAGATCAGAGATAAAAAGTGATGAACATTTATGCTCTACATAGACATGGGAGAGGGGAGACTGATCAGTCATCTGAGTTCACGTGTGGCCTTTAGCAGTTTAGCTTCAAAAAGTAATGCATCCAGGGAATTTCCATGGTCCCAGAGGAAACAGGACAGATGGTCATCTAGATGAGTGCATGGCCACTAAGCTGAAATAAAGGCAACAAAGGCAGAAAATCTTGAGAAAGCATAATTTGAGGAGTAGAATTCTAAAACATTTGAATGTCCTCCTTTTTTCTGGAACCAATCAGAAGAGTAAGATAGGGTTCTGAAACACTGCTGTCAAGGTGGAATCAGTTAAGGCAGATTCATAATTGTAGCCCACCAAGTCACTTCCATTGATGAAAGTGTTTTCTGCCTAGAAAAACCAATGTTCTGATAGAATAAATATGAAAACATTGGGAGTTAAGTAAATCTTTAAGCTAGGTTCTGTGCACTCAGTTGTTAAAGGACAAAATATTTCTGACATGGAGCACTTTGAGGTTTTGCAAATATGATTATCTCTACATGGTTGTCACCAATTGAGTTTCACTCAATTTTTTTTTCTCTTAAGATGAGATCCACAAAATATTTTTTCAGTGCTAATTTTACATACATTTTTGAATTTTCTATTTATGGACAGAGGGACAGAGAACATTAAATGGCTAAGAAACAAGTGTTTTCTGACCTTTGCAAGATAACACTATATCAGAAATACAGTCCATATCACAAGCACCATATGCCTCAATTTTTGTCAGTAACCTAAGAAATATAAAATGCTTTTCATTATCAAATCTATTCCAACTTGAGAAAAAAATTCATCTGAGATCTTTTCCTTTATTTATAAAAGGTCATTTCCAATCTACCAGTTGCAACATCAAAAATGATTTTAGACTAATGATCACGAGTTTCTGTGGTGGCTTAGTGGTAACGAACCCAACTAGTATTCATGAGGATGTAGGTTCATTCCCTGGCCCCGCTCAGTGGGTAAAAGAATGTGGCATTGATGTGAGCTGTGGTGTAGGTCACAAAAATGGCACGGATCCTGCGATGCTGTGGCCATGGTATAGGCTGGCAGCTTTAGCTCCAATTCGACCCCTAGCCTAGGAACTTTGATTTGCTGCAGGTGTGGCCCTAAAAAAGAAAAAAAAGAATTTCCAGGGTAATAGGCAAAATACTAAAAACACATTTGTTTATAGAAATTGTCTTGAAGTGAATGTTACTATAATTAACTATACTGTTTGATTTCTGTGTTTTTGTGTTCCTAAATCCATTTGTTTTCATTATTTTGATTTAGATTTATCTGAGCAAAATTGCTCCTTTAATTATTGTTCTTACCAAGTAATTTTTCCCATTCTATTTAACATTTTATTTATTTATTTATTTATTTATTTATTTATTTATTTATTTATTTATGTCTTTCAAAATAAAATAAATTAAAAGGCTACGCCATGGCCATAGCAACACCAGATCCGAGCCTCGTCTGTAACCTACACCACAGCCCATGGCAATGCCAGATCCTTAACTCACTGAGTGAGGCCAGGGATCAAACCTGCATCCTCATGGATGCTAGTCAGATTCTTTTATGCTGAGCCATGGTGAGAACTCCAGCATTCTTTTTTAAAGTTTCTCAGCAATGTATTAATGTTTCGCTCACATCAACCACTGCATCCTGCTCCCCAGGAACAGGCTAGAATGTGTAATGAATACATTAAATCTGTTTTGTTTTTTTTTCAGTCTTTGACCAGAATTGAATATAGTAAATTCCTTGGTCTGCAACTTTAAAAATGTTCATCATTCTTTTTTAAGTACCTTCTATTCTTAATGCACTATTGTAAAATCAAAGGACTGAGGTTCTAGGGGGAATAAGAAGAAAAACAAAGCATCTATTAAGGTGACTTAGAGAAAGAAAAATGTGTTTGTAAATATAATATTGAGGCTAGAATAGGTAGTTTGGGGAAACATTTCCTGGTGCTCATTTATTTCTCTCTTTATCCATTTCATTGTGTTCTTGTTGTGGCTTAACTTTTCTCAAGTAATATATGTGTATATTTTTTAATGGCCGCACCCACAGCATATGGAAATTCCCAGGCCAGGGACTGAATCCTGTGATCTACACTGCAGCTGTGGCAGCGACCAGATCTTTTAACTGACCCTGCCAAGCCGAGGATTGAACCCACACCTCTGCAGCAACTTGAGTCACTGCAGTTGGATTCTTAACCCACTGTGCCATAGTGGGAACACAAATAAATTTTTTAAATTTCTAAAATGTAATGCACCAAACATTGATAGTTTTGGAGCATTAAATTTTAGAAAATTAAAAAAAAAATTGCAAGAAAAAGGTAGTCTAAAATTTTTTAAAGTGTTGCCCACAAGGTCTAAATCATTTTCATGATAATACTAAAACTTATTTTACTTTTCATTGCATGACGTTTCCACTGACAGTGACCAAGCCACGGTGGGTAAAACCCTGGTGCCTTCGTGCCCTGGCTCCCATTACGTGAGTGTTTATCATACTTGACACACACTCCCAGTAAATAAAATGACTTTTTCACCTACGAGTATTCTTGAAAAAAGTGTTGTTAAATCTCAATTCCTGAATATGTGAATTTATAAAATAGTCTGTGACAGAAGAAAATTTTCTGCTGCCTACCAAATACAATGAATATCCTCCAGCAAAGCACTTGTGTCAGTGTTTGAGTTATAAACCAAACTAGCTTTTTTCATGAAAAAATACTTTAAATATAAGCAATGTTTTTTCACAGTTGGGGAGTTGACAGACATTTACTTGAAAATGAACGTTTTTCTTTAGCCTCTACAAAGAAAATGGCTTAGGGTATCATTGCCCATTTTAAAATGTGAGTTTTTCTAAAAATTTCAAATACAGTTTGCCTTCCATATCTGAGGATTCCCCATCAATTTAGATCTGGAATCGATTGAATCTACAGATGCAGAAAAACAAGGATTATAGAGGCCCATTTTACTAGGCTATTTTATATAGGAGACAAAGTTACCAAAGGAAAACTGTACTGAAAAACATGTATCTGCCATATTTAATCACTTCAAAATTTAAATAGATTCTTGGTTGTCATATTATCATATTTGATTTTTTGCTATTTTATAATAAAATGTGTCCATATTTATAAGATATTAATAATTCCGTGAGCCAATATTTTCCAAATGGTAAATACCTGATAAGATTTTTCTAAGATCACATATGGGTTAAAGATCAATTCCAAGTACTAAATGGACCAATAGATTCTATTGACTCTAAGGGCAAAAGTTGATTGATACAGTGTTAGCATCCACATTGCAAGGTACCTTTTAAGAAGTTGCCATTAGTTAACTTTTGATGTAAAGGAAAATATGCATCTACAATTACATGAAAAGTAATTAAAATACCCTTGCATTTATTTTACAACTATACATCTCTGTGAGGGCAGATTTTGTTCATATACACTTCAACCAAAACGGTATGTTTTGGCGTTCCCATCATGGAGCAATGGAAACGAATCTGACTAGGAACCATGAGGGTTGCGGGTTCAATCCGTGGCCTTGCTCAGTGGGATAAGAATCTGGCACTGCTGTGAGCTGTGATATAGGTGGGAGACGTGGCTCAGATCTGATGTGGCTGTGTTGTAGGCTGGCAGCTGTAGCTCCGATTGGACCCCTAGCCTGGGAACCTCCATATGCCTCAGATGCAGCCTAAAAATCAAAATAAATCATAAAAAAATTTAAAATTAAAAAAATAAAAAAACAGTATGTAGAAACAGATTGAATGCAGAGTAGACATGAGACTTTGAATGTAATTTGATATTCTGAGATTAATTTCAAAGTATGTGAGGTAGGGGTCCCCACACATACAACCAAGCAGTTCTCAGGGTTAAATTCTGACACTATCTTCCCAGTAGTGTCAGATCCCACAGATTAAGTCTGCCCCAAGTCCCCACCACCACTTCAGATTTACCAGTCACAAGCCCAGGTTATCACCTATATTTCTGACCCACCAGCTATAGATTGGAATTTCTTGCCACCCTTTCCTTAAACTTCAGATGCCAGTTGCAAGTCTAGTATGTTACCTGTACTTCTGACTAACTGGCTCTAAATCAGAGGTCCCATGACCTCCTCTTTGGAGTCAGTTTATTTGCTACTGCAGCTCAAAGAACTTGGAGAAGCATTCTCTTGCTAGATTACTGGTTTATTATGAAAGGATATAACTCAGGAATAGCTTGATGGAAAAGATGCTTTGGACAAGTTATAGGGAAAAGGGAGGAGCTTCCATGCCCTCTCCAGGTATACCACGCTTCCAGGACATCTGCATGTTCACCAACTCAGGACTTCTCCAAACCCTATACTTTTGGGTTTCTATGGAGCTTTGTTACATAGGTATGACTGATTAACTCATTGACCATTGATGACTGAACTCAATTTCCAGCTCCTGTCCCTTCACCTAAAGTGGGGTGGTGAGAAGGAGTGGGACTGAAAGTTTAAACACTCTAATCACCTGGTCCACTCCACTGGCAACCAATTTCCATCCTTAAATGCTTTCCAAAATTTGCCTTCTTAGCATAACAAAAGACACCTTTATCACGCTTAACACTTGGGAAATTCCAGGAGTTTCAGGAGCTCTGCGACAAAAAAGCAGGCAAAGACCAAATGTGTGTTTCTTATTTTAAATCATAAGCTGTATTTTATTAAATCAGACTTCAGAGAGATCTGCAAAAATATAAATCGGTGCTATACTTCTCACAGATTTTTCATTGAAGTATTTAATTTACAAGGCTGTGATAATTTCTGCTGTATAACAAAGTGACCCAGTCATATACACACATCTATTCTTTTACAGATCTTTTTCCCACATAGATTATCACAGAATACCGAATAGAGTTCTCTGTTCTGCACAGCAGATCCCTGTTGGCCAATCATTCCATATACCACAAGTGTGCATGTGTGAATCCCAAACCCCAGTCCATCTCTCTCCCACCACACTTGTCCCATTTGGTAACCATACATTTTTCAAAGTCTGTGAGTCTGTTTCTGTTCTTCAAATAAGTTCTTTTGTATCATTTTTTTTAAGATTCCACATATAGTGATATCATATGATTTTGTTTTTCAGTAGCTTCACTTAGTATGATAGATTCTACATCCATCCATGTTGCTACAAATGACATTATTTCATTCTTTTTTATGGCCAAGTAATAGTCTATTATGTATATGTACCACAAGATCTTTATCTATTCCTCTGTTGATGGACATTTAGGTTGCTTCCATGTCTTGGATATTGTAAATAGTGCTACAGTGAACACTGGGGTGTATGTATCTTTTAAAATTATGGTTTTCTCTGGATATATGCCCAGGAGTGGGATTGCTGGATCCGATAGTAATTGTATTTTTAGTTCTTTGAGGAACCTCCATACTATTTTCCATAGTGGTTGCACCAATGTACATTTCCACCAAGAGTGTAAGAGGGTTCCCTTTTCTCTATACCCTCTCCAGCCCTTATTATTTGGAGATTTTGACGATGACCATTCTGGCTCATGTAAGGTGTTACCTCATAAAGGTTTGATTTGTATTTTTCTAATAGCAATGTTGAACATCTTTTCATGTGGTTTTTGGCCATTCATATGTCTTCTTTGGATAAATGTCTATTTAGATCTTCTGTCCATTTTTTTATTGGGTTTATTTTTTTGATATTAAGCTGCAGGAGATATTTGTATATTTTAGAGATTAAACCTTTGTCATTTGTTTCATTTGCAAATATTTTCTCCCATTCTGTGTGTTCCCTTTGTTTTATTTATGGTTTCTTTTGCTATGGAAAAACTTTTAAATTTAATTAGGTCCCATTCATTTACTTTTGTTTTTATTGTCATTGCACATTTTTTATTACTCAAATGAATTTATCACATCTGCAGTTGTATATGATATAACAATCTGATTTCACAGGATTTCCATCGCACAGCCCAAGCACATCCCCCCAGCACATTTTTGTTTTGAACAAATATTTATTTTTCATGAAAATATTTATCTAATGTTAAATTAAATATTTAAATATGTTTTTTAAATATCTAATTGGTATATAGAACTGACATAAGCCAAAGTGCTTCAGAGTTTTCAAACTTTAAAAGTATAAACATTCTTTAGAAGCTTTGATGGTTTGAGAATTTTGAGAATCTCTGCATTAGACATTTGTAGAAAGAATATGAACAGAAGTGGGCAAATAAATATCTGAAAATATTTTCAAGCTTCCTAGTGGTAGTTGTTAGGAAAATCTATATTAACTCTAAATATAATCTGAATCAACCTCTATATCTAACTTGAAATATAATCTAAATCAAAAACCAAATTAACTGCATTATATACAACATGTCAATGAAAGCCTAAACTTGAATCTATATCAAAATAATAAAGGATTTTTTAGAGAAACAAAACAGGGAGATTACAAGGGTGAATGATTACAATATTCACCTAATGTCTGCCCAAAATTATCCTTTCTGTACATGGAAGAGACCAAGCCTGGATGTTGTGATAGCAAAGAGGAATTGTGATAAACCAGATGAAGGATGATGATAGTATAAACCAGAATAGGAACAATGGAGAGAGAAGTAGATAGCTCCAAGAATTATACACATAAAATGACTGAACAGAACTTTATGATTCATTCTAAGCAGTTATAGAGTGAGAGAGAATTGTTCAAATGTCATCAAGTTTGCTCAGTGTCACTTACTGAGATAAAAATAGAAGAGGAGAGACAGCCATGAGTGTGAAGATAATCTCAGTTTAGAATTGCTGAGTTTCAAGTGGAAATGCCTGTCTGTTTCTACACAAACATTTAATAAGTGCTTGAAGCCCAGGAAACAAGTCTCAAAAAGAGCAACAGATTTTGGAATGATATTGATGATAACCAAAGCCACATGAGTAAATAAAAAGTAGGAGGTTTAGAACAAGAAGGAAGAAGGTACAAACCAGGACCTTGTGAGATGGGCAGAGAAAAGAAAATTTTCCAGAGACTGAGAACCAGTGGCCAAATTAGCAGGACTAAAACAAAGAGGATGTAATTTCATAGAAAAAGGCAAAGATGAGGCTTTGAAATGCTTCTGATAGATGAAGTGAGGTATAGATTGCAAAATATCATCCAACATGGGGTCCAAAATATAATCAGTGACTTTCACAAGTAGAGTAGCAGAGGAATGGCTGGAGTCAAAGTGATGGAGAATGTAGTGACAAGGATTGGGAAACAAGCGAAAGCAGCTGTGCTAATTAGAACACAAACAGCATGTAAACAAATTGTAGCTTATCAAGATTTGTGCTAGTATTGTGGGGAAAGTATTCTTTTCTCAATGCTGCTTAAGCTAAGGTTTTTTATACACAGAAAATCTATGATATATCTATTAATGAAGATTCAAATTCCCATGAAATATGAGCCTAACTTTACAACTGAGGGCTTTTTTTTTTTTTTTTTTCAATTCAAATATCATGGTAAAGTTGATAAATGGTTAAAGTGCCTCAACAAATATGTAAAATTCAATTACTCTTATATCTACAACACCATATATATGAAAAGTAAAACACAAAGAGATTGTTCTATTATTTTATTTATTTATTTATTTATTTTTGTCTTTTTGTTGTTGTTGCTATTTCTTGGGCCGCTCCCGCGGCATATGGAGGTTCCCAGGCTAGGGGTTGAATCGGAGCCATAGCCACCGGCCTACGCCAGAGCCACAGCAACGCGGGATCCGAGCCGCATCTGCAACCTACACCACAGCTCAGGGCAACGCCGGATCGTTAACCCACTGAGCAAGGGCAGGGACCGAACCCGCAACCTCATGGTTCCTAGTCAGATTCGTTAACCACTGCGCCACGACGGGAACTCCTATTATTTTATTTTTTGATTGCTTTTATTTGAAATTAGAAGAATAAAAAGCACCTGAATTTACACTGCCTCTTTCATCGTTCTGTTTTCAATACTGTTATAATCTTGTCAGTCCTTCCTATACCCTGTGAGACAGGAAATATTATTAATCCTGGTTTAGATAGAACCTATAAATTGTATTCCAAACAAATCTGCAGTGTACATACATGGATTAACCATTAGTAAGCTGCATTTTTCCTAACACTGGATAGTTAAGTAAAAAGCACTGCATTTTCTACCTATGAAATATCCAACATTTGTTTAATGCTCTGCTATATTCAGGCATCCATGAAGCATTTTATGTATTTTATAATTTAAACCTCAAACTAACTCTATGTGCTGGGCTCTATTATTATAGGACAATATTGAGACTTGGTAAAGCTCAGTGAACTTGTACATTTCTCATAATTACAAATAAAGGATATGACTTAAGAACACAAATTTGTCTGAACTCATTAATTCATTTAATAAATGTTGATTCAACCTTTGTCATATGCTAAGCACCAGTGTGAATTCCTGAGATAATAAATACAACAAAGAAATATCTCTCTCATTGTGCAACTTACTTTTTTATTGGGGAAAATCAGACTACAAACAATAAACATTAAATAAATACAGCAGTAGACTAGAACAGGTGTTGGCAAACTTCTTCTAAAAGACAAGATAGTAAATATTTCAGGGTTTGCTGGAAATAAGGTCTCAGTTGTAACTACAGAGCTATGCCATTGTAGTGCGAAAGTGGCTATAGAAAATAAGTAAAAATATGAGCTTGACTGTGTTCCAATAAAACTTAATTTGCAAAACAAGTGAAGAGCTGGATTTGTCCCATAAGCTTTAGTTTGCCAACCCTTGTGCTAGAAGATAATACATGTTTTTTTTTTTTTTGTACATATATATATATTTTTTTGTCATTTGGGGTATATATGTTTAGATTCTATATTTTTCTATTAAACTGTTGATCATATCCATTACTCACAAGGCCAAACTAGCAACAAAAGTTGTTTAAGTCTCCCCCTGCAATCCAACCAACTCTCATGGGCAAGTGAAAATCATATTACAAACCCTTCCACCAATCCTGAGTCAATACCCTCAACCACTTCCTTTATTTAAGTCACACATGCCAGACCAGTATTTCCCCTCCCTAAATCAGGGCAGCTTCCAGACAACTTGGAGACCATACCCATATACCAGAGCCTGCTGGCATTATTCAAAGTAGCCAACACTGTGTTGTTTCCCCTGCTGTTTCCTGCAGAAAATATAATGAAGGCTGTGAACTATGTTTCCTTTCACTCTTCTCTCTGTGTCCTAATTAAACCTGGTGCTCCCCCATGGCCCCTCATAATGTAGTATGACCCCTCCTTTCAGGAACTGCAAGAAATAAAATCTTCTTTCAATGGCATTGATCTTTCTGTGTCATAACTCTGTTAGTAATATAAAAACCTAGCCATAAATCAATGCCATAGAGAAAAGAAAAAATACAGCAAGGATATTTGTTTGAATCCTCTAAGAAGCAGATGCCAAGTCAGGAATAAATGTACAAGAAATTGATTTGGAAAACTTCTATGAAGGAGAAAGAGGAGGAATCTAGGGAAGGCAAGAAGGGCCTTCAAACTGTAATGCAGATTCAACTCTTGTTAAGGAGAAGTGGAAGGAAGAGGCATTGAGTGGAAACAGTCTTGACTGTAACATAGTCCAGGGAAAGGTATGGGGCATCTGAGGTGGAGTCTTTGAAGCAAAATCTTTCATTGAAGGAGCCTCATGCCATGCAGGAATGAGCCTCAGTTTAAACTCCAATGATATTTATTTATTGGCTGAAAATTGAAGAGAGACATGGAGAGAACAGGAGCTCAGGGGTATTGTCCAAGGTTGATAGAGAAGGGCAGCAACCTAAATATTAGTCAACTACATGCAAATCTACAAGAGATATAAGCAGTGCATGTTCATGGCCAAACTACATGGAAGGGGTACTAAGGGGATCTTGGGGTGGAGTGAGAATGAGTAAGTTGATCTCAGTGTTTGGTCAGATTAGGACTTATCGAAAAAGTTGATGTTTTCAATTTATTAATATGTATCACACTGATTAATTTGTGGATATTGAAAAATCCTTGTATCCCTGGGATAAATCCCACTTGACCTCAGGCTCCCTGACTTCATAATACACTACTAAGCTACAGTGCCAAAACAGTATTCTACCAGCATAAAAAACAGACACATAGATCAATGGAACAGGATTGAAAGCCCAGAAATAAACCCACTCACCTATGTTCAACTAATCTGCAACAGAGGAGATAAGAATATATAATGGAGAAAATACTGTTTACTCAATAAGTGGTGCTAGGAAAACTGGACAGTTTTCTTCCATGTAAAAGAATGAAGTTAGAACATTCTAACACTATACACAAAAATAAACTCAAAATGGATTAAAGACCTAAATGTAAGAACAGATACTATAAAACTCCTATAGGAAAACATAGGCATCCTTTGACAGAAATCATAGCAATATATTTTCAGATCTGTCTCCTGGAGTAATGAAAATTAAAACAAAAATAAACAAATGAGACCTAATTAAGCTTTAAAAAGCTTTTGCATAGCAAAGGAAACCATAAAGAAAGACAACCTACAGAATGAGAGGAAACATCTGCAAATGATGGGACCAACAAGGACTTAATTTCTAAAATAAACAGATAACTCATATAACTCACTTTCAGAAAAAAATAACTACCCAACCCAAAAATGGGCAGAAGTTCTAAATAGACTTTTCTCCAAAGAAGACATACAAATAATGAAAAAACACATGAGAAGATGCTCAACATTGCCAATAGAGAAATGCAAATCAAAACTACAATGAGATACCACCTCACTCTGGTCAGAATGTCCATCACCAAAAAGTCTATAAATAAGTGCTGAAGAGGGTGTGGAGAACATGGAACCCTCCTACACTGTCAGTGAGAATGTAAATTGGTGCAGCCACTATGGAGAACAGTATGAAAGCTCCTTAAAAAACTAAAAATAGAACTGCCATATGATCCTGCAATCCCACTCCTGGGCCTATATCCAGAGAAAACTACAGTTTGAAAAGATACATGCACCCCAGTGTTCATAGTAGCACTATTTGCAATAGCCAAGACATGGAAACAACATAGGTATCCATTAAGAGGTGAGTGGACAAAGATGTGGTATATGTACATGTGTTTATGTATGTATATATGTTAGCCATAAAAACGGATAAAATAATGCCATTTGCCACAACATGGGTGGACCTAGGGATTATCATACTAAGTGATACGAAGTAAAGTAAGCCAGACAGAGAAAGACAAATATACTTATATCACTTATATGTGGAATCTAAAAAAGGAGATGCAGATTGACTTATTTACAAAACATAAACAGACTCACAGACATAAAAAATAAATTTATGATTACCAAAGTGAAAGGGGGGAGGGATAAATTAGGAGGTTGGGATTAACATGTATACGCTAATGTACGTAAAATAGATAAACAAGGACCTACTGAACAGTATAGCTCAGGGCCCTGTGTTCAGTATTTTGTGATAACCTATAAGGGAAAAGAATCTGAAAACGGATACATGTATATGAATGACTGAATGACTTTGCCGTACTCCTGAGACTAACACAACATTGAAAATCAATGATACTTCAATTAAAAAAAAAAAAGTGTTGTTTGCCAAGTATATGTACTAGGAAAGAGCATTCTTAGACAAAGAAATCCTTAGATTTAAAGTCCCTGAGTACAAAATATACCCAGCAAGATCCATAAGGAACAAGATATCATTGTGGCTGGGGCAGTTAGTAAGACATGGTGCTGGGGGATGTGATGGCAGATCCTAAAGTGCTTTGTGAGCTGTGGTAAGCCTTTCAGCTCTTACTCTCCATGAAGGGACCAGAGGTTAGGACAAATCAGCAAAATGATCTGATTTACGTTTTTAATTATTTTCCTGGCTACTATGTTAAAATACAATGTAGGGGTAAGGGTAGAAGTAGGGAGAGCCAGTTTGGATGCTCTTACAAGAAAGATCAAGGAGAGGAGGAGGCTCAGACACAGGCCACAGCTGTGGGGGTGAATGGAGAAAAGTGGTGGAATTTTGTATATATTTTGAAGTCAGAACTAAGATGTCCTGACCCCAGAGCCCATTCTTGTTTATTACACACTTCTGAATTGATTTCTTCCTGTCTGTCTATCCTATTAGTTTGTCTTCATTGAAATGATAGTGTTTATTAATTCTCTCATTCTATCAAGAATGTCTGTAAATGCTTGTCATGAGCCAAATACATTCTTATTTTCTGAGTTAGTAAAACTTTGTCCTCACTTTTAAATAGCATGCTACTTTTAAATAGTATGTTACTCATTGTAGACTATATATGGAAGCCATAGATAGATGTATAGATATAAATGATATGCTTAGATACCTGTATGTAGATGTAGATACCTATATATAGTTATATGTAAGGATAAAGATGAAGGTAGAGATAAAATTAGAGCTAGAAATAGAGGTAAAAATTGAGATGATAATAGCACTGCAAACCAAGTGTGAAGGGTGGGGGGACAGAACTTTGAAATGGGGAGGGCAAAAAAGCAGACATTACCATTGCCATTTCCATGTGTGTGAATGAAAACAGGATGTATTTTACACAGAAAAATGACAAGAGCTGATTTTTTAAAACAAGCAGGTAGGAGGTAATTGTAGAATGGGGAGAAAGAGGAATGTGTGCTGATGAGAGAACACTGCAAGCCTTGGGATCAACATGATCAAGGGCACTCAGGCAACAAACATCCTGGGAGGAGACAAGAGATAAATACAGGGCTCAGGTGAGAGCCCGATTATGGAGAAAAGCATAGGGTACACTAAGTGGTTTAGGTTTATCCTTCAATTATTTACAGAACCAGTGACGTCTCAAGTAGGAATTTTAAAAAATAAGAATTATATTTACAAAAAAATCTCTTTGGCAGCAAGCAATACACAGATAGGATTGGCTAAGAAGTCCAGGAAAGTGCAGAGTAAAGTGTATACTTTTTTTTTTTTCTTGAAAGAGATTTCAGTCTAGAATGAGAACTGTATACGTAAACACTTAGTAAGAGAGCATTGTAGGTACTGGTAGATATTCCAGACATTCAGTATTTCACAAAAAATATGTAAATATTAATATATTTATATATGTATTTATAGTATGTATGTATAATATATATAATTTTTCCATGAAGACACAGTATTTCCCAGAAATAAAGTGGAAAACTTTGTAATAATTACCTTAATGATACTTTTTTAGTTAACAAAAATATTTGTACATTTATTTGTGAATGAAAACATAAACCACCAATTTGTTGAAATGGCAGGTGGATTTATGATTTAGGCTGTAACAACGTAGTGAAAACACTGGTTAAGATGACCAATATGGTGTTTCTCAGAAACATAAATACTTTAAAGTCAAACTGATTATATAGTGATTGCTCATTCACCGCATAAGAAAATAAAGGAACAGAATTTATATGTAGAGGCAAAAATTGTAGAACTCCTGACTTTCATACATTCCTGTTTATCTAATGAACCAATTTTTTTTTGACATAAATGGATTGGTTGAGCCTTAATGTTGAACAAGCCACAAAATCTGGGCTTGAGTTGTGATTAAATCTGAACATCAGGACCCATGTCCATGTGGAAAATTAAGATTACCTAAATGATGACTGAATTTTAAATAACATTTTCCTAAGTAAAGTCATATTTCTACAATATTTCTTCTAGTCTGCTCATACAAAAGTGTGGCATTTTAGGTCCAGGAGGAAAAATTAGAGATATTATCCAGAATGTGTGAATTAATGTGTTGAGATTCTTAAAACTATCTGTACCTTTGATATGGTGATTGAGAATATATTTCACTTTATCCTCCCCCAGATTTGCCAATCTCTTGAACTTTTTCCTTTTTTCTCCTTCTGTTTTCTCCTTCATTCAGGCTTTCCTAAATGTGGCTCAACTGTTATTCATCCATTCATGCAACAAAATGTTATTTAATTCCTACTATGTTTCAGACATTATTATTGGCCCTAAACATACAATGATAAATAAAATATAAAATAATAAATTAAATATGAAATTCAGTTTTCTTGTGACAGATAAGAGGAAAGTAATTATCACAAAAAAGCATAAGAATAGTTGGTGACAAAATTTTTTAATTAAAAATTAGTGAAATTAAAAAAGAATAGTTGGTAACATAACATTTTAGAGACTTCTTATTCTTTTCCTGCACCTTATAATCCCATGTTCTTTGATTGTCTTTTTTTTCTTCTTACTTGCACACTTTTTTTTTTTTTAGTTTTTAACTTATTCCTGGGGAGTGTCATTCAGGAAAGGCTTCAACATACCTAAATATATGATGCTTTCTACTAAATCTTTGTACCACTAAATCACCATACCACTGAAACTCACTGAAAATTGCTGTCCCTTAGCGAATTTAAATTTAGCCTCTTAAGAATGAAATTCAATCTTTATTCTGCTTCATTTCTATTCCCCCTTCCCCTCAACCTATCACCAACAAATAAATCTTGTCCTCCTCCTTTAATCTGTTCATGATGAATGACATCACCATCCATCAAACGGTTCAAGTTAGAAATCTGGGTCATTTTATACCCTTTCATCTTTCCTCATTTTTTTCCCCTTTCAAATGCAATTACTTGAGTCCTTGCAATTCAAACACTTTAGTATGTCTCTTGTTATATTTCATTCCCACTTCTCTAGGCTTAGTTCAGACTCTATTATTTCCTCTCAATATATCTTTGCAGAAATCTTCTTTTAGTAGTCTAGTATAATCATGCTTAATAACCACACTTCACCAGATTGACTTCCACTTAAAACTTCTAGTAGCTTTACATTGCTTACAGAATAGAAACCTTAACCTCCTTAAAGACTCAGTCATGGGATCAATATTGGTCTGCAATATCTGTTTTCATTCTCATCATCTGTAACTCCACGTCTTAGAGCTTGTACTTGAGCACCTATTGAAATGTTTGCATACAATTGTGTGCCCTGAATTTTTGTGTCCTACTCTTTCTCCCTTGAAACATCTTGTCCCTCTTCTGACTAGGGTTTTTCAATTACTTTAAGAAGCACAAGAAATGTTACTTTTTGCTTTCTTTACCTTGGTCAGGTGAACTTAGGCCCTTTTTTTCCATTTCCAAAGTACCTAGTACATTAAGTATGATTATATTATGTTGTAATACATACTTTAAATTCTATGATAGCAAAAGTGGCTTCTTTCTTCCCTATGAATCCTTAAATTTCAACTAAAAATAACGGTACATATTATAAAGCAGAAGGCTAATGGTTGAAATAATAAAATCATCAGTGTGGTTTAGTTCATTCATGCATAGACACAATATCTAGGTTTCTTCTCTTTGCAAACTTTCATCTCAGGATTCAGCAGAGTAGCACAACCTACGTCCACTTGGCACTGAGCAGGCCCTCAGTAAGAACCGGTCGGATAGCAGGAAGCTAAAGTCCAGGCTTTTTTATCAACTAACTGTGTGAATTTTAATTAGCCATTAATTTTTCTCTAGCCCCACATTGTTCATTTATAAAATGGAGATGATTACCTTTGCCATGCTGATCTCAAATAACCACTGTATGATCTAAACAAAATAATGAATATAAAATATTTAGAAAACAATGCAACTCTGTATATGTTTTAAAATACTCTACCATTGATGTATTTGTCTTTAAAGAGATCTAAATCTGAAACCTACCAGAGCTATTGGGTCTCCAGACAGATGAGATTCTTTTGATGTTACAAATGATGCCTTACAGTAGCTACCATGAGAAAAATTCCTCTGCTAGAACTTAAAAGCTCACAAATTAAGTTCTCATCTTGTAACGGTGGAAAGAGCCACACCCCAAGTAATATAGAGCCCTTGTTTATGCCATAAATCTACATAACTATATTTTAATGAAAGACAGTTAATTGAAAAATATATTGTTTGAATGCCTTATTCTTTATTTTTCCTTTTGTCTAAGAGATATGTTCCTTCCAAGAAGGAAAACGGTTCTGAATGGTACTGAATCTTTACGTCAAAAATTAGTGTGCCACATAAACGTACAGAATAGCACTTTGCCAAAGAATAATGAGTTTCACCATTTACTAAGATAATACTTACTAGATATTTACTAATATAAATATCAACCAAAATGCAGTATCTTATATTGAGTGCCAATTGCAAAGTGGATTTAGTTTATATATATTCTTGACTTGTTTAAATCACTTTGCAGTTATAAACTTATCAAATCCTAACTTTTGTTGTGTTATTTATATAGATGTTATTTTTAAAAATAAAGGTCCAAGAGATGATAATTAATAGTTGAAATTAAAATTAAAGACCTCAAATCTTCTAACCTACATAAAGTCCCTGAATTTCATTTTGTAAGTCATGACCTATGAGTTCTTTCTGAAGTCCAGTGTCTTCAAAATAAGATTATCTGTGGATCTCTGTCTAATTAGAAATGGCAGTTAATAAAAATACTTTATATTATGCCGCCAACTACCAATTTATTTCAGTGTTCTATTTCAAGAACCTGAACCAAGCAAAGATTTTGCCTGCACAGAAGTGGCCTTGCCTATCATGATAAGCAGCTGAAAAACACACATAAGCTGTATGAACCCGGCAGAATCCATCTGGTGAACCATCTGTGTGAGGACTCACAAAAATCACACCCCATCTGTTGTTTCATTTTCGCTAAGATTGCCAGCCTTGTCCTCACTCCATTATCTAACTATTTTGCCTCCCTGGGGACCTCGTCTGTACATTTGCTTTTATTCCCCATTGGCATCATATATGTAATTTCCAAAGCACTCTCCTCATTTTAAAGGAGTTAATTTATGCATTAAATTTGTGCAACTAAGAATCCAAAAGAATTGCAGTAATATCATAGTGCCATTAGAAAATGAGCACATTATTATAACTACCAACTTCTGCCTGGTGAAACCTAAATAGATAGCTTCTTGCCAAAGTAATTTCAATGTCGATGTAATGTTTAAATATTTATCTTATCATTCTTCATCTAATCTAATCTCATCTAAATTATCCTAAAACATAATTTTACTGCCTAAAACATTCCTGTTGTCCCACTTCAATCAACACCCATCAATGAGTTTCCATATCTCCCAAAATAAACTCCCTTAAGATTTTAGCTGAGGTTCTCACTTCTTCACAAAACTCTCTTAACTATACCTTATCATTGTGGGCACAGTCTATACCAGTAGACTTACTTAGTACTTGCTCTGTCATCTTGTTCTATGTCATCAACATGGTTCTTGTATTTCCATATACTTCCTCTATTTTTGTGGTTTTTCTTTCTGTATGTCTTGTATCCACAAGTGGATATTAAGCCTCCAGGGAATTGGGACAGTGTCGCCATTTGTTTTGCTTCTTTAACATTCACATAAATAGCTCTGAGTCCTGTCCACTTAAAAGTATTTTTGTTTAAAGTATGAAAACTTGAGTAAATAACATATTCTGATTCTATTATAGTAAAGCTAAATTTTATTTTATTTCTTTTTACAGCTGCACCTGCAGCATATAGGCTAGGGATCAAATCAGAGCTGCAGCTGCAGGCCTATACCACAGCCATAGCAACAATAGATCCAAGCAGCTTCCGTGATCTACGCCGCAGCTTGCAAGCTTGAGGCAATGCTGGCTCCTTAACCCACTGAGTGAGGCCGGGGATCATACTTGAATCCTAACAGAGACAATGTGGGTCCTTAACCTGCTGAGCCACAACAGGAACTTTGAAACATTTCAAAATCAAGAATTATGACGTTTTTGAGAAACTTCAAATTCTATGTCTAACAACCGTTAAAGGCAATACAATTCTTGGTAAAATATACTCACTTTTTTTTTTTTTTGATCCTGGCTTCAAAATAAACACCAGCTGCATTTGCTCTGGAGATTTTGAAATGACAGCATAATCCACACATCTCTGAAGAGTTAGTCTCTGTTCAACTCTGTAAAGGTGAAATTACATTTTGGGATTTGTCCAAGCATAAGACATATTCTCATAATGTCAGACAACATCTCAGGCCAAAGACCTTAGTTGAAAATTATTGCAGTTGTTCTTTATCTATATTTGTGTCTATATCTTTATATCTAAAACAGTATACCTTTGTTTCTATATCAAATTACATAGACTATAAAGACTAACAGAATACACACACACACACATATACTCACACACATGTACGGATGTGAATTCTTATAAATAAGATTATAAAATAGGAGGTGATGCATAAGCACAGTTATGAAGAATGAAGACCTGCGTTTTCTAAGTAGAATAAAAACCCCACCCATCTAAAGACCTGAAAGGAATAACCACATGTATTCCAGAGGAAAATGATCAATAGTCTTACGTGTTTCATTGTGAAACAGCACTCAATTTTCAAACTATGTATATGCCTTAGAAATTAGGAAGAGATATGAAATAATTACACCAAAATTGTTGTCTTTTTTTTGGGGGGGGGTCTATTTATCATTTCTTGGGCTGCTCCCGTGGCATATGGAGGTTCTCAGGCTAGGGGTCAAATCGGAGCCATAGCCGCCGGCCTATGCCAGAGCCGCAGCAATGCGGGATCCGAGCCACGTCCGTGACCCACACCACAGCTCATGGCAACGCCGGGTCCTTAACCCACTAAGCAAGGCCAGGGATCGAACCTGCAACCTCATGGTTCCTAGTCGGATTCGTTAACCACTGCACCATGACAGGAACTCCAAAATTGTTGTCTTTTTGATGATCAAAAATTATTAAATCACAGAGGAGCTTACTGCGATCACTTGCTCGGAGAGGCTTTCTCTTAGCACCATATCTAAAACAGCATTACCTGTCATTTTCCGGTAGCTCATTATTCAAAATACTTATCAAGATATGATTTTTAATTAACTTATTAAGTTGCATATCTTTTTTGCTGTCTTTCCTCCATAAAAATATAAATTTTCTGAGTGTTCCCTTGTGGCCTAGTAGTTAGGACTTGGCACTTTCACTGCTGCAGCCCAGGTTTAATCCCTGTCCCTGGTCTGGGAACTGAGATCTCACATCATATGCTGTGGCCAAAAAAAAAAAAAAAAAATCCTAGAGAGTAGGGACTTTGCTTTGTTTTCTTTTGCCCCCTGCCCCCGCCATGCTTGGCCCAAACCAGCCGCATAATGCACATATTCTTCTCTAAGGAATGAGAATCAAGAACCTCTAAGAGTGTCAGCTTTTTCTCTTTAGGGACACATCCTAATTCTGTTATTCTAAACTCAACTCATACTCCTCCTGAGTCAGTAATTCTAAATCCAAATAGCTCTTACATTAAATTATCTTAAATAACTGCATGGATGTTGTTCACATAGCCCAGCCTTTCTGGCAGAAGATGAAAATAGCATCACAATAATTAAAAGCACATATTGTCTTTCTCTCTACATACTAAAGAATGTAAGATGTCTTCAGCTTCCTACCAGTAGCTTTCTACACCTCCTGGAGTGTGTTGCAAATGTGCTTCATGAAGTGATTTTCTGAGCCTGTCCCTGCCTACCTCCAGGTCTCTGTGATGCTGGTGTCACTACTCTTAATGACAAACGTAGGCGCCCACAGTGCCACTAATCTAATGAGCCTACCAAGGGTGACAAGGGCTCTAAATTGGACTCCATCAAAGAGGACCTTCCTGCTGCCTGTGGCAGTTGCTGAGGCATCCATCCCCAAAACTTCTGCTGAAGGGCTGTTTCCACTGATTATCATAGTGAAGTTGTCAATGTCCAATGTTGAGGGAACTTACTGATGTTTGTCTTGTGTTCTTGTTGAAATCAGTGGGGTTTCCCCTCATGTTTGAGACGCTGCTGGCAAAAACATACCTGAAGCGTAGGTGTTCAATTCCTTGAGTAGATAGTACTGGCAAGAACAAAGGAAATTTTATTTGAAACTCATCTTTCATTTTCCGTGGTCTTGCCTAAGGACTGAGGTGGGTAATCCCTGGCTCTGGGTTGAGGGATTAACTAAGAGACAGCTATGACCCTTCTTCTCTGATCCTGACCCACCATCCTTGAAACAAAACTCTATATCACAATATTCTTAGTGTGAGTTCTTTCTCATGAGGCACCTTGTTCTCTCCCATGAATCTTAGGGTGAATATAACTTAGTCTCAAGCTGGGATGCCTGCTACAGAAAGTACAGTGACTGAGCATCAGTAAATTTTAAAGGCTTTTGAGTGTGGTTCAGTATAAAGGGTAAGCATGAAAGGACTGCAGCTAGCAGCCTTCTCAGGAGGAACAATATTCAAAGGCGCTTTGATGGAAACCAGGTGATATTTTTTTCTTTTCATACCTGGAGTGAGGCAGCAGAGCAGCACTACGTCTACACCTCTAAGCAAACAAGTCAGATGTGCAGCAGCAGCTAGCTGTGACCCTAAGATGGTAATATTCTGGCATATTTTGAGAAATGGAGTGTGAGCCATCTTCTTTATTTAAGGAATTGTTATGACAGGTCTGGATTGTCAGGTTGCAAGTTCTCAAAACCTGGCACCTGTAGGAGTATGATTTGTGTTACTGGAAGAGATACACAGTACATCTAAAAATAATAAACAGAATTAGACAAGCTTAGGATTTTGTGTCGTGACACATTCAGGCTGCAGGGTGGTGCCACCTATTGCGCTGAAACATCTGACAACCCACTAGGGATTGGGTTAAGGACTTTCAAGGGGAGTTTGGATGCTTCCCCAAGTCTCTGTTGGCAAGATGCAACCAAATGTTTGGCTTCTTCGTCAGTTTAGTGAAACTTAGAGACATTTGTAAAATATTAGAATCTTCAAAAAAGAAAAATCTCTGAACATTAACCAAAAAATTATATTTGAATATAAAATGTATCTTTTTTATTCATGTGAACTTATTTTTAGCTACTCCCTTGCACTTTTTTCAGAATGCATCAGAATACACTAGTTAGCCAAGTAAAGACAACTTCTCATCCTTGTTTCTAAAGAAAATCAAAGCACATGGCTAGAAGTGCATTTTATTCAACAATTTTGTATGCAAAGTGTGAATGGGGTCTTTCTAGATATTTAAGGCTGAGAAATTAGGTACTAAAATAAGGTAAGAGTTATACCGCAGGAAATACATGACATTTGAAAACCTACAACACTCTTACATGTTTGAGGGGTCATCCATATAATGTTATATTCTCACAGTCAAAAGTAGAAAATGGACTATTAAACTGATACTCTGTATAAAAGTGCTCAATATATCTAGCATACTCTATTTTGCAGTTTACTTAAAAGTACTTTTAGTGTTATTCCCCATGCTTTAATGGTATATAAAAGTATAAGCCTGTCAGAGAAGTGTAGTGCAATGCCATATAATTGTTAGATGGATCAGCATTGTCAATGACTTTATTTGAACTTTATTGATTTACCTTATATTAGATGATACTCTGGTCCACATAATGTATTTAGCTGTCAAGTTGCAGTAGCTCTTGAACAACTAGATTTTATAATAAATCCACCTTGTGGTTTGAGAGAGGAAAAATGTGGTGGAATAAGCAACTGCAATAATTATATGGTCATTAATTCCTAGCTAGCTGTCTCTTTGCATTCCTTTCATATATAGGCATTTCTTTGAGTAAATCTTGAAGATAGATCACCCAACCTCCTCCTGATCTTATTTCCAACTAAGAATGTTAGAAGTCAAGAGCTTACTTAAAATACATATATACTAGTTTAGTGTTTGTTATGTATCAAGGTGTATGTATGCAACCAGGATTTATAAATTATACAAGTACATGAGGGTATTCCAGTATAATGAGAAAAAGACACATAAGGCAACATAAAAATGCAGTAAGAGAGTACTGAACAGCATATGTCTTTTACCTCCTTGGTCAGTTGTATTCCCAGGTATTTGATTTTTTTAGGGTGCAATTTTAAAAGGTATTGTATTTTTGTATTCCTTTTCTAACATTTCATTGATAGTATACAGAAATGCGACTGATTTCTGAATGTTAATTTTATATCCTGCTACTTTGCTGAATTTGTTGCTCAGTTCCTGTAGTTTTGGGGTTGAGTCCTTAGGTTTTTGTGTATATAGTATCATGTCATGTGGATAGAGTGACAGTTTTACCTCTTCTTTTCCTATTTGGATGCCTTTTATTTCTTCTGTTTGTCTGATTGCTCTGGCTAAGACTTCCAATACTATGTTGAATAACAGTGGTGCGAGTGGGCATCCTTGTCTTATTCCAGATCTTAGTGGGAAGGATTTCAGCTTTTCTCCATTGACTATTATATACGCTGTGGATTTGTCACCAATGGCTTTTATCATGTTAAGGAGAATACACCTGACCAAGGAGGTAAACGAATATATGCTGGGGACTATAAATCATTAATCAAGGAAATTAAAGAAAATGCAAAGAGATGGAAAGATATTCCATGCTCATGGGTTAGAAAAATTAATATTGTAAAAATGACCATACTACCCAAAGCAATCTACTGATTCAGTGCAATCCCTATCAAATTACCCATGACATTTTGCACAGAACTAGAACAAACAATCCAAACATTTACATGGAACCACAAAAGACCCAGATTCACCAAAGCAATCCTGAGAAACAAAAACCAAGCAGGAGGCATAACTCTCCCAGACTTTAAGAAATACTACAAAGCCACAGTCATCAAAACACTGTGGTACTGGTAGCAAAGCAGACAGACAGACCAATGGAACAGAATAGAGAATCCGGAAATAATCCCTGACACCTTTGGTCAACTAATCTTTGACAAAGGAGGCAAGAACATAAAATGGGAAATGACAGCCTTTTCAGCAAGCATTGCTGGGAAACCTGGACAGCTGCATGCAAATCAATGAAACTAGAACATGCCCTCACACCATGCACGAAAATAAACTCAAAATGGCTTAAAGACTGAAAAATAAGACAAGACCCCATCAAACTCTGGGAAGAGAACATAGGCAAAACATTCTCTGACATCAACCTTATGAATATTTTCTCAGCTCAGTCTCCCAAAGCAACAGAAATGAAGGCAAAAATAAACCAATGGTACCTAATCAAACTGACAAGCTTTTGAACAGCAAAGGAAACCAAAAAGAAAACAAAAAGACAACTTACAGCATGGGAGAAAATAGTTTCAAATGATGAACTGACAAGGGCTTAATCTCTAAAATATACAAACAACTTGTACAAATAAACAGCAAAAAAGCCAATCACCCAAATGAAAAATGGGCAAAAGTCCTGAATAGGCATTTCTCCAAGGAAGATGTACAGAGGGCCAAAAACCACATGAAAAAATGCTCAACATCCCTGATTATTAGAGAAAAGCTAATCAAAACTACCATGGGGTACCACCTCACACCAGTCAGAATGGCCATCATAAATAAATCCAGAAATGAAAAATGCTGGAGAGGGTATGGAGAAAAGGGAACCCTCCTGCACTTGTTGGTGGAAATGTAAGCTGGTACAACCACTATGGAGAACAGTATGGAGGTACCTTAGAAATCTATACATAGAACTACCATATGACCCAGAAATCCCACCTTTGGTCATATATCCAGACAAAACTTTCATTAAAAGAGTCACATGCACCTGCATGTTCATTGCAGCACTATTCACAATAGCCAAGACATGGAAACAACCTAAATGTCCATTGACAGATGATTGGATTAAGAAGACGTGTGTGTGTGTGTGTGTGTGTGTGTGTGTGTGTGTGTGTGTGTGTGTGTGTGGTGTGTGTAATATATATATGCAATGGAATACTACTCAGCCATAAAAAGAACAAAATAATGCCATTTGCAGCATGGATGGAACGAGAGACTCTCATACTGAGTGAAGTGTGTCAGAAAGAGAAAGACAAATACCACAGGATATCACTTATATCTGGATTGTAATATACGGCACAAATGAACCTTTCCACAGAAAAGAAAATCATGGACATGGAGAATAGACTTGTGGTTGCCAAGGGGAAAAGGGAGGGAGTGGGATGGGTTGGGAGCTTGAGGTTAATAGATGCAGACTATTGCCTTTGGAATGGATTAGCAATGAGATTCTGCTGTGTAGTCCTGAGAACTATGTCTAGTCACTTATGATGGAGCATGATAATGTGAGATAAAAGAATGTATACATGTATATATAACTGGGTCACCATGCTGTACAGTAGAAAAAAAAATAATGTATTGGGGAAATAAAAATAAATAAATAATGAAAGCCAAAAATAAAAAGTAAAAAAATAAAATCCTTCAGAATGTCAAAAAAAGTGCTGAACAAAATGTCCTGCACAAAGAAGTTACTTTTCAAATTGAAAAGCTTAATATAAGCTCCCAGAAAAGTGTCTAATGCAAAGTATATATGCAATAGAAGTTAAATGATAATATCATTACATGAATAGTTTATTTTTATATGATTCCTGGAGAGCAGAGACCAATCACTTGCCATTACAAGCATTATTTTCATCTATTAAACTTTTTGGAAATAAGTTATTAGGTAACATAGTTTCCCATATATTTCAAATAGACATGTTTGTATTAAGATGGTAACAAACTCTTTATTTTCATCCTTATATCATTCTAATTTGTAAATTTGTATACTGTGTGGTTTTCCACAATACCAGTGTTTATCTTGAAAATACCAGTTTATCTTGAAAAGTATAAAAAGGCCAAAACAGATGGAATACTTATTCATTAAAAGATTTCTTATTTTAGAAAATAATTAAAGTTTAACTATTTTCTTCAATGAATTCATAAAAGCCTGTATGCAGTCATCAAAACACTAGCCTGGATTTCTCTTTCATACAGCAAAAAGCTCATTGTTCTGATATGTTCAAGCATTATGATCTTGATGCACTCAGTTATTCAGCATTTTCTGTTATTTGTTGCAAAGACCTTTGGGCTTATGTTTGACTTATAACCATTGTATATAGTTTAGGAATAATAATTTTATTAAGTGCATGGTCTCAACCTGAAATGCTTAATAGTTTCTAAAGAAAACACAACTCCAGGGAGTTCTCGTTGTGGCACAGCAGAAACAAATCTGACTAATATCCAAGAGGATGTGGGTTTGATCCTTGGCCTTCCTCAGTGGGTCAGGGATCTGGAGTTGCCATGAACTAGGGTGTAGTTTGAAGACATGGCTCAGATCCTACATTGCTGAAACTGTGGGTGTAGGCCTGCAGCTGCAGCTCAGATTCAAGCCCTAGCCTGGGAACTTCCATATGCCATGGATGTGGTTCTCTATAAAGCAAAAATAAATAAATAATAAAGAAAACACAATTCCACACAGTATTGCTTCTTTAGTCAATGTTTAATGATGACCACCCGGGGGAGGAAGGAAATATGTGGTGTGAGCAACAATTTTGCTAAATATGAGTGAAACTCACATTTGAAGGAAAGCTAGTTGTGGGATGAGAGCTGAGTTAGTTTCTGAGGGAGTTGGATGAACAGCATCCATTTATCTTCTTGACTCTGAACGAAATGAGAAATAAGAAAAGGAGTAAGGCATTTAAGGTGAATGCTAAATTGCTATTATTGCTAGACAAGCCTGGCTGAGGAGACTGTTCAGTGGCCAGCAGACAGGACTGCAAGTTGAAGTGTATGAAGGTAGAAGGAGTGGCCTAACCTGGTGGAGAAAATGAGGGGGTGGCATGTCTCTGGACATCTCAAAAACAATAATACAACAGACTAAACATGGGTCTGCTTTCCATTGTAGCCACTCCTCGGTAATCCTCAACAATATTAGTAGTGTAGAATTTCTTCCTTCCCCAGGGAATCACCCCACCTCCCTCCACCTTGGTGCACCATCTCCATCAGGCAGTGTATTGACTTCATCTAACCCAGGAGGAGGACAGAAACAGCCACCAGAGAGGGAGTGGAAGCAAACTCTTACTTCCTGAAAGAAAGAAGGGAAAGACTGAACTTGGCCTGCCTTTGCCTTTCTTTCCCAACTTACCGACCATACAAATTTTTCTACTTCCTTTTTTGGGCAAAATAAATAAAAGAGAGGACAGAAGTAGAATAGGGATTAAAACTGCTAGTGCTAGCCGACTTCCAGCATTTGCTTCTGCTTATGATAATCGCTATGCTATATTAATGTTATGTGAGAACATACTTTTTTGGGGGGAGGGTGGGGGACACACTCATGGCATGCAGAAGTTCTTGGGCCAGGGAATGAACCTGTACCACAGCCACAGTAATGACAATACAGTATCCTTAACGCACTGAACTACCAGGGAATTCCAGAATTTACTACTTTAATTTGAAATTACACCACTCCTAGTTTTTTATCTCAAAAGAGTATTGCAGGATTTGGAATTTCCACTTCTTTGCCTAAGTGATGTGTTGTCTTAAAAACTAACTAACAGATACCTATCTGGCATTCTGACATATGTTTTAATAATTTATTATATATGGAGTAATATATTTACAATATTTAAATGGATAGGTATGTTAATAAAATATGAATTTAATGATTTATGGTAATTAATACTTTTGTAGGGCTAGTTTCTAATGTACTTTTATTAGTCTTAAATTGCATGTAGAATTAGACCTTATAATTTGCTCTTTTGAGATCACAGTAGCTTTGGAATAAAAAACTTAATCCAAGTGAAATTCTTTAAGTTTCATGATAAAAAGGGCTTTGAGAATAAATAATTGTTGCTATATTTTAGGTCATTATACAAAAATCATTTTAAGTCAGAAAATATATCAAGGAATATATAATGTTTCCAGAAGTTAAATTTTATAGATATTAGTTGCTAGGACAAAATAGAAGTTTGTGCTAATTCCTATTTTCACATTATCAGAACACCTTCAGTTCATCATGCATACAGACTTATAGGCAGTACACAGTTACTTTCTGTTCCACCATTATTCACTTTTTAAAAATGTATAATGTTATATATGTTACAGGTGTACTATATAGTGCATCACAATTTTTAAAGATTATCCTGTATTTATAATTATTATAAAATCTTGGCTATGTTCCCTGTGTTGTGTAATATATACTTATAGCTTATTTTATACATAATGGTTTGTACCTCTTATCTCCTACCCCTCCCCCTTCCCTCACCTCACTGGTAACCAGTGGTTTGTTCTCTATCTAAGAACTATTTCTTTTTTGTTATATTCTCTAATTTGTTGTATTTTTTTAGGTTCCACATATAAGTGATATCATATAGTATTTGTCTATCTCTGTTTGACTTATCTCACTCAGCATAATACTGTCCACTCGTGTTCTTGCAAAAGGAACAATTCATTCTTTTTCATGGCTGACTAGTATTCCATCATGTGTATAACATGCATATAACATATATATTTGTACACATATGTATATCTGTCTTTCACATCTTATCCATTCATCTATGGATAGGCACTTAGCTTGCTCCTAAGTGTTATGTTTTAGTAATTATAAATAATGCTGCTATGAATATTGGAGCGCATGTATATTTTTGAATTAGTATTTTTTTCTCTAAGATCAGGAATCTAACATGATGATACACATTCTTGCCACTTTAATTCAGCACAATATTGGAAGTCCCAGCCATAGCAATCAGACTAGAAAAAGAAAGAAAAGAAAGCCAAATTGGAAAAGAAGAAATAAAACTGTTGCTTTTGCAGATGACAGTATACTATACATAGAAATCTCAAAGATGCCACTAGAAGGCCCATCAATGAATTTAGTAAAGTCTCAGGATACACAGATAATATACATATTTTTTTTGCATTTCTATGCAGTAACAATGAACTATCAGACAGAGAAATTAAGGAAACAATCCCATTTACCTTTGCATCAAAATGAGTGAGATACCTAGGAATAAACCTACCTAATAAGGTAAAAGATCTGTACTCCAAAAACTATAAGATGCTGATAAAATAAATTAAAGATGACACAAGCAGATGGAAAGATATACCATATCCTTGGATCAAAATAATAATATTATTAAAATGTCTGTTGTGCCCAAGGCAATATACAGATTTAATGCAATCTCTGTATAAAATATGTGTTCTGTTTTAGATTATTTTCAATTATAGGTTATTATAAGATATTGAGTATAATTCTCTGTGTTATAGAGTAGGTCTTTCTTAGTTATCTATTTTCTATAAGTGGTTCATATATGTTAATTCCAAATTCATAATTTAGCCCCCCTCTTTCTCCTTCAGTACCCATAAATTTGTTTTCTGTGTCTGAGAATCTACTTAGAGAAGATAAGGCATGCAGTAACTCTAGAGAGTGGATGGATGAGATAAATTTATTATTATCACAAGGAAGAATTAAGAATATAGTCAAATTTTAGCCAGACTCTTCATGAATAAAGGGGAAAGGGCTCAAATCAATAAAATTAGAAATAAAAAAAGGAAAAGTTACAATGGACACCGTAAAAATATAAAGGATAAGAAGAGACTACTACAAGCAACTGTATGCCAATAAAATGGACAACCTAGAAAAAATGGACAAATTTATACCAAGTTACAACCTTCTACAACTAAACCAGGTAAGAAATAGAAAATATGAATAGACCAATCACAAATACTGAAATTGAAAGTGTGACTTAAAAACTTCTAAAAGCAAAAGCCTAGAATCAAATGGCTTTACAGGTGAATTCTATCAAACATTTAGAGAAAAGTTAACACCTATTCTAGCGAAACTATTCCAAAAAATTGGAGAGAAGGAATATTTCCAAACTCATTCTATGAGGCCTATATCTCCTTCATACTAAAACCATACACAGGTACAACATAAAAGGAAAATTATAAAGCAATAATACTGATGAACATGGATGCAAAAATTCTCAATAAAATATTAGCCAGTTGAATATATTAAAAGGTTCATACACCATGAGCAAGTGGAATTTATCCCAGAGATACAAAGAAGGATACTTCAGTATGCACAAATCAACCAATGCAATACACCACACACATTAACAAATTAATAAAAACCATATGACCATCTCAGTAGATACATAAAAAGCTTATGACAGATTTCAACACATATTTTTGATTAAAAAAAAAAACTCTCCAGAAATTGGGCATAGAGGGAACATAACATAGTAAAGGCCATTTATGACAAACCCAGAGCTGTCATCATTCTTAATGGTGAAGAACGTAAAGAATTTCTGCTAAGATCAGGAACAAGACAAGGATATCCACTGTTACTACTTTATTCAACATGGTTTTGGAAGCACTAGCCATGGCAATGAGAAAATAAAAAGAAACAAAGGAATCTAAATTGGAAAGGAATTAGAAAAACTCACTGTTTGCAGATGACATGATACTATACACATAAAACCCTAATGATGCCACCAAAAAACTACTAGAGCTGATAAGTGAATTTGGTAAAGTTGCAGGACACACAATGAATACACTGAAATCTCTTGGATTCCTATACACTAACAACTAAAGATCAGAGAGATAAATTAAGGAAACAGTCCCATTAACCACAGCACCAAAAATAATAAAATACCTAGGAATAAACCTACCAAAAGAGGCAAAAGACTTATACTCTGAAAATTATAAGATGGTGATGAAATAAATTGAAGAGGACACAAATAGATCAAAAGATATGCAATGTTCTTGAATTGGAAGAATCAATATTGTCAAAATAACAATGCTACCCAAGGCAATCTACAGATTCAGTGCAATATCTATCAAATTACCAATGGCACTTTTCACAGAACTATAATAAAGAATTTTAAAATTTGTATGGTAACACAACAGACCTCAAATAGGAAAAACAATCTTGAAAAAATAACTGGAGGAACCAGACTGTAGTACGAAGACCTTAGACTATACTACAAAGATACAGTTACCACAACAGCACTATACTGTCACAAAACAGAAATATAGATCAGTGGAACAGGATAGAAAGCCCTGAGATAAACCCAAGTGTTTATGTTCAACTAATCTATGACAAAGGAGGCAAGAACATACAATAGAAAAAAGAAAGTTTCTTCAATAGGTGGTGCTGGGAAAATTGACAGCTACATGTAAAAGAATGAAATGAGAACACTCTCTAACACTGTACACAAAAATAAACTCTAAATGGATTAGCAATCTAAATGTAAGTTCAGTTACTATAAAACTCCTAGAGGAAAACAGGCAAATCACTCTTTGACATAAATCACAGCAATATCTTTCTTGATCCACCCCCTAGAGTAATGAAAATAGAAACAAAAATAAACCATTGGGGCCTAAATAAACTTAAAAGCTCCTGCACAGCAAAAGAAACCATGAAAAAGAAAACAAAAAAAACAAAAACAAAGACAACCCACAGAATGGGAAAAATCTTTGCAAACAAAGCAACAGTTTGTATATTGATCTCCAAAATATACAAACATCTCACACAGCTTTCTATCAAAGGTACAACAAACAGTCCAATCAAAAAGTGTGCTGAAAATATAAATAGGCATTTCTCCAAAGACAGACAGATGGTCAAAAAGCACATGAAAATATGCTCAACATAGTTAATTATTAGATAAATGAAAGTCAAAACTACAGTGAGGTACCACCTCACGGTAGTCGGAATGGCCATCATAAAAAGTCTACAGGCAACAAATGCTGGAGAAGGTATGGGAAAAGGAAACCTTCCTACATTGTTGGTGGGGATGTAAACTGGCACAGCTACTATGGAAAACAACATGGAGATACCTTAAAAAATTAAATATAGAACAATCATATGATCTAACAATCCCACTCTTGGGCATCTATCCAGAGGAAATAATAATTTTAAAAGATACATGCACCCCAGTGTTCATTGCAGCACTATTTACAATAGCCAAGACATGGAAACATCCTAAATGTCAATTGACAGAGGATTTGATAAAGAAGGTATGGTACATATCTACAATGGAATACTACTCAGCCATAAAAGAGAACAAAGTAATGCCATTTAGCAACATGTATGCAACTAGAGATTATTATATTAAGTGAAGTAAGCCAGACACAGAAATACAAATATCATATGGTGTCATTTATATGTGGAATATAATTTTTAAAACTATACAAAAGAACTTGTTTGTAGGACAGAAACAGACTCAAAGATTTTGAGGTCAAACTTAGAGTTACCAAAGGGGAAACTCTATGGGGATGGATTATTTGAGAAAATGAGTCTGGCACATGCACACTACTATATACAGAATAGATAATTAACAGGGACCTACAGTGTAGTATAGCGAGGTTTACTCGATGTTCAGTAATAATCTCTATAGGAAAGAGGATAATATATGTGTATGTATAACTTATTCACTTTCCTGTAAGCCTAAAGCTAATTCAATGTTGTAAATCAACTATACCCAATAACTTTTTAAATGAATAAATAAATAAAAGGAACATATTCACCTTAATGGCCATAAAATTAAAAGGATATGGTCTTTCTCTAGAGATCTTAGATCCTTCTATAAGACCACCTATGTGGTTCTTCTGTTTGAAGAAGTTATCAAAAAAAAAAGCACTTGGGGAATATTGATAATATTCCATACATAATTAGAACTCTCCTAATAAAGAGAGACCTTAGTTCCAGAATGGAAATCAATTAGAATTTGGTACATGCTCAGGAACTATTTTGGGTCCGTGGTGATATAACTATGGCCACTGCCAGTTGTATTTAGAGCTCTGAATATGTGCCGGGTGCTAAACTAGACTTTATTTATTTATTTATTTTCTTATTTTGAATTATGCAGTTCTAGTGATTTATTTATTTATCTTTTTTATTTTTTTTATTTTTTTATTTTCCCACTGTACAGCAGGGGGTCAGGTTATCCTTACATGTATACATTACAATTACATTTTTCCCCCACCTAAGCTAGACTTTAAATTTAATATTCCAACTATCCTTCACTGCAAAATTATAAAGCAAAAATCAATTTATTTTTAGACTAGCAAACTGCATTTAGAGGTATTCAGTAACTTCTCTAACACTGAGGCTCGTAAAATCAATGTCATAATATTTAAATCCATGCAGTAACATAATCTCTCACTTGCCAATGACTTCTTAAAGAATATATTACCATTTAAAAGTAGCTTCTTTCAAAAGCCCATAAAGGGTCTGATTTTCTTCATTTAATTAGTCTAAAGCCACTCAAAACTTATTCTACAATTATCCTTTTGTGTTTTGACTCCTAAGAATATCCTTCTTTTGTAGCAATGTAATTCAACTACAATTAATTATTTATTAATTTCAAGTGTTAAAACTGACTAAGTTGGAGAATGCATCCATATTTACATAAACATCTTAGAAAATGTATGCATATCCCCTTCTGTAGACACCTTCCCAATCTAAAAACCTGAAAATCTTGTCTCTCTCTCACACCCTTTCCTGTTTGCTCTTTCTAGGACCTGGTTCTAACCTGATATTTTCTAATCTATTTCTTGATGACCTTCCAACCTTGAGTTTATCTTTTCCATCCTTCTTCCTCTAAAGGCCCTTCCTTGAAAATCAATCTCCACATCCCACTCTCTGCAGATTTCCTGCCACAACTTTCAGAAATAATGATTCATAATTCCTTTATCTGCTGACGCTGCCCCCACCTCTTCATTTGTTACCATTACTACAACCCAACTAATATCCTAGATTCCAGTATTAGCTCTCACACACATACGTATGCATTTAGTCTTTACCCTAAACAGTAATTTATTTATCATCTACTGTATGTGAGGCAGTGAACATAAATAAAATTATATGTTTCAGTTATTAAACCAAAAATATTATAATTGTTGAAAGTCGAGAGGTGAGAATCATACTGGAATTAGGTTTACAATAGAGTTTTTTGTTCTAAATTCAGTACCTGAGGTCAAAACCAAATAAATGAACAAATTCAAAAAATTATAGTTGAAATAGTTTTAGAGATAAATATGAATTCTCTAGTTAAGTCTACACAAAGAGCTTTTTGTTTATCATTAATTATCTCTTCATTTGAAAACAAGAGTGGATTAAATCTGAGGGTCAAACTGTATGAAAAAATAAGAATCTTTTACACTCAGTATAGTGAGATTCTCATATGAGAAGCCCTTGGAAGTTGAGACTGAGCAAAGAGCAAAGAACAAAGTTCATATCTATACTTTTAGATTTCTCTGGGGATAAGCTCATTAAGTAGAATAAGTCAAAATATCATACATTGCATACGTTGCTATGGTTCTTTCTATTTTCTTATTTATACTTTTGTTTATTAGTTTATACCGAGAGCCAAATTAAACTTGCTTACATTAAATGCACATATGAAGCTGCTGTACTGGATTATATATCCATGGGCCCTTGTAAAACTTGAATACAGAAGAGGCATTAGGCCTTTGTCACTGCTAATAGACAGAAAGCCAGTTTGCTGATTCCAGCCTCTGGCTTTTGCTAGATAACCAAATTTGTCTGACCTTATTTAGTTTCAAGATGCTGTATGTTTTGATTATGTCACAAAGTGTTTATGAAAACATTTTATAAACAATTGTAAAAGCATTATCATGTTTTTCTATTATGGATAGAACATTATCAGAAGTAGCCATGGTTTTTGTTTGTTTTGTTTTGGCCTTTCTGTGTAAGTATGAGGAACATTTATGAAGGGCATAGAACTCATTCTTGGAGAGGAAATAGATTGCCCAGGATCCTGTTGATTAAAGCAAGAGTAAGAATATTGTGTTGTGTATGAAAATTGTGTTTGAATGTGTGCTAGTGGAGTTACAGGAAAGTTTAATCAGTCAGTTTAAACCATTTCTTAATCCCTTCCATCATCTTACTCTTCTCACCGCTGTTTAATAAGAAAGCACAGGCTTGTCAATAAAGGACATCACCACAATCAATGGTTCCCATGAAATGCTTGCTGTCACATCAGCTGCCTAATCCAGTACTACTCCATTGACAATTCCATCTTCAAAGAAAAATGATAACAAATATTTGATTGAATTTAGATATCAGTCGTTCCTAGTATGTCAGTTATAAATTGCAAAAGCTAAGTTGTATGACTTTTCCAAAATAAAGTCTGTTTCCAGTGACGATGTCTACCTCAGATTGATTTAGTTGGAATAAAACACCATCTTTTTACTACAAATTATATTTCATCTTAGAAAATGACATCATTAGAAATAAGATAAAAGTACAAATTAAATTCAGCTGATATCTAAATTATGTAGTAAGCATGGAAATATCTTCTTATAAGTTTTTCCTAATTTTGGAACCTATTTTTGGTTATTATATTCTTCCAATCTTTCTTCCCTCAACATCCACTCAGGTAATCTAAAATTCACTCATATTAAGTTCTAAATAATTGAAAATCTATGTTGTTTCTTTTGAAATAGGTTAAGCTCAAAGTATTCAACTAAATAAATGGATATCTAAAGGCAGAATTTTAAGGGACAACCAATAGAATTATCATCTATTATGCTGATCAAAAGACCAATATTTACTGACTCCCTAAAGCTTGCCAACATTGATCTGCCAGAGAATGTTTGCCATAGCAAACGTATACAGCAAGCCATTAACATTTGATGATTGCACAAAAGTTTGCTGATATTTGATATATTTTAAACAGAGTTGGATAAATAATAGAATGTACAACCTATGTCACATCAGGCACAAAATTGTCCTTTGATGTCTTAAGTGAAGAATATAGGATTTCAGAAAATAAGTGGAAAATTATTTATGATACTTGGTTTAGGGACACGAGTTTTTACTGCCTTTAACCAGTCTCTTTTTGTAAATTTTCTTCTCAGCGTCTCTATTCTGACTGCTGACATGGGTACTAATTAACATAAGTTTTACTGGTAATATTTTTCTCCTCTTGGGGACTGAGTATAGCTGTTCACTAGAAACAGAAATGAAAGGACCCCCAATTTCTGTGGACGAGTGGACTGTGTTAATTGATTTTAGACATAGTTAATCCAAGGTAGTTTAGAGCTCCATAACTGACTGTATATCCTATTAGTGATCCCATTAACCATCAGGCTTGACTGAGGTGACAAGGAAAACAACTCAGTAGCACTAGACTCAGCCAGCATGGAAAATAAACTAACTTACTGTGGAGTGGCAGGAGTCACTTGGGAACCAGGCTCTCTAACAGAATACATTCCCAAGAAGCTCTCTTCAAGCACTTACTGAAATAGACTTTTCTTTATGACTTTCATTTAAAAATACATTATGAAAGCAACTAGGCTCTCCTTTGCTCTTGCCAAGTTTTGAATACCTGATTGTGAGACCCACAGCAGAGCTATAACTGATTTCATACATAATAAAGATGTTATTTCATTTCATTTTATGGCAGCAGGTATAGAGGTTTGAAAACTTCTTCATTCCCACTGTGGTGCAGTGGGTTAAGGATCCAGCATTGCCACAGCTGTAGCATAGGTCCCATCTGTGGCTCAGATTCAGTCTCTGGCCTGAGAACTTCCATACGCTGCAGGGAGGAAGAAAGGAAGGAGCTTGTCCATTGTGAAGACAATATTACCACCTCAGTATACTGCAAATGAAAGTGTTTAATAAAATAGTGCCTGCTAAAATGATTTAAGTTTTGTATTTAACTTAAAAATGGAACTTCAGCTTCTGTGGGAGCAATGGATTAATGACTTTGTGTATAAAATTTTCTGGTTGCCTCTAAGGAATCTCCACCTGAGTTCATTGCCATCAAATCAAATCAGTCATCCACAAAGGTCTCCCAAACATGTCCCTAAAATATTCTGCAGAGTCACAATTTAGTCTAAGCACCCTGGAAACGTCCTGATCCATCTGCCTTCTCTTCACATCGTCTTTGTTATTGAACACTGGCATTCTTCCCTTCAAACCATCCAATTTGTTTTATTCCCTGTGACTAAATTCCTTTTTATTTCACTCCTGGATCATAAGAGATACCTCATGATTGGATTAGTTACTTGCAATCCAACGGCACTTTTGTTTAGCCTTGGAAAATTTGAAAAATATGTTTATCTGAGTTCCACTCAGAGAGTATTCAATTTAAGTGATCTGTGGTGCAGCCCAGGCATTAGGGTGTTTAAAAGCTCCCCACGTGAGTCTAGTGCTCAGCCATGGCTGAGAACCACTGCATCCGATTTCTCTTCAATACTGCCACCAGAGGTATCACATCAGAACTCTCACCAGCTAAGGAACCAATAGTGACCCCCCCCTTTTTTTTTTTTTTGCTATAGTTTCAGGTTTAAATACCTCTACCTGTGTTTTAAAGTCCTTTTTTTTTTTTTGGTCTTTTTTAGGGCCTCACCCATAGCATATGGAGGCTCCCAAGCTAGGGGTCTAATTGGAGCTGTAGCCACTGGCCTACACCACAGCCACAGCCATGCCAGATCTGAGCTGTGTCTGTGAACTATACCACAGCTCATGAAAATGCCAGATCCTTAACCCACTAAACAAAGCCAGGGATTGAACCCGTAACCTCATGGTTCCTAGTCAGATTTGTTTCCACTGCACCACGAGGGGAACTCAAAGTCTGTCTTTTTTTTTTTAATTCCATCCTTAATGACCTGATCTTATTTCCATACATATCTACCACATTTGCTTTCTCTGACCAAATCTATGTGCATGAATGTTCATAGCACTTGACTTAAAGAAGCCAAAAACTGAGACTAGCCCAGATGTCCTATAACAGATGAATGGTTAAACAAAGGTAGCACATCCCTACCACTGAGTAGTACTCAGTAATGAAAAGGAACAAACTACTGAGAGATGCAACAACTGGATGAATCATCAGGAAGTTATACTGAGTGAAAAGAAAAACGTCCAAATGTTACATAGTGTATGATTCCACTTAGATAACATTTTTGAGGTGACAGAATTTTAGAAGTGGAAAACAAATTAGTGGTCACCAGATACAGGAGGGAAGGAGAGAAGGAGAGGAGCTGGGATTTAGTTATAAGAAAGTAAGCAGGGGACTCTGACATTTGAGTTATTCAGTACCTTGACTTTGGTGTTGGATACACCAGCCTACATAGGTGATAAAATTGCATAGAACTTCATACACACACACAGCTAAGTAAAACTGGAAAATCTGAATGAAATCAGCAAATTGTATCAGTGTCAGTATTCTGCAATATCATCCTATAGTTTTATAAAATGTTATAATTTTGGAAATTGGGCAGAATGTACAGGGCATCTTTGTATTATTTCTTAATACTACATGTGAATCTACTATTATCTTAAAATTATTGAAGTAATTTTTAAAGTTCCAATTAAATATTAAAATTTAATAAAATGTTGAATTTAAAAAATTCCTACCCATTTTTCAAGGTCTACCCACAAACTGTATATTTGTACATATTTTTTCCATTAGCTTAATAACTTCTCTAGATAATAATCAAGGTCAGGAATAACACACACTTGAAAATCTGCTTGTGCATGCTAATGTTTATACCATAAAGGCTAAACCTCATGCTCTCCTTTTCTTTGATATAGGTTAAGCAATTTATAAACTGCTATCAGTTGATTAGTAAGTTAAATATGTAAAGGGAAACACATGGTAGATTTCACTTACATCTTTTTCCAAGAAAAATTATCCACTTGCAATTGCAGAAAGGGCACCTTGCTATACTTTACCTTCTATGTTGGTACACTTATTTCCTGAAATTTTAACCCATTTTTTTAAAATTGAGGAATAATACGCATACAGAAAAGAATGCATATCTAAAGATTCAATTCAGTAGACATTTACAAACAGATTTTACATATCCAGGTAACTGAAACCCAGATCAAGAAACATAACCTAAGGAGTATTCCAGACTATCTTCCAACCTCAGGGGTAACCAGTATTATTTTTAGGAAGTATATCATACAATATGCTTTCTGGCTGGCTTCTTTTGTTCAACAGTATTTGTTCAATTATGCACATTATGTGTTTTGTGCTGTATTACATTGCTTGGGTGAATTTTCACAATTAATCCATTTTACTTTGATGGACATTGGAATAGTCTACAGTTGTGGCTAATATGGATAGTGTTGCCATGAATATTTTAGTTTGTACCCTAATTAACACTTCTCGAAGACCAATTTGCTCCTCGTCTTCTTCCTTATTTCTTTTTAGATGATGTTTGGAAAATGACACTTCATTACATAAGCAAAAAGGATCTTTTTCTGCAGATAGTAGAAAGTCAAGTAGATCTGAAAAATAACTCAGAGATTCATTTTTCTAGTTTCCACTTTCAGGAAAGATATTTGACACCTAAGCCCTTAATTATCTTTCCTATTTCAAGAGGTCATATGAGACAGAACAAAAATCATAGACACAAAAAATTCAGGCATCAAGAGGAAAAAGGTGGCATTGGGGATTCAGTAAGGACTCCAGGAAGCTCTCAATTTCTTTATGATGCAGACCTAACAGAATGAATTATCAATTTGCTCTGAAATTCATAAACAACCAATGCAACTCCTAGCAAAAATAATTATAAAATTACAGTGGATTGTTCTCGTAAGTCATGGCTACTCCTGTGACTTAGCACAACTAGTGTAACTGAGGGTCATTTGCAAATGACATTAATTAAAAATATTCATTTTGCATCTATCTGCTTAATCTCCCCTAAATGGTGAAAGACAGGAAAGGAATGACTTTCATCATCCAGAAAAAGCAAAAATAGTTTGAAAAATAACTAACGTATTTGATAATAAGCATGCTGTTGTAAGGCATACAACGAATCTGTGTTGAATTCAATACAACTTAAAGCAGTAGTGAACAATGATACATAATATGATTTAAAGCTAAATCATATACCCCATAGTAGTTTGGAGCTAGAGTTCAATGAAGGCTGAACTAATCATGAGAGTACCTCAGCAGTTAAGAACCTAGTGTAGAAAGGTGATTTAGTAAGATAAAGGGAAACAGAGGTGACAGATGATTGAGGAAAGGTAACAAACTAATTCTAAACCTAACTTCAACTGTTATGCAATCTTGAAGTATGAATTAAATGGCACCATCAGGATTGGAAGTGTTGTATTCAGGGTCCAGTGAAGAACATAGTCTTACATTTATGAGAGCAGAGGTAGGTTACTTGCTAGGAATAAAAAAGAAAGCAGGTTTAAGAGTCCTCTGTGTGTTCTACAAACAACCTTTCAATATTAAGGTTATCAGGCTTCATACTTTTAAAATAGTTATCTACCTTAAAGCTTTATTTCAGATGAAATAACCTTCCAGAACTTCAACGTGAAAGCATTGTCCTACATGATGATCTGCATTAATTAATTCATATTGGTTTAGGTTTTTGAAATATTTTTCAACCTTCTATTTAATAAGTTAATTAATTACTAGACATATGGTGCTCTTCAAAACATCTATTGAGACATTTGGTCTACCCCAAAGTTCTTGAAATTTGATTTTATCACATACATACATTAACATGTTTGGTCTATGCCAAATGGACTTTGATATTTCATCTTGTTAAAAACACCAGCACTTAGAAAATGTTCCTGGGTTCAGATAGACCATAACACTTATATTGGTTTATAGGATTAATGCATTAAACATACTATCATGTTTTATTGGTCCAATAATTGTTTTGCGGTTCTATTGCCAATAATAACCCTTCTTGCCTTGATAGCCTAGCCTAGCCTAGGTGGCATATGGTGTTGAGTATATGAATCATGATTTGAACCTTGCAGAAGAGTGGAATTTATATTAGCTATGAATACAGAGGAATAGTCCTACAGACAAAGAGATGCACAAAGGTTGAGTTGAAGATGAAATCTCAAGATCACATGATGCATTAATATCGGGCACTTGATTGGATGTGGCTGCATTCATTAAAGGCTGAGTTTGAAAGGAGGAGCTTGGTCAAGTGCTATGTAAAACGAGCTGAAAATGCATTGACATAAACAATGTACAGAGTATCTTGCTTGTTCAGGAGGAGGGAGTTGATTGTAACCTTCCTGCCGCATAGTGGTTGAGTGTAAGAACCCCCATGAGGAATATATTGTGTATCTTATCAGTCCTCCTACACGCATACCATCACCTAAGGTTAATGGCAGTGTTTCCCTTGAATTGATGTCCTATGCAGATACAGTTGTGGTAGATTGCAAGAATCGTCTGCCACTGTTTGGAAAGGTTTTAGTGGGTGTGACTCCCAAACTTACCTGCCAATCAGCATAGGTCACTGTAACCATGGCTGGTGCCTACCAGCCCAGTGCTTGATCCAGCAATGTTGAACCAGGTGTCTAATCCATAAGATACTAGTTTTCCCTGCCAGTATACCGGTGACCTTTAATCAGTCAGCTACAAAAGGAAACAAAAATATGATACCTTTTTGGAAAATTCTCAGCTCAATGTGACAGGAATAGTGTACTCACACAGGCAAAAATGCCGGTTCTGCATCATAGTGGTTTTTGTTACCATTTCCATTCTTTTAATAGAGATAGTGTAAAAGCTACGGGCACTGTGATGAGAGGAGAATACGCAATGCCTGATGTACAACTAGTCAAGTTTGATAATATCATAATCATTCAAGATAAGACAGGAAAACATCAACATAATATTCGTGTTGAAGGGGAAGTAAGGAAAACCCTGAATAGGTTAAAATGGCCTCCAGTAGAAGGACCAAATGCAACACTATCACAGGTACTCCCAAGAACTCTGTGATGTTTGTGATAAAGAAGCCCTATTACTGCAACTAGAAGGAAAGTTGTTGGAAGGCAAAGTGAATAGAATTTTAAAAAGATATTGACCTGCAAATCAAACATTATTGCATGGAATTGAAATTCCAGAGAAATATAAAGTGAACAGACTTGTAGAATCATTTCTTATGTAGGATTCCTGTGTTTAAGATAATAAAATTATTTATCCAACTTATGATAATATTCAATATTTAAGTATCAGTACCGCATTATTCAGTGATGGCACCAACACACTTCACTCATTTACTGTGCACAGTATAGTATTGGTTTAACCTATGCCATTGATTTCTTTGCTAACAATGAAAAGGCAAGAAGAATGAGAATGTACTTGAATTTTCATGGAAAAGAAATTTTGACTATAACCTTTCATTGTGCCTGATGAATTTCAAGATTGCAAATATGAACATGACTTGACTACTCCTACCCAGTGCACAAGTAAATTAATTTTTTTTATTCATTTTTCACAATCACTGTGGTTAAAAGTATCTTCTTTGGGGCTAACATGCAAGTATATAACAATAGAAAGTAATACCCATAATGTACCACCCAGTTGGGACTTCCATTTTTGCTTGTGGAAAATGTAAATGAAGGTTGAGTAAATTGTAGAGGATGCAGAAAATTTAGATGACCTATGGATTATGTTGAAAGAGTGAATGTCTGTGAAAGGCATGGCAGAAACAAGACAAGACCAGAAGATTCAAGAATTTCACCAGAAACTCGTAGTCTTTATATGTCAGTAATGAACAGTGATCACAGGATGAAGAACACAGTTGAAGCCTGGCATAGTAAATTTCAGAACCTTTGAGTAGTATCTTATCCTTTAATTTGGAAATTATTGAAATGTTGAAAGAGCAATAGTAAAGCAATGAATGAGTTATCATCACCCAGTTCTAAACTCTTTGTCAGGCAGTCCTACCCTTTTATTCCCACCTAAAAAGACCCTGGGCCCAGTAAAGTTACAAAGAGTGCTAAAATCCCGACTTACAACCAAAAACAAAGTATTTTATGACTCTACCTCTGTGCCTTGTATTAACTTATACCAACTAGAATAATGGTTGAATGTAAAAGTGCTTTTGAGGTACTTTAAATGTCGAACTATTGGTAGTTCCTATTGTGGCTTAGTGAGTTAAGAACCTAACTAGTATCCATGAGACTGCAGGATAGATCCCTGACCCCGCTTAGTGAGTTAAAGGATCCAGCATTGCCTCCATCACACTGCAACATAGGTCAACTGACATAGCTCGGATCTGGTGCATTGCTGTGGCTGTGGTGAAGGCCATGGGCTATGGCTCCAATTCAGCCCCTAACCTGGGAACCTCCATATGCCACTGGTATTGCCTTAAATAAAGAAATAAATAAATATTGAACTGCTGTCCACACAGCTAGACTTTTGTACAGGCCGGTTCCTGCTCACTGGAAAATTCTTGTACTTCATAAAATTTCTGAGTCAGCAGCTTGATCTACAAGCAACTGTGACCCTCTGAACCTATCCAGATTATCAGCTTCACTTTAAACAAGTGCTCACCCATTCATTTTGATTTGTAGTTACATCAATTTGAAAATATCTTTCCTCCATCTTGAAAGCTGCCTGGAAAATAAATATTCAATGTCATTCTTTCAAGTCTCTCTGAAGATAGTTCTCTATATTTCAAACACTTTTCAGTGTCTCAGTTCTAGCCTTGAAATTGCTATCAATTGTATTCATAGGATTTCAATCAGTAAGAAGAAATAAAAATCCAGGCAGTACAATAAAGAGTTAATTCATAGTCACCAACATAAGATGTTTTAGTCCTATGTTAATATACATATCCTCCAGGATAAATGACTTCAAGTCTGCTCTTTAGAACTAAAACCACTTTGCATATCATACAGCGCCTTGTACACAGCATGACTGTAATGGGGAATCGGGAAACCAAATGAAATATTCTGTTTATGTTTGAAGTTCCATATTACTAATGCAGAGGATTTCTCCTAATCCCTGAAAAATTTGTGTATTTTTTGAAGTTGGTTGAGTTAAAAATTAGTCATTAGAATTGACAAATATTTATAAGATTTTTTTTTTGTTTTGACTACAAAGAAAAAATGTATCAGCTTGACAATGATAGAATGCAAGGAACTGAGGTGAATGTACTTGGAAGGCAGAAAAATAAATCCTAGGGAGTCAAATAAATGACATAGGAAAAAAAGCAAACAGCTTGAAAGCTCCCAAATAGGTTTTGGTAACAGTAAAAAGAAGATCAGAATTCTTTTTGCCCTTTCCTTCTTTAGAGAACAAATTTAAAAGATAAAGTTTGAGCTAAAAAGATGCCTCTTGGTTTAAGGGCCCAGATATAAAAAGCATTCTCCTTTCCAAATTTGACTCAAAATCATAGTGCTCTTTAACCTCTTTTTTTTTCCCCCTCTGAGCCCCATTAGAGCATAATATGCCTTCATGCAGAAACTATATTGTTGATGATTTGACTTTTTTAAATAAACTTCTATGAGAAGAGTTTTGAAACTTTGTATTCATAATCAAAGGGGTTTTCACCAACCAGTGCTGTTAATAGTCATAGTTGAAAGCTCACACCATTCAAACTGCATCTGATAATTTAACATTGTCCCACCTGAAGGTGAAAAAGGGTTTGATACTCTCCTGGCCATATCCTCAGCAAGCCCCAAGACCCATTTCAGGGTTACAATTATATCTGACTTTAGCATGTGCATGTATACTTACATAATAAGTTATATATGTTATATTTAATGTCATATTAAACATGAATGGGAGGTGAATTTATAAACCACTCAATTCTGCATTCTAGCTCTCCACCTAAGTCTGTTTTCCAAGAGCCTTTATACATGCATTTAAAGCATATGTATACATTTATAATAATAATTTTGTATTTCCATAAAATTAGGTAATGATAAAATTACCAATATGCCCTTCTATTTCATTACACACATAGAAGTTACCTTTCTTATAGTGAATTATTTTCCCTGCTTTTAATATTTAATATGCAAGTTAAATATAATAACATTTTCCAGAGTTCTTGTCATGGCTCAGAGAGTTAAGGACCTGACTAGTATTCATGAGCATATGGGTTCGATCCCTGGCCTCACTTAGTGGGTTAAGGATCCCACATTGACGTGACCTGTGGTGTAGGTCACAGCTGCAGCTTAGATCCTGTGTCGCTGTGGCTGTGGTGTAGGCCAGCAGCTACAGCTCCAATTCACCCCCTAGCCTGGGAACTTCCATATGCCATGGGTGCAGCCCTAAAAGGACAATAAATAAATAAATAAATAAATAATTTTTAAAAAGAAAGAAAGAAAATTCATTTTCCTTTACTATACTCCAAACTCAGCAAACAATCCAGAAGTAGGAACTAAGGAATCTGCTTAATTTTAATATTTTCATTTTACAAATGTTTGAATAAATTTTTCTCATTTTCTGTTCACTATATTTTTATAAATTGAATGAAATATTCAATAGTTAATTCACCCTATTTATTTCATATTTACTACACACCCTCATAAACAGGATGCAATCTTGGGATTAGACTAAAATTTTTAATAGACAAGATACTTGCCTTTTGGGAATCATTGTAAAGTACATTTAGTCCTCGAGGAATTTTGCTCCATGGGAGCAAAACTAACATCATCAATTGCTAACATTCTCATCACATTTTCAGGTAGTATCGGTATAATATAATATAACCAGTAGCTTTTCTAAAGATGCAAATTTGTATCATATTTCAAATCATGTAAGATGATTTTCATATGAAATTATCTGGGGAATTATTTTCCAATTTTTACCTGCCAAACTGCCATGGTTTTTCTAGCAAAAAGTAAAATTGTAAGTACAAGATGCTTTTAAATTTACCTAAGAGATTAACCACCCTGAACCCTGGGATCTTTGAAAGAGTTTTCTTTTACTATTTTAAGTGTCTTTATTCTAAAAATAACAAATTGAAATATACCATTCTTGATCTTAAAGTTAAGAAAACTGTCCATATGACATATTTTCACAGATGAAGAAAGAAAACATATGAAAGAGTATCTCTTTAAGAATTGAAGTCAGCCTAATATCTCTAAGGGTAAGAGTTTTAAACTTCTGAAGTTCCTGTCATGGCGCAGCGGAAACGAATCTGGCTAGGAACCCTGAGGCTGTGGGTTCAATCCCTAGCCACACTCAGTGGATTAAGGATCTGGCGTTGCTGTGGCTGTGGTGTAGACTGGCAGCTACAGTTCACATTGGAACCCTAGCCTGGGGACCTCCATAAGTCATGGGTGTGGCCCTAAAAAGACAAAAGACCAAAAAAAAAAGTTTTAAACTTCCGATTTCACTACAAGTTATTTAAAAAGCGTGTGTATATAAGTCACTGTTCATTATATAAAAATATATATGCTACTTAAATATAGAAATAATTTCTATAATCTAATCTATATCATTAATGTAATGTTAATGTCCCTTAGTGAAATAGTCTTTTGTAAGTAAAATTTTAATGGTTCCTTACAAGAATTATATGAGCTAAATGAAGGCAGAAAGGCTAAAAATACTTTGAAATTAACTATTTATTCAGATGTTAATGAACACATAAGAACTAGTGAATGGTTGGAAAGCTTTCTTCGAAATTTCTCATTGCCATCTGACTTGTTATCCTTGTATGTGTTATTATTGGTGCTAGAAATTAGTAATTCATTTTATAATTGACAATCTTGATGCTAATATTTTAATACTAATACTCAAATTCTCTTTGCTATGGTTTTTGTGACTACTGCATTTCTTGTGTATATTTCTTTAGTATACTGTCCTCTGCTTTTTTTTTCTCTACTTTGCATAATTTTGATTTATATATTACTACCATATACAAAAGATGGTGATATTAACTGTCTTGTCCACACACCAGTTTATTAGAATCTGCTCACTTCCCCACATTCCCTGAAACAACTGATTATGTACATGGGATAACATTTACCCACAAAATAGCAACTATAAGCTGTTAATAAGATTATCTTCCATGAAAATATAAATTGAGATACAGAAATGGAAAATGTTTCATGTGTGATATGGCCAATAAAGTAGAGGTTTACAGACATGTAATTTTTTTTTTTCTTTTTTGGCTGCATATGGAAGTTCCTGGGCCAGGAATCGAATCCAAGACACAATTGTGATCTATGCCACAGCTGCAGCAATGAGAGATCCTTAACTCACTACAAAAGGCAGGGGATCAATCTCACACCTCAGCAGTGACCTGAGTCACTGCAGAGATAATGCCAGATCCTTAATTCACTGCACCACAGCAGATACTCCACAAACTTCTAATTTTGCTATTCAAATGTCCTATCTTCCCTAACATGGCTTTTCTAGCTTTTTCTTGGTCTTCTGGAACCCAAATGCATTAAGTACTCTTTATTTCACTTTCCGGTATTTAATTCTTGCATCCAAATATTCTCTGACTGTAATAATTAAATGAGAAGTTTATATTATTTGGCTCCACTTAAAATTTATTAGTTATAAGAAGTTTTGCTTCTTAATAGGGAAGTTTCGCCCAGTTTTATTGATTGTCATAATAGAAAATATCTCTGCTTTTTTCCTTTATTCTATTTTCTTTTTTCCCTGTTGTTGTATAGGTTATAGTTCCATAGCCTATACTTTCTGAGGTGTTTTATAAAGTACTTTAGAATATTTTATGTCCTAATAATGTATATTTTAATTTTTTTCAAAAATTTCATATTTGACGTTATTTTCTAACTATACTATCCAAGGCAATCTACAGATTCAAAGCAATTCCTATCAAATTACCAGTGTCATATTTAACTGGACTAGAACAAAAAAAAATCTAATTTGTATGGAAATGCAAAAGACCCTAAATAGCCCAAAACAATATTGAGAAAGAATAGAGCTAGAGGAATCATGCTCCCTGACTTTAGATTATACTACAAAGTGACAGTAATCAAAATAATATGGTGGTGGCACAAAAAGAGACAAGTAGATCGTTGGAACAGATAAAATGACCTACACACTTATGGTCAATTACTCTATGATAGAAAAGGGAAGAATATGCAATGGATAAACCACAATTTCCTCAGTAAGTGGTACTGGGAAAAATGAACAGATACATGAAAATAGAAACTAGAACATTCTCTAATACCATATATAAAAATAAGCTCAAAGTGGGTTGAAGGACTACATGTAAGACCAGATACTACAAAACTTCTAAAGGAAAACATAGTCAGAACATTCTTTGACATACAATGAAGCAATATCTTAGATCTATCTCCTGGAGTAATGGAAACAAAAATAAAAATAAACAAATTGGACATAATTAAACCTGAAAGCTTTTGCACAGTGATGAAAGCCATAAAAGAAGCAAAAATACAATCTAAAGAATGGGAAATACTATTTGCAAATGATGGAACAAACAAGGGATTAATTTCCAAACATACAAACAGATCACATAGATCAATATCAAAACAAACAAACAATCCAAACAAAAAATGGGGAGAAGATCTAAATACACATTTCTCCAAAGAAGACATACAGATGACCAAAAAGCACATGAAGAGAGATGCTCAGTATCACTAATTACTAGTGAAATGCAAATCAAAACTACAATGCGATATCTCCTTAAGTCAGTCAGAGTGGCTATCACCAAAAAAGTCTACAAACAATAAATGCTGGGGAGGGTGTGGAGGAAGAGTAACCCTCCTACACTATTGGTAGGAATGTAATTGATGCAGCCATTATGGAAAACTGTAATGAGTTTCCTTTAAAAAGACTAAAAATAAAGTTACCGTATAATGCTGTAATCCCACTCCTGGGCATTCATCTGGAGAAAATGGTATTTCAAACACATATATATATCCCAGTATTCATAGCATCACTATTTGCAATAGCCAAGACATGGAAATAACCTAAATGTCCACTGACAGATGAGTGGATAAGGAAAATGTAATGTCTATATCTGTTTATCTATTTATCTGTCTATCTATCTATCTATCTGTCTGTCTATCTATCCACACACTCAGCCAAAAAGGAATGAAATAATGTTGTTTGCTGCAACATGGACGGACCTGAAGATTATCATAGTAAGTTAATTAAGTCAGACAGATAAAGGTAAATATCATAACATTTATATGTGGAAGCTAAAAAAAATGATACAAATGAAATCTAATACAGAACAGAAATAAATTCACAGACACAAAAAACAAATTTATCGTTACCAAAAAGGAGAGGGAGAGGGTTAAATTTGGAATTTGGAGTTAACAGATATAGACTACTATATATAAAATAAACAACAAGGACCTACTGTATAGCACAAAGAACTATATTCAGTATCTTGTAAATAACCTTTAATGGAAAAGAATCTGAAAAAGTATATACATATATATATACTTTTATATATAGACTTTATACATACATATTTTTAGATATATGTATATATATATGAATCACGTTTATATTTCCTTATGTTATAATTCGGTTACATCTGTCCAGCCTGTTATTCAGTAAGTTAACAGAACCAGTCAACAGATTACCTGCCCATTCTTAATGTTTTGTTTTTTTGTTTGTTTTGGCTAAAGTACATGGTATAAATTGAATTCTTCAAATTTTATTTCTAGCAAGATTTTGCCTTCTTTTCAGTCATGACTTCTTTTTGCGACCATTAACAGCAAAAAAAACACAAAAAAAAACCTTGTAATTCACAATAATAAGTAAAAGTCTTGAATCCCTGACATCAAGATCTCCCAGGCCTTTTATCCCCACCTTTTCCTCTCTCAGAGATTTGTAGAATATGTTTCTCACAGTAACTAAGTCAGTGTCATCCTATCCTTCCTTGTCTTACTGTGACTAGATAGACAGAAATAGACTAAATGTGCACTTTGAGCATTACACTTTTTCAGTCATACTGAGCACTATCTAATATAAACAAATCAATATTTCTTTAAATTTTCTACATTGTACAAAACTTAACATTCAATTCAGCTGTAGATGGTATATAGGTTATCATTCTGTTATTCTGCCATTGTTATTATAATAATTTCCATTTTAAGATACCATATATGTGTTAGATGTGAGGGGTTCTTACATTCAATTTGTCTATCTTGTGATATTAGTTAATTCCTTCTTAGCTTCAGATGCTAGGTTGGATTTTGGCCCTAGGTTTTTTTCTTTGTTTTTATATTATTACTGTGAGATTTTTGTGTGTATTTTTAATAATCCATATTGGGGGTGCTATTAAGGAGATATCTTACACAAAAAATAAACAACTACATTAAAAAATTATTTTTCATACTAGGTTTCCTTTTCACTTTTTTGGAGTTTCTTTCCCACTCTTCACTTACTTTGGATAAAGTGTTTTTCTACCAGACCTCCACGTAAACAATTATAAAAGGCATATTGAAGACTTCTTATGCTTGAGTGATAATAACCTCTACATTCGAGAATATCTTTAGAGCAAATAAACAAAATGAAATATATCAAACCAACCAATCAACAAATAAAGAAATAGAGGCTATGGCATGATTCAGAGCAGCCACTTTATCTTGATTCTAGCTAAGGACATAATTCCAAGGGACAAAACAAGTCCTAATAGCCCTCAATTGGTTCAGCCCAATCCTTCAGATGAGATATTATATAGGAATTTGCAGTCAAATTCCTAGGTGCTATGCACTTGCCTGAAGTACTCACTTGCCTGACGTACACTCTGCGTTGATGAGACCACTCAGGAAAACATGGGGTAATAAATAGAGGACATGATTTAGAATGTTCTGGGACTGACCTGGCCAGAAGTATCTCAACTATCATAACCAATCTCCTCCTGAATGTTTTCACATATAGCAGGGCTTTGGTGGCATTGAATTCTGGGGGTTTTGGGTTTTTGGGGTTTTTTTTTTTGCATTACCATACACTCTACAATCATAAGAATGATAGAATGAACAGAGGGTAAAACATTTCCTAATTTGTTTTAAATTCAGATACCTTATATCTATGTTTTCTACCAAAGTCACTTTTTGGTCTTGCTATTGCTGTCAAACAAGAAAGATGGAGAAGGATTAATTAATCAATGTCTTCTAAGGGTTTTTAGCTAAAAGGCTAATGCAAAGGCCAAGCACTGTCATTATCACTATTTGGTCTGATTATGGTGATTATGTGACCTAGAAGAAAAATGTCAAAAGGGAGACATTCCTGTTAATTTGCATTGTTAATATAACTGTTGACAGCAAAGAAAAGTTGCATATCTGAATCAAATCCCCTATCAACAAAAATCCAGCTGTCTCATAGATTGATATATTTGATTAAGGTAATTTGTCACAGCCAGAATCATTATTGTCATTCTACACTAACATTAAAAGTCTGTTCACTCCAGCTCAAGAGCAATGCACATGAAGTATAGGGCTCAGGAGGATACATGAAAGCATTTGTAGCTTTTCAGTGGGTGTACAAATAACAACAGCCCATGTTTAAAACAGCAGTCTTAGAAACCTTTAGCTTTTCACAAAAAAGGATATAATAGCATTACTATAATACAGATTCAAATAAGATAATTAAAAGATAGATCTACAAGTATATAAAGCTAGAAGAAAGAAAACATTATATTAAAAATACTCTAGACTATCACTTAAAATCTTCTTGAATCAGACAATTAAATATGGCCTTTAAGAGTTCTATGAAGTATTTTGAAAAAAATTAATGCATAGAATATATTGATTTAATTGTTTATTATCTTGACTTATAATATTTAAATATATTGGAACTAGAGTATGTAGGTCTCAATTTATATCTTACCCCAGTCCTGAACTTGCAAGCAGTAGATCTTGCTTTTTAAATTTAGAATTGTCTAACTCCTCTTAGTTTAAGCAAGATTTTAGTTGCATAGGAAGGGCTGGCTCTGAGTATGCTCTCTTCAATCTGCATCCTCCACCTAAATCTCATGTCCTTTTCCCCTTGTTTGCATTTACAACATTATTTTCAGGAGCTATTATATCCAGACAGAAATAAACATGTGTAGATAATTTCTATGATTTAATTAATAAGCATACAGTATATGTTATTATAATACTATTTGTATACAAATATATATGTATTATTATATATGGTATATATGTAAAGTGTAAATACATGCTATTATACTAGTAATATAGTGCTTGTATATGTTTATGCATATATTTTAGGTGTGTGTGTATGTATATATATATAAATGGAGGGGGTAAATTGCAAAAGCAATGAATATAAAATAAAACTTAATTTTCAAGAACAAATAATAAATGCTGAAGCATGGAATAGATTATGTTCTTTTACTATAATTCATAGAAATTAGAAATTAACAATAAAAAGATTAAAATATTCTCATATTTAGAAATTAACAAAAACCAGAAAAGCCCACAAAACTAAAATCTTAGCTGCAGCACTAAAAAAAAAATCTGTACAGGAAAAAATGATAGTTGGACTTTATTAAAATCAAAACTAACACTGTAAAAGACATCATGAAGAAAATAAAAAGACAAGCTACAGACTGGAAGAAAATATGTGCAAAACACCTACTTGAAAAAGACTTGAATGCAAAATACACAAAGAACTCTCAAAATTTAACAATAAAAACACAATTGAAAAAAAATGAGCAAAAGATCACAACAGACATATCGATAACAAAAGAAGATATACACTTGGCAAATCAGCATATCCATATAATGATCAATATAGGTCAGTGGAGAATTGCGAGTTAAAACAGGGTACCAGTACACAGCTAAAAGAATGGCTAAAATCCGAAACACTGAGAGCACGGGATGCTGATGAGGATGTAGCATCACAGGAGCTCTGTTTATTGCTAGGGGAGTATAGAAGAGCACAGCCATCTCAGAAAACAGACTGGTGGTTTCTTACAAAGACAAGCATATTCTTACTATCCAATCCAGCAGGTGTAGTCCTGGGTATTTAGCCAAATGCACTGAAAACTTAGACCCACACAAAAACCTGCACATGGATGTTTATAGTAGCTTTATTCATAATTGCTAAAAACTTAGAAGCAGTCAGATTTCCTTCAATAGATGAATGGATTTTTAAAATTGTATTGCATCCTTAAAATGGGAATTTTTTCAGTGATAAAAGGAAATGAAGTATCGAGCCTTAAAAAAAAAATGGAGGAAATTTACATGCATATTTCTAGGTGAATGAAACCCATCTGAAAGAGTTATGTACTGTATAAATTTTAGCTCTGTGATGCTTTAGAAAGTTAAAACAATGAAGATAGTACAAGGATCCATGGTTGCCAAGGGTTGTGGGGAGGAAGAGGATAGGAATGAACAAGTGGAGCAGAGAGGGTTTTTAGGCCAGTGAAACTCTTCTGTATAATTCTGTAATAATGGACATATGATATTATGCATATGGCTGAATCTGTAGGACCATAAAATGCAAAGAGTAAACCCTAATGTAAGTAATAACTTCAGTTAATAATACTGTCTCAATATCAGTTCTTTAGTTATAACAAATGTACCACCCCAGTGCTTGATGTTAATAATGGATCAAACTCAGGGGAGAGAGAGACCATATGGGAATTCTCTGTCCTTTCAGTTTATTTTTTTCTGTAATTCTAAAACTGCTCTAAAAAATCAAGTATATTTATTGTGAAAAACAGCAAAATTAAAGCAGAGGTCATAAATAACAAGATATTAGAATTAAATCATTGTGAACATTATGTCAAAGACAATAGTCAAAAGAAAAAAAGATTTTGAAAGACAAAAGTTTTATTTATTTTTTTAATTATTTATTATTATTTTTTTCCCACTGTACAGCAAGGGGGTCAGGTTATCCTTACATGTATACATTACAATTACATTCTTTCCCCCACCCTTTGTTCTGTTGCAACATGAGTATCTAGACAAAGTTCTCAATGCTATTCAGCAGGATCTCCTTGTAAATCTATTCTGTGTCTGATAAGCCCAAGCTCCTGATCCCTCCCACTCCCTCCCCCTCCCATCAGGCAGCCAAAAGTCTCTTCTCCAAGTCCACGATTTTCTTTTCTGAGGAGATGTTCATTTGTGCTGGGTATTAGATTCCAGTTATAAGTGATATCATATGGTATTTGTCTTTGTCTTTCTGGCTGATTTCACTCAGGATGAGGTTCTCTAGTTCCATCCATGTTGCTGCAAAGGGCATGATGTCATTCTTTTTTATGGCTGAGTAGTATTCCATTGTGTATATATACCACTTCTTCCGAATCCAATCCTCTGTCGATGGACATTTGGGTTGTTTCCATGTCTTGGCTATTGTGAATAGTGCTGCAATGAACATGCGGGTGCACGTGTCTCTTTTAAGTAGAGTTTTGTCTGGATAGATGCCCAAGAGTGGGATTGCGGGGTCATATGGAAGTTCTATGTATAGATTCCTAAGGTATCTCCAAACTGTTCTCCATAGTGGCTGTACCAGTTTACATTCCCACCAACAGTGCAGGAGGGTTCCCTTTTCTCCACACCCCCTCCAGCACTTGTTATTTGTGGATTTATTAATGATGGCCATTCTAACTGGTGTGAGGTGGTATCTCATGGTAGTTTTGATTTGCATTTCTCTTATAACCAGCGATGTTGAGCATTTTTTCATGTGTTTGTTGGCCATCTGTATGTCTTCTTTGGAGAAATGTCTATTCAGGTAAAAGAGGCAGTATGCCTTTACACGAAGTACATTACATGAAAGACATGCCCTCTTTTTTTTTTTTTTTTTTTTTGTCTTTTCTAGGGCCGCTCCCACAGCACATGGAGGTTCCCAGGCTAGGGGTCGAATCAGAGCTGTAGCTGCCAAGCCTATGCCACAGCCACAGCAATGTAGGATCTGAGCCACTGCAACCTACACCACAGCTCCCGGCAACGCCAGAATCTTAACCCACTGAGCAAGGCCAGGGATCGAACCCGCAACCTCATGGTTCCCAGTCAGATTCGTTAACCACTGAGCCACAACGGGAACGACAAAAGTTTTATTATTCGTATATTATACGTAAGCTAGATACTATATGATAGATGATAAATAATCAGTTAATAAGAGTAAATAAGCTAATCCTAACCTAATTCGACTCTAGTGGTAGATAGTAAGATTTCAACTCAGTGATACCACAAATAATGCCAAGATGAATGTCTTCATATGTGCCAGCTTGTAATTTTGCTGAGATTTTTAAATATGTGTATGTGCATGTCTGTACACATACATGCATACATATATCACCCAGGAGTTGACTTTTTTGGTGATTATGCAAACTTATTAAGCTATTGCATATGTTCTACTTTTTTCATATAAATCTCTTTCTTCAATGAGAGAAGAACTTTCTCACACTCAACCATCCAGGCTCTATTCTCTGTCACCCTCACATTCTCCTCCTCCTCCTGCACTTCCATCATGCTCTTTGATATTGCAAGAGATTTCACGTGCCGGTATGTGGGACCTCAAGCTTCCATATACAAACTCCATTCACAGTCCCTGCATATGGGCCCATTGGATGTCCACCCAATCTAATGCTGTGTGCACCAGAACCATGTTTTGAAGGACAACATCAGGACAGCCCTGGAAACAAATAGCCTGAGGACATTTGAGCAGAGAATTGGGAGGCCCTAGGTCTCTGAAATTTGATCTAGAAGCAAGTGGGGGTGAGTAGAGAGCCCATGTAAATGCTCTTGATGAGGAAATCCCTTTACCACCCACCCCCAGGCTCCTCCCGCCGAAGTGAGGGTACAGCCAGAGGAGGACCAGAGGGAGGCGCTGTAGAAAACAGAGACCCTTTGGCTTGGGTCTCTACTTGTGGCTAACTCGAGTTAGCAATATGTAAACAACCTCCAAGGCATGCGCCCATTAGGAGAAGAAACTAGATGGAGGTCAGTGCTCCAATGTTACGTATCCTGTATAATGCTGTTGAGTGACAAGAGTACAGAACAGAATGCGATTTCTTGAAAAAAGGTGTTTAAATTTATCTTGATTTTTTTTACTTTAAATGATTTGTGTTTTTTTCCATTATAGCTGGTTTACAGTATTCTATCAATTTTATACTGTACAGCAAGGGGACCCAGTCACATATGTGTATATACATTCTTTTTCTCACCTTATCCTCCATCATGCCCCGTCTAAATTTAAAATATATATAAAATGTTTAAAGTATTTTTAAAAAACCTTTAAAAATGCATATATGTCTAAGCATATGTTAAGCATATTAGTGTATGTACCTACTAAGGTGAGAGGAAAGGAGTATACACTGGGATCAAGGGAAGAACAAGTCAAAACAGTATATCCTGAAATAAGGCTCACATTTAGTTCTACTCTTTACTTTGTGTTAATAAAATAATGGTAGAGGGAAAAAATAATAAATAAATACTAGAACCATTTTCTTTGGACCTGCTTCTCTTTCATAAACCTGACTCTTCTTAGCTCCACCTTTGGTTCAACTCGCTCTCATTGTTGGAAATGTGATCCCATCCTAGCCTTTGTCCATGGCTACACTGCTTACAGTTTAAGCCCACAAATTCTGCATTCATATCCCATCTCTTTCTAAAGTCTTACTCAGATAATTCTGACTCACCCTAATCATGTCCTTTCACATTACTGCATACTTATTAATTGACCTCTCCATTCATTCATTCAGCAAATACTTGTCAAGTCTTAACCATGCTCAAATCAATGCACAGGTATTCTTGGAGAAAAGATAATAATTCTCATGTTTCATGGGTTCATAGTCTACAGAGAAATTCAGACTAGTGCAATAAACAAAGATGAGTTTAACGTAGGGAGATATGAGTGCTGAAGTATATTGTGAATATTACACTCCGTTCTCTAATAATAGGCTAATATTTCACATAAATTATGTAATGGTTGATATTAAATACTGATAATAATATTATACTATGTCAGTTATACTAATATCCACCAATATTATACCAATACTGTAAACGTTAATATTAATAACATTACACCAATCAAATAAATCTTGATGCATAACCTGCTAAAAGTCACTGCTTATATCAACCTCTCCTCTGAAATCTTGACATTATTGATCTTTCCATTATTGCAAATAATCAGAGATTGACCATCGATTAGCCACCAAAATTCAGGTAATCACTAGTGGTGATTTATACCGTTGTCAGAAATATGCAAGGAATAAATAGCGCCTATAATTTTGCCTTACAACTTGCACATATTTTTCTATATTTATGGTTCAAGGTTTGTTGATTACTTCCAAGGCAGATGACAGCAATCTTAGGAGAAATAAATCCCTTCTCTCTCAAGGGCAGCATCAAAGCTGCATTACCAGGAATCTCCAATCAGCCCATTTTTTTTCCACTTTGCAAAAGGATCCCGATTTATCAGTACTCCTGCATTAATGAGACAATTGCAAGTATAAATGATACATAGTAAAGGGTATATTTTAAGAAAGAAGGTGGTAGCAAGCATCCACTGACCAATTTGCCTAGATACTTACTTGCTTCCATTCTTTTTTACAAACTAATTTTCGTAAAGTGCAATAAATATTTCCTGATATATCTTGTAGTGATTGCCTCTGACCTACTCTTTGGCTACATCATTTAAGTAACATTTTGTTTATTTTTCTAATATGTTCTTCCCCACATGTATTTCTGGGATAGTTATTAGTTTCAGCCCCCTTTTCTCTCTTTTAGCCACAATACAAGTATGGATTCTTAATCTTAAGTGAATTTCCTTCTCCATCCTCTGCTGGATATGAATAGAAAGTACCTGCAGTATTTTCTCACTCCTATCACCCTAAGTTTCTTCAAAACATTTCAGATAACATCTGTGTGAGGCTTCTCCAACATCTTCTGTTAATCCACACTCACTCACTCAATAAATAAACCAGGGCCACCTTCATGGACATGAGATCTGTGCAGTTACATGGGTTCCCACACTTAGAAGGACTTTGCACTTGGTTTAATGCTCTGTTATTGCCATCTTGAAATTCTGAATCATTTTGAAGAAGGATCACTGCATTTTCATTTTGAACTGGGTCCTCCAGTTCAGGAAGTCTAATATTTTTAGACTGTACAAAGTAAGTATAGGAGAATAATGGAAGAATACACACAAATGTTAACATGTGTTATCTTTAGATGATGGTGTTAAGATGATTTTTTATTTTCATCTGTCTTGTAATTTTCCTGATTTTTAGAGGTAAGGAAGGTTAAAAGTGTCAGAGGTCCCTTGGAATGTAACAAGTAGATCTTATGAGAAAGTTCTTCTGAGCTATAGGATTTTGAACTGCAAGAGACAAAACATTTTCATTTGTAAGGGTACAGATTAATTTTTCATCAATAGTAGAACTTCTTAGAAAATTAAATACGGTATACCAAGTCCAAAAAAAAATCATAAAAGTCTTGCATTCTCATAACGGCACAGGTCAGTGCATATAATTTCATTTTACTCTGTTTTCCCTGAACACCCTTTTTTTCTGTATTTGTCCCTATTTCACACATCCCTCTTCATGACTTTTGTTAAAAAACTGAATTCTAAAAACTAGAAGAAAACTAACAAGAAAACTTTTACAGTTATTTGGAGAATTGTATAATATCAAGGTTTGAGGATGCAAAAAAGTTGGTTTGCAACAGCTGACAGATTTCATTTTCATTGCCATTTTACAATAGCCATATTTTCCCTCCAGAGGGCTAAGATTCAGCTGGTAATTACTTAAAAAGAAAGTGAATAATAAGAAGAAAGAAATCTTTTTATTCTCTTTTCTTTGTTTATTCAAGTTGTTATAGGCTTTCAAGGGTGAATATGCTGGACATTGTTTTTTACTCATTTTCATTTTTCTATATGAATTGAAAGTAATTTATATTAAAGCCAGGATAAAAACAATGTGAGAGCATATTTGCAATACTCCCTTCAGTCTTTCTGTGGAACATTACAGGTAAGACAGAACTCTAAGGGGAAATTTGTGTAACATTACATTCAGTTTCTAGAAATAATCACCAATCAGGATATTTAGACACATCGCTTTGCCGTTCTTGGGGTTAAAAGGAAGGAATTGGAAAGTCAACATAACTTGGTGTCTGATTGTGTAGCCACTCGTGTCAGACATTTGAGGTCCAGTTCATAGTTGCGTGACTTTGGAAAAATAATGTAACCTTTTTCCTGAGCTTAATTCTCCTTAGTTGTAAGATGAGAATGTTAATAGAATCAAGTGACTTTTAATACACCTATGAAAGAATACTTCTTGGAATGTTGTAAAGCTCTTCAGACATCTGAGCAATTATTATTATGTATTTTATTTTCATGTAAAATTACTCTGTTTCTGCAAAAGAAACTTCAGGAGAAAAGATACACAAATGTTTAGATCACTAAGCTTAGGACAAAAAGGATCATGATCATAATATCCTAAAGTGCTGTGATGTGAAAAACTCACATTCAACATTTTATTACTGAGGGAGCCCCTCGGTAAATAAAAATGTGGATTAATTGTTAAAAGTTTTCATGTTTATCCTTGTGCACCATTTGTTCATACCCATTTCCTAGAAGTTACTTCCAGGACTTACATGAAGTGTATTTCTCTGACTAGTGTTAAAGAGGAATGTAATGGATGCTAACGTACATCAAATACATTGCTATATACATATATCATGCATATGTATAATATATACATGTATCATACATATCTATGATATATACATATCATGCATCAATTACATTGATATGATTCCAGGACCAAAGGACTCTTTTCTTAGCTTCTGGGGTGCTGCTGGTAAGATATTCTCATGCCCTCTTTTATGACTTCTTGGGCTGGTGGTAGAAGACCTGCCTGAGGCCAGGTCCCTTGGTGGGGCAGCCACATCCAGTGACTAATAGACATGAGGAGGTTTTAAAGCTTAGCCCCTTTGCCCCAGCTTGTACACTCCCAATGGATTGACAGAAGCATTCGCTGGAGACAGCAGCTCAGGCCAACTTGTCCCTTGACCCATTCCTACTGCTTACTTTCTCTTCCACATAAGTTGATCCAAGGGGTGGCTTCTAATACATTCCTGGTCACTAATCTCTGTCTCAAAATCTGCACCTCAGGGAATCTGATCTCTAATATAAAGGGAAGTGATTCTGAGTGGTACCCAGTTTAATACAAAGAGAATGGCTGCTGAGCTTCAGTGAACCGGAGGCGAATAATCTGAAATGAAAAGAGTTCTACAACCTAAATGAGGGCATTAGACAGATCATTTACACAAAACTGGCTGCAGTTTACATGTGTTTTATCTTTCTGTGTTGAGGGAAAAAAGCCAATAGAGTTGTATTGGCAGTGATGAGTATGGGAGAGGGTTTCAATAAAAAAAAAAAAAAAAGACAGACTTTTAAAAAGAATTAGATGGTAGTGTAAGAAAATGGGGTAGTGGAGAACTAGCAAAATAGTACCCTGTCTGTTAGAGTTTGGAATAACAAACCCTTAGTAGTTTTATCTTAGTCAATTCAGCTTGCTATAACAAGTCATTGTAGCCTCGGTGGCTTAAACAATAGACATTTATTTCTTACAGTTCTGGAGGTTGGAAAGTCCAGGATCAGAGTGTCTCAGTTTCTGGGTCTGGTGAGAGCCCTCTTCCTGGTTTATAGAGGCCTCCCTCTTGTTGTATCTTCATATGGCCTGGAGGCCATATCTTGTCTCTTCACTTGTTATAAGGACATTAGTCCCATCTTGTGGGCTCTACCCTTACGGCTCCTCTAAATCGAATAACTTCCCAAAGACCCCACTTTCAAATACCATCACTTTGGAGATCAGGGCTCCAACACATAAATATTAGAGGAAACACAAACATTCGGTCTATTGCAGGTATGGAGAATAAAACTAAATCTTAACTTTTCTGGAGAAAAGTAGTTTTCAATCAGACAAAGACATGGGGTAAACATTTCTTCTACAAAGTAAAGAATGTAGAAATATTTTGGGGGACTCTCACAGGTATTTTAAGGAAAGGCAATGGAAAAAATTTAGAAAAAATTAATATAAAAAGAGCAAGTCATCTAGGATAGTAATTGGATTTGGGCTAAATAAGGATGAATAAATGTGCAAACAAGGGTTCCTATGAATGAAAATTATTGTGTGGCTTTTAAAATCTGTGGATCTTACAAATGGGAAGGAAGAAATTTGAATCATATACAAGGACAGCATGAATAAAACAAGCTATTCTAAGGGATCCACTTATAGAGAAGATGGCATTTGTATCTAAAGTCTTTAAAATCAAGAATTTTAAAACATGAGGTTGGCTGCAATAACAGAATACCTCATCAAAATGATTCAAACTGAAAAGCCATTTAGTTATTTCATATAATTAAAGCAATGACAATGCTGTCATAAGAACCTGAACTCTTTCTACATTTTGGTTTAATTTTTACCTACAATTTACTCTAGGTACAGTGTTACATATTTTCCCATGCACGTTGCCTGGTAGACAGTAGAAGTCTGCAATAGTTCTTGTAGCTCTCTATTTATTCCAGGCATCACCTAGTAGACATCTTATATCCCATCCTCCAAAAGCAGATCAAGAATAAAGCTAGAAGAGTGAGCATTTAAGTACCTGCTAGATTATAGAAAGTATTGTTGAGTTAGCCAACAAGGTACTGTCTGCATACTCCCTAAGGATGCTTTCAAATCACCATCTCAATGGAGGCAAGGGCTATCACTGTTCTTTGTCTGGAGAGTCAGGGTGCAGGTAGGTTGGAACAGTGAGTAGTGAATACCATACTGGGTATCTATAGGCTAAACAAACAAAATCACCTTTTTTTTTTTTGGTATGATCATCACTATATAATATTCTATAAATACTACTGAAAAAAAAATAAATCCAAATATCTGAAAGTTACAGAAAATTCTGAGCAGAAAACAAAGTAATACCTTGTCTAGTAAAAAAAAGCAAAAATCAGGCTTTATGTTTGGAAACTCATTTTTGGCTTTACCATCTACTTACAGAGTGTCAGTAATTATTTACTATCTGTGAAGTCTATTATTTCTTGTTATATGGCAATAAAAATAATAGCACTTTACCTCAGAACTTTGTTTCAAAGCGTTGTAAGATATTATTTTTAAAAAACTTTGTGCTACTTAAAGAACAGTGCTATTGGATTTTTTTCTTTTCTTTTTTATCCCTGGAATTTTCTCGTTCTATAAATATGTGTAGACTTTGTCAGATAAAATAATTTTAAACTAAGTGTGGATCCAAAAGTGAGACTGTGTCTAAGGTTAGGGTTTTTATGTCTCAAAACATATGCATTGGCCATAGACATCCTTCGGGGAGGAATATAAACCATACAGTTTACCAGAGTAATTGCTGCTGCTGAAATGTTGTTCACATTTTTTAAATTAACAACAGTAATTTATTTATTTAAAACATTGGCAGCCTCAACTACTAATGTAAATAACTCATTTTTGCATGATATGCTTTCCTCTCAGGTATTCCCTAGAAACATATTTTGGATCATGTATTAAATGGGAGAAAATATGGAAAGAGTATATTGTAGAAGTGTTTCTTAATCAGAAATACTAAAACAGATGCATTAATCATGGCATTTTACAGAACATTCATATGACATATCTTTTTTTGTCAATGATGCACAAAACATTATTATATGAATCTTTTCAACATTGCATGGCTCACATACCTTTATAAACCTGTACAAAATACAGGGAGAAAAAGGAGAAATGTTGTTCTGCCTCTGTCTTACTAGTCTTACTTTCCAATAAATTAAATAATTTACTAAAATCCTATTATGACTTACATAATATATATTTAAATAATCCATGTTCCTCCTTAATCCTACCCTCCCATTTTATCTCTACTCTTTTTCCTCTGAGAGAAAGGGTATTGTCATTTAAAGGTTAATTCTGCTTTTGTGAACAGGCTTTTGGGGAGTGGGAACTAGGTGTCCTCCCTCAAGAAACCCTGGGCTCCTCACAATGAGGTCGTGTCTTCTTCATCCTCTGTATCACTAGCATCCACAGCATTGCCTGGCATGATGTAACTATTTCCTTATTTAGTAAATGCATAAGAACTACTGTTGTCATCAAAACCAGTAGAGAGATGCTTTTCATTCTGGTTCTCAGCTTTAATAGACAGTAATTACATGCACTCATATCTGGTAGATTGTTTTCCAGACCCTATTTGAAATAGGAAACAGATTCTCAATTTATCTCCCAACTCCTCCCATGCCTAAAAAATAAAATAAAACCTCAGAATTTTACTTTTTACTAGTAATGTTTCAAAAACTCAAAATAGAGTGAATATATAAGTAGCAAACACAAGGAGTTTTGTATATAACAAGAAACCTTCGAGAACTAGTTAATGTCGACACTAAGAGATAAATAGTGCTTGACTTATACATCTTTAACTCCCCTCATGTTCCTCTATTTAATTGGCCTAGCCATTCTTGTCTGAAATGTCAGTCAGTCCAAACCATCTATCACTTTAATTCTCCAGTCTATAATCCTGCATCTCACCACCCCTCTAGCTGCCCCTTGGGACCTGTGAGAACACACAGTACACAGCAGATCCACACCAATATTTGTGTACTGCTTAAATAATAGGGAAACAGTACTGAGTGTAATAATTTTTCTTTTTTAAGGTAGACATCTTAGACCTCAAAGAGATATGAAGTGAAGTGGAGCAGCAAAAATTTAATGGCTGACACATGGCTCCATATGAAAGGGGAAGGCATTAAGGAGAATGTATGTCAAATAAAACCAAAATTTATTGAGCCCCAACCAAATGCCAGGCTCTTTTCAAACGTCATCTCGCTTAATTATTCCATACCAATATATTGTAGTTTTATTATCACCACTTCACAGATGCACAGATGAAACAGTGGTCTTTCAGAAGGGTTAAAATAACTGCCTGAGGCCTTTTGACTCAGATTTTAACCTAAATCTGGTTAGATCTAAGGTATCTTTCTCTCCAGGAAAATCACCCTGCCTCCGAAAGTTCACTCCTGCAGTTTCAATAATTTCTAAGTCATGTTCTAACCTGATCCTATGTTTATTTGGGGGGAAAATAATGTAATATCAAATCTATACAAAAGTAAAGTAAGCCACTTATTCCTTTTGATTAAAGCCAATATATATCATGCCTTTATATTGTAAAACATAAAGAGATGATAACATATCTGCTGATACCTCTGGCTGTCAAATAAGTAGTTTGATATTTAATATATCAGAGCTATAATTTAAATGATTATACTCTTTTCAAGCCCAGTATTTTTTTTTTTTAGCTATTTTGGTATGTAACTATATCTTCCAGAAGATTGTGAGCTACAGATTACAGGAAACTTGCTTTATGTATTATTTTACTGCCAACTATTTCTGAACACAATATCTGGACTATAACTGCTAATCAATCAATGAACAAAGAAAAAATGGAGAATCTGGAGTTTTCTATAGCTCTATAACATTTTATTTCTGCTCTAAAAATCATTGACTGCTTGCTATTTCAGAAAACAACACAGAAGTGCTCTTCGAAAGTACAGGCTAACTATGGCCTCTTCCTTCCTTACAAATGCTCAATACATGACCATGAATCATTAGAGAGAAGAAATAGGAAGAAAGAGAAAAAGAACAAAGACTAAGGCCTATCCTTCTCAAAATAGAATTTCCACTCATATTTGAGGATTTTAGTCATGCTTCCATGAGAAACAAAAGAATCTCTATATTCATATTGTAAAAGAGGATAAAAATTAGATATATTTGTTCTTCTACATCCTTTCAACAGACACATGAAATAATGCTTCTCACTTACACATTGACATTGGCTTCTGAAGTTTAAGATAAAGTTATTTTTACTAAGAAAAAAATATAGAAGACAACTACTCTCTGATGTTACCAAAAATGTCTTTTTATACAGAGTTAGCATATATTCTGCATTGTTAGGGAAGGTCAGAAACAAATTTTACTCTATACGCTCTATAGCAAATATAATAATTCCTCACAAATAAATAGATGAGCCTATGCACTCATTGGAAGTCTACGAATAATCTCAAAGATGAATCTCAATATCGCCTCAACTGCCTTGATTCTCAATGAAGGGATCTTTTATTTATGTTCAAAATGAAATTATGTAACTTCAGTAGAGTACCCACCAACCAGCCTATGCCAAATAAGTTCATGTGAAGGTCAATTGCAACAAACCACACCACAATCTGAAAATATGACTAACAGAATTTGTTTGCTAAAATGAGGCAGTGTTGCAGGCATGAAAATGCGATGTCACAAAGAATGGAAAGAAAAGACTGGCACCATAGAGTGGCTGTAGAGGTCAGTCTATACTTCACAAAGTCTTGTGACTCTCTCATGACCCTTGAGGCAAAACAAATGAGAACAACATCAAAGAATGGCATCTTGAAAACAAGACTGCTGAAGCACTGATGTTGCTGATGGAAAACCATCAGCTCTGACATTCTCAGGACTGGAGCCTTGGGGGATTTATGGGAGAGGCCATAGATGGCTTGAAGCAAACAACAAATTACTGCCTGGGAGGGCTAAAACATTTATGATTACTTTATGTGCTGAGGAATGACTGTCCTAGCATATCTTGCTTCCAATAAGTTTGAAGTAAAATATCGATGTATCCCCTGCATGTACAAGGAAGTAGAAAATAGTAAATAAAAACCATGAGTTGGCACAGAGGATTGCTATTACCTCTTAAAGGTGGTAGCCCCCTGATCCCCACTTTATTTCTGTATCTTCTTTCTTCTTATTTCTGTGGCACTGCTGACTTTGGGACCTGGGTTGATGAGCACGCCTCGTCAAGGCAGGAATAAATTGGTACAACCACTATGGAAAAAAGTATGGAGGCACCTCAGAAAACTCAATATAGAACTACCATATGATCCAGAAATCCCACTCCTGGGCATATATCCAGACAAAATGACAATTCAAGAAGATATATGCACCCCTGTGTTCATTGCAGCACTATTCACAATAGCCGAGACATGGGACAACCTAAATATCCATTGATAGATGGATAGATTAAGACGAGGTGGTACATATGCACAATGGAATACTACTAAGTCATAAAAGAACAAAATAATGCTATCTGCAGCAAAATGAATATGACTAGAGATTCTCATACTAAGTGAAGTAAGTCAGGAAGAGAAAGAATTACCATGTACTATCACTTACATGTAGAATCTGAAATATGGCACAGATGAATCTATCTGCAGAACAGAAACAGACTCACAGAAATGGAGAACAGACTTTGGTTGCCAAGGGGGAGGGAGTGAGATGGACTGGGAGTTTGGGGTTAATAGATAAAAAGTATTACATTTAGAATGGGTAAGCAATGAGATCCTGCTATATAGCACAAGGACCTATATGCAATCTCTTGTGATATATTTTGATGGAAAATAATATGAGAAAATGAATGTGTATTTATATATGTATGACTTGGTCACTTTGCTTCACAGCAGAAATTGACACAACATTGTAAATCAACTAAACCTTAATAAAAAAATTTAATAAAATGAGGCAAGAACACACAAGCTTCTGAGACAGGAAATTATAGTTCAGCAAATATTTGGGACAAATTTTTGTATTATTTCAAATTGGATCTTGGTCCATGTATATATCCCATTAAGTCAGGAATGAAACTGTACTTGATCACTAGAAGGAAGCCAGCAATAGTGAATGGTTTGAACTGCATAGGGTTTCTCCGTGCTTCAGTCTCCTTTAAAGCTTTCCACGGATAAAGTTACTGTTAAGTGTGGAATGTTAAGTGTGGCCTTCTTGTGAAAATTGGTCAATAGTTGAGATTGCCAGGCCAAAGAAGACCGAGGGTATTAGTGCAGTTTAAATAAATGATTCCCCATCTGAATCATGCACCAGAATCAGCCAAAGGGCTTATTACAGAGCTAGAGCCAACCAGCCATTTCAGCCAGTCTGGTGTGAGGCTGAGAATTCACAATTCTTAAGTTTCCAGTTAATGATGATGGCCATGCTGGTCTGGAGACCACACTTCAGGAACCATCCATTTAAAGAAACATGTCTCAAGGTGCAGTCCACCCTCTGACTTAATCAGAGGGATAAGCAGTGCTTAGTAAATTGAAGATTCACAGATGCCGCACCAGATTTTCTAGATTAGAATATCCAGGATAGAACACAGATATCTGCGTGTTTTTTTTTGTTTGTTTGTTTTTTTCTTTTTAGGGCCACTCCCACAGCATATGGAAATTCCAAGGCTAGGGGTCAAATCTGAGCTGCTGCTCCGGGCCTACATCACAGCCATAGCAACGTGGGATCTGAGCCCCATCTGTGACCTACACCACAGCTCACGGCAAAGCCAGATCCTTAACCCACTGAGTGAGGCCAGGGATTGAACTGGTGTCCTCATGCATACTAGTCAGGGGTTCTTAACTGCTAAACCACAATGGGAACTCCAAAGCTGTCTGCATTTTTAACAAGAATTCCAAATATTTCTGATGCATACTACAATTTGAGAATCTCTCTTCTTCTGTTCACTTCTGACATTTTGCTCTGGTTCTAAAACAATGTGCTCTCGAGGTTCTCTGTATTGTTTGGTGTTTCCTGTGGTAAAATGTTTCTCCTCTCTGGCTTTTTTCTTTTCTTTTTTTTTTTTGGTTTTTGGTTTTTGTTTTTTGTTTTCCAGGAACTAGGTTAAATATACCTTCCTTATAAGACCTTCCCTGTCAGGAAGATTCATTTCTCCATCAATTCTATTAACAGTCACTGCATTCATTATCTGTTCACATCTTTCTTTCTGTTGGCAAAAGATGAGGTTCTAGACTGAGAAAAACAATATTGCATCTTTTTTTTCACTGAGTTTTGCCTCAGTAGATATGGGACACAAACCATCAGGAAAATATTGTTGACTCTGATAAAAATGAAGAGATATAAGCTTGAAAACTCAATGAAACTGAACATGACATTTTGCAGTATAGAAAATTTTGCTTTCATAATTATGACTAGGCTATTTCAAATGAAGACGAGAAATTTTGTTTCAGTGAAAATTTTTTTTCTGAAAGTACTTTTAATGAATATACATGTGCAAAAACACATTTGTGTACTTTTTCTGACTTTCTCAAAACTTCACATTGATTTTTTAAAGAACTGGATTGTCTATTTAAAGAGTTTCTGCCCTCTTCATTTGACAGTTTTTCCCATCTGTCTAATGGTAACAGCTGCTGCCTTAGTAACATCTGTTCTCTATTAACTCTTCAGAAAGACATTTTTGAGAGGTCATAGGATCAGAGCTGTGATACACCTGGAGACTTAGCCTAAAAGACTTGATCAGTGGATTGTAGTGTGATTCCATATCCTAAGATGCTTTAGGTATTATGATATATCTACAGTTCAAAAGAAGCCTAAGAGGATTTTAAAGATGATAAGGTCATTAACAAAGCAGGATAAAAAGTTTAATAATGCCAAGCCCTTAGCATTTCAGTTTTGTTTCTATTATAATGGTAATGGCTTGCTCAGTTGGAAATTATTGCTACAGTTTTTTCCATTCTTCCCTCTCCTTTGAGATGAGGGGCATTGGCATGACAAAGTCAAGGATGAAAACAGTAGAACAGGAAGCACTGAAGCGTCTCCCTGATAGTGAAAAAGGACATTTTTGCCAAAACAGTACATAGTACCCTAGAAATCATTACAGATCTGAGATACAGTATTCTGTGGATCCACTGTAACATTAATGATTCAGTTATGTAGGTTACATATTTAGTACATAAATTACTACAGAAAACACAATACGTACATATATTATATACAAAATAAATATATATATAATATGTACAAAATTATATATATATATATATAAAATAAATCTGGTGCTGGAAGGAAAGGGAAAGTGTGAATTAAAATATGCACAAGGCTGGTCTATTTGTCTAAAACCCACCCACCTTTTTTATTTTAATATGCTAGCAAAGTAATAAAAATCCACCTTTCAAATAAATTTGCAACACTAAGCACTTATATCCTATTGGATTTTCTCAAACTAGCCCTTGTAGCTAACCTGGCAGGGAGGAGCCCATAAGACAGCTATAATAATTTGTAAAGGCAGCTTCCTCTAGATTTTGAGACTGGAACCTTAAATGAAATACAGGAATTACTGTTTCCAACAAGTCTAATTAGCTTCAGAATAGATACAAGTGAGATGTTTCGGCTCCCTCTAGAGTTCCCTGTGGCATAAAGGTATAGCGACTGATCAAGGTTTCAAAGCTGGAAATTATGCACTTAAATCTGAGCTTTGTCTACATAGTGGCTATGTTCTATGAGTCAGAATACTTGCTATTCCTTTATCACAAGTGGACATAGCATCCTAATTTGATAATATATAGTAAAATTGTTGTAAACTATAAGTAACTATATAAAGCAGTTATAAGTTGATTAGAACATTTAAAAATTTACTTTTATGTAAAAGAGGGCAGAGACAAGAGTACTTAATTTATAATTCCTTTATATAAAATTCAAAAATTGATCTACCACATGAGAAGTTAGAATGGGGTTATGTGGGAGAAGGGGGTCATTTTTTTCCAAGGCCACTCAATAGCTTGAGATGAATAGTTTATAGCATCCACTGGGATCTTCAAACCCTTCCCAGCCTCCACAGCTCCTTTGACATGAGTTTAAAGGTAACCTCAAAACTCTGCATTTTCAACTATTTGCCAATATTTATAGCCTTGACATCACTTTTCACTTTAATACCATCAGCGTTAATCTCCTTATTCTCTTTAGAGTAATTTTAACTTATAACCAGGAGTTCAGTTCTCCCACCTCACTCCTATCTTCTGTACTTAAATCCTAATATGTTTTTTCAAAGCCCACTTTCTGATAAAATCCACTCATTTCTACATCCTGAACTATTTTCGCTATACCTTCTGATAGCAGTTCACCAGCAAAATCTCGCCTTTTTCCTAAATCTTTTCATACTCTTGCTCTAAAGAAAAGCAGGCTCTACCCTAAGGACACTGATTTGCCTATAGCCCATTAAATGGTGTTATATAATAAGTAATTTGTCTGGTCTTTAACCCTAGATCCTGGAACTTAACTTTAAATATTTAGAATTTTCTGAAGTGATGAGAGTGACTTTTTAAAAAATTCCAGTAGTCTCCTGAGACCACATTTGAGTCTATCTTAGAGAAGTGACTCAAGATGGGTCCTTATGCCATTTCAAGACAGAGGCTGGCCATGCAAGAAAAGTCCAACCATGTGAATAGAGAGTTGAGACTCTGAGCCAGAAAAGTATCAACCTGACTGCTGAAGAAATGAAGGGAGTTGGAGACTGAATTCAATTATGTAGCCAGTGATTTAACCAATCATAGCTACATGATAAATTCTCAATAAAACTGGTTGTCAGAGCTGAACCGAGCTTCCTGGTTGGTGAATACATCACTGCCTGGAGGGCAACAGCTCCTTATTCCTTGAGAGAAGACACGGGATTTCTGTGTTTGGGACTGCTCTGAACTCCCACTGTGACTTCCTTCTTTGGGCTGCTTCCTGCTTTATCTTCTTACCATAAAATTACAACTTAAGTCCACTGCTTCCCTTAGTACCGTAAGTTGTCTTAGTGAGTTATTGAATGTGACAGGGTACGGGTAACTCCTGAATTTTTAGCATTTTTCAGAAGTGTGGGTAAGCTAGGGAGCCCTAAACTTATGGCTAGTGTCTAAAGTAAAGGGGAACCTTATAGGCGTCTGTGACTTCAACCTCTAAACTCTATGATTACCTGTCAGCATCAGAAGTTCATTGCAGATAGTGGCAGTTTTCTCCAACCCTACATAAAGTAGGTGTTCTAAGTTTTCCTTTTTTGCCCATTCACGATGATTTTTAGGGAGTTCCCATCATGGCTCAGCAGGTTAAGAACTTGACTGATATCCACGAGGATACAGGTTGGATCCCTCATCTTGCTCAGTTTGTTAAGGATCCAGCATTGCATTGAGCTGTGGTGTGGATTCCAGATGCAGCTCGGATCCTGTGTTGCTGTGGCTGTGGTGTAGGCTGGCAACTGCAGTTCCGATTTAACCCTTTAGCCTGGGAACTTCCAGATGTCACCCCCAAAAGAAAAAAGAAAAGCTGCTTTTCAGAAGCTCCTCCATCAAAACAAACATGAATTGGTTATCAGAGTCTAAGTATCAGTATCCCTTACTGTGTCCGTATATCCTTACATGGTTCTCTGCCATTTCTTGGAGATCTTTGGCCCCTGGTTAACTGTCACTCTCTTGAACACTCTATTCTTGAATGTTTCAGCACACAAATTGGTGATCTTTGCAATGTCTTGACCTCTCAGTTCATTGACTGGCTTCTAATCCTTGTCTTTAGCAGTGAATGTAACCCCTTCGTAATTCATGCACCCCACTCTATGACAACCATCTCACCTTTCTAGTTCACTTTTTTGATAAACTTCAATAATCCTTTGACACCACTAAGACTAGAAAACTGCGCAGAAGTTTTTCTGTATATCCTAATTCATTCATACTCCCGTTCTCACTTCAGCACTGCTTTCCTATTCACATTCTTAGTGGCGACCTCACTCCCTGTTTTATCAAGAAAATCTAAGCAACTATCTCTAAGGTTACAAAAGTGAGTCATAAGAAGGTTAATTAAGTTTTTCTCATGGTAAACAGAACTTAATTTAAATTCAGTGACTTTAATATTTGTGTTAGCCACTGCCAACCACGATAATGTTATATTACAAATTTCCCCCCAAACTCAGTGGCTTGTAAGTGGTTATTTTAATGTTCCTGGGCATCCAGGTTTGCTTCAGTTAAAATAGTTTAGGATGGGCTTGGCTAGGCAACTCTGCCTTGTGATTGGTTTATTTGTGGGCTGCTAGTTTGGTTCAGTTTTTGTTCTGTTTGTTCTAAGACCTAGGTTTTCCTTTTTGGAGTCAGATATCACAGATACTATTTAGAAGTGGAGCTGATGCCCTCTTTGAGATCCCAGGAATAAAGAGAATTCTAAATTTTTTCTAAGATAATAGAGAAAAAAAATGTGTTCCCAGACTAGAATTGCCAAAATTGTGATTCTTACCCTAGACATTTTCTATAAATATAGTCAAATTTTTATTAGCTCTGAGCATTATGTCACTGCTGTTTCACATTGGCATGATAGGCTAGATGCAAAAGAAAAATACTACAGGTCTTTTGTGATAGGTTTGAAATTATCCTTCAACCTTATCCTCACAAGTGTTTGCTCATGAGGACAAAAGAGGTGATTTCATAAAAAGACAGTTTCACCTTTCTTATCTTTCATGTGCAAAAGTGGTACAAGGTGAGAGAGAATCTGATTACTAATTTTTTATGGTGGAGCATGAGTTAATTTTTCATGACACCTTGAGTTTTTTTCATCATGGGAGTCTCCTGCCCTTCCAGGCAACAGTCATCTAAAACTATGGCCAAAAACCCTTTAGGAATGTGCTCCTTCCTTTCTCTTGGCCTCTATTTTGGGATTAATAGGTAATAAGTACAGCAAAATAGGTTACACAGTCCTGACCTTATGAGATACAGCTCATAATACTGAAATGTCATGGTTGGAAAAAATAAAGATCATCATTTTCTCATCCTGACATTTTTCCACATCATAACTCACAGGTACTTCATTAAAGATCAAAAATGAAATAGAGTGTTAAGACTATATTGACAACCTCTGTAAATAAAATTTAAATCTACATATTATATAATATATTTATGGTTATGAAACTTGGGAGTTTGACATTTGGTTATATAGATATTCATCATGAAGAAATTTAAAATATGCACTAACTACACAGAAGAAAAGAAGTTATGAAAATGTTTACATTTGGGCCATTATTAACTAAGATGAGTTGGTAGTGAGAAACAAAACCTCCGTGTCCTGATCTCTATAAGGCAAAATTATAGATTTTAAGTGATATATATGTAAACATAAGGATATATGTCCCAGATAAGAAGAGTCTATAGAATATTAACACATATTAAGAGAGCTGGAACCAAATCAGTCATCAGAACAAAACATGGTATAATTTTATACCATTTTATCTTTTGAAAGACATGTCAAAAATACCTTGTACATCAGACATCTGAGTTTAACATACAGAAATGTATCATTTTAACTTAAAAAGATATCCTTATATAAAAATGGCATTAAAACCTGTGCCAATGGAAAGGTGTAGATTTTGAATTTGTGATAACATTCATGGCTTTATTCATTCATTCATTTAGTCATTCTCTCAAAAAATGTTAGTAACTACTATGTGTCAGACTTGATAAATCTTATGGGTTTAATGATGATTTGTAAACCTCTTGGAAAGGCGGTAGCTATGATTGTGATATTATTGTCAATGGTTCCAGTAACCCCTGTTTAAAGCAAAATACAGAGAGATTTTTTTTTAAGAATAATTTTATTTTATTTTTACCGTGGCCTAACATTGCATGGATTTAAATGAAGTGATTGGGCCAAGTAGTCCAGAAGGGAACCTGAGCAAAATTTATAGTATATGCTCATGTCTGAAGGCAGATTTCTTTTGATTTCTGCACTGCAAAAAATACTGCATATGCTTTCCACTCAGTTTCCTTCCTTCACTCAGTGTGCTAGAAATAAATTTTTCTTACCTCTATTAATTTTACAGATGGCATGCATGTGCTATAAGCACACATAAACCATTGCTGAGGAACCTAGTCAAATTTAGACTCCCTGGCCTCTCATTAGAAATTTAATAAATAGTAAAAAAAAAAAAAAGCATAAAAATAGACAAAAATAATCCTAAGAAGACAAATTTTCAAAGTTGATTAAAACAAAGAAAGTATATTTTAGTTAAAATGGTAAAAAATTTTACCTAATCATGTTTAGATGAAGAAAGAAGCTTGTAGCTTTGATTCTGAGGCTAAAACCTCTCCCAGTTTTATGTTGATAGTTTATCAACAATTTAGAAAATAGCCTCATAATGTTCCATACTATTTTGGGGGGAGAAGCTACATGATGAAATTTATTAACAGAAGATCTGGAATTATGTTACTTAGAATTTACCTCAAACATTTCAACATTAGCAAATTATTATTTTCTTTTAAATTTCTATGGTGCAGGCCCAGCAACAAAGAATTCCCTTTCTCTTCTGTGCTAAGACTCTTTATCCCCGGGGATACCTATTAACATCTCATTTAACTGGCATTTCCTGCTCTCCTCAATAAAGTCTCAAGAAGTTCAGTAGGCTGGGTAATATTCCAGATTCTTGTCCTCCATTCTGGGTTCACCACTCATTATCTCAGGAACTTAATAAGACAAAGTTTGATTATAGTTTTGCTCTTGCAACTCATCACAGCCTTTCTTTTCACGGAGGGTCTTGGCTTATGGATATGATTCAAGGCAAGCAAGACATGGAAAGAGACTTGAGAATTTTCCTAAAGAGATTATTGACTGAAAAATTCAGTATGTATTTATGCTGATTTGAGTGAATGATATGAGACAATAACTGTTCTAAAGCTGCTGGGGTAGCTTTTCTTCAGCAGAGGTTTTATATATTTACATTTGAAAAACTGGAAAATTGCATACTTTTCACTGAGCCATATAATCAGAATATTCTGAATATTTGAACAGTTTTGAAATTCCAGATGTCAAAATAAAGATTAAATTCTTCCCCAATCTACAACATTTAGAGTATTTATTTGACAATATACAATTTCCTTGTTCAAAGGCATAAATCCATGTTCATTTTTATAAAGTAGTGAAATTCCTGGACTTTTCCCACACAATCCAACAAATACTTAAATACTTTTTAAATAGCTGGGTACATGTCCATGCATTCTTCTCTATCATTTATTTTCTTTTTTCCAATCAACACTCAGATGCTCAGGAGTACAAATACAACTTATAGAGTAAATATCTGTCCTTGTTAATGTAATTCAACAAAATTCTCCAAAGGAGAGACACAGAGAAACTAAAAAAGTAAAAAGCAAAACAAACCAAAAAAATCCTTATGATTATTTTGCCCAAGTGAGGCCACATGGACCCTTAACTTCCCAAGAGCAAACTGCTAAATGAACTAATTTTCCGCCTAACTCACAGTAGAAATGCTGACCCATCTGATGGGGAAAGAGAGTCACAGGTATTCAGGATACAAATTTTGGGAGAGGAGGTCTCTCTCTTTAATGGTTTTCTTCTGTTATTTTTCTCTCTTTCCCTTTCTTTCTCTTTTTGCCTACTACCTATCAATAGAAATCTCTGTTAATTCAGAAATCTAAAAAATGTGTATTTGGATGATTGTATTATTTATTTCCTTATTTTTCAAAGAAAGTAACATTAGAAAAAAATATAGAACTCATTATCAACTTTGTGTTCATATGCAGATTATATTTACATGTAATGTATCATACAAAACATAACTAATAACCTATTTCAAAAGTATAAAATGTTCCTAAAATTAAAATGTCTTACAGATAATAGTTATAGTAGCTAGTCTTATCTGTAAAATAAGTCTTATAGATAATAGTTATGGTAGCTAACTTTATGTAGATGTGTATGTGCATTACCTATTTTAATGCACAAAAGTTACTCTTTGAAAAAAGTGCTGTTCTTTTTGTCACTATAGGTGAGAATAGAAGCATCAATTCTTGTTCAATTTCACACAGCTAGGGCCAGTGGAGAAACCTGAGTCTATTTCACAGTCTAGATACTCCACCTTCTACCCTTCAGGTATTACAGAGGAAGTATTTGGTGAGACAGATTTAAAAAGTAATGTCCAAGATACACCTCGCTGATCTTATGATAATGTTTTCTTAAATGGAGAAACAAAGTGGTGATTAGTTTTGCTATCTATGATACTTCTTTATAATTAAAATCCTTTCAAAGTAATCAAGTAAAAATCATTCCTACTTTAAAATTCTATCATCACAACCCCACACTAATTTGCTATTGTTAAATTCTATATTTAGGAATCATTGCAAGTGACGGCTACTTTGTTGGTCAGAACATGTAATTAAAGTAAGTGTTCCAAAATATAGTGAAGACCATAATTACACCTGCCAAAGATTGCAAGGATTTTGAAAATTGCTGAAGGGGTCCAATGATTAATGCCTATTCTTTCTTCTCAGACTCTCAGTCTCATAATCACTCGTCTTACCAATGATATCACTTAAGCCCTGCCTGAAAATCCAGTTTGAATCCTTTTCTAGGCCTTGTCCTAAACTTAAATGTTAGTTCTAAAAGGTTAACAGTTTGCCATATTTGATTCATTTCTTTATTTTTATTACATATCCATAATCACAGTATGTATATGTATATACATACTAAAGTTTCCTCATTCCCCTATCTCATTCCTTTTCCTCCCTACCTAGAGGTAAACAACATGTTAAGGTTGGCGTAGATTTATTTCTTTTATGTATTTCGATACTGCAATGCGTTCTCTTATAAGACTATTCTGAGATGGTTGGAATGAGCCTAAGTGTTATTAGGCCCACATATTCTTTTCTCAATGTTGTATCTGTGGAATTGATATAGTTTATACATTTGACTTCAATTCATTTTTTTTGTTGTTGTTTTAGGTCATTGTGTTGTTATGCCATAGGTGGAAGCAACCTAAATGTCCACTGATGTATGAAAGGATAAAGAAAATGTGGCATATACTTGTAATACAATATTATTCAGCTTAGAAAAGAAGGAAATCCTACCATTTACAAAGATAAAGATGAGTCTGGAGGATATTTTTCCAAGTGAGATAAGCCAGACATAGAAAGAAAAATACTATATGGTCTCACTTATATGATGAATCTAAAATAGTCAAACATAAAAGTAGAGTGTAATACTGGATCCCAGGGACTGGCAGGGAGGGGAAAATTGGGAAGTATTGGTCAAGTACCAAGTTTTTCTTATACTACATGCAAAGTCCTAGGATTTACTACACAGTACAATGTCTCTGTACCTAACATACAGTATTATATATTTTGAAGTTTGCTAAGAGCTTCGATGTTATGTTAACTGTTGTTATCATCTTCTTCTCCATCATCATCATCATCATCATCAATAAGAGACTGGGAGGAAACTTTTGAAGGTGATGGATAGGTTTATGACATAGATTTTTGTGGCAGTTTCTAGGCTATATATTTATCTTTAAACTCATCAAGCCTTATATGTTAATTACATAAGTCTTTTGCATGCTGATAAATAAATAGAGAAATAAATACCTATATGTTTCATAATCAGCATTTCATATTTAGCATAGCTAGGGTAGAGTCTAGATTTCTCCCTCAAACTGTTCCTTCAAAAGCCTTCTTCTGTAGCTTAGTACATATCATCATCAACTACTGAATTACTCAGGTGAAATATCTAGACATCTACCATGATTTCTCCATTTCCTTCACCAATAATTAATATATTGGAAAGCTCTCTTTTTTTGCCATGCCCGTGGATACTGAAGTTCCTTAGCCAGGGGTCTAACCCACGCCAGAGCAGTTAACCAAGTCACATCAGTGACAATGCCAGATCCTTGACCACTAGGCCACTAGGGAACGCTTAGGAAGCTCTTAACTATCATTCTCCAAGTCAAATATTAAATGTGTTCATTTTGTTTAAATAAATACTAGCTGAAGATCATCATCTATCACCTGGACTACGGCAAAATGTTCTTAACTAATTTCTTTGCTATCATTCTGTTTCTAATGTATTCTCTAACTAATAGTTATGGCATTTTGTTTTTTTGTTTGTTTTCCCATAGGGCTGCCCCCTCAGCATATGGAAGTTCCTGGGCCAGGGGTTGAATGGGAGCCACAGCTGCTGGCCTACACCACAGCCACAGCAACACAGGATCTGAGCTGCATCTGTGACCTACACCACAGCTCAAGGCAACACCAGATCCTTAACCCACTGAGCGAGGCCAGGGATCAAACCTGCATCCTCATGAATCCTAGTTGGGTTCATTACCACTGAGCCATAATGGGAACTCCATGTAGTAATTTTTTTTAATAGTAAATCTGAATGTATCCTTCTCCCATTTGCTTCCTGTCTATTTTAAATGCCCACCAGCTGCCCTACCGTAGTTTAAAATGGGACTCAATTGCCTGGCTGTCACTTGTACAGGACAGGACAGGACAATAACCAGATCTCACTTGTACCTGTCTCCAGCTAGTGTAGCACACTGAAAGTACACTGCTCCTGCCTACTAGCCCTAGTCTCAGGCTCTGCTATCTAGACAGACTCAGTCTTAGACATTGGCCTTGAGGCTTCTTGTTCTTTTTTTTTCTTATACAAGTTTTGGTGCATATATTTTATGAAGTAGTTTATTATGCCAAATATGCACATATAATTTTAATTTTCCCTGAAGTTATCTTCCCATTCTATACTCTTAGAAGTTAATTATTTTCAGACTTATGGGGCAGTAAACTGATTATTACTGCATATGAAGTAGGATCAGTAATGCCTGAAGATGAACGGAGGTTTTCTTTTTGTTTTCCCCCACAGCTCCACCAGCAAAATAAAGGTATGAAATATGGCTAACATTTATAATAAATGTGGACTTAGTACATGAGAATAAAGAATGTTTTCTTTTATAGGATCAGAGATAGGGCAGATAAAAAAGAAAAGAGTAACTAACTATATATATTCAACACTTCCCTTGCTAGGAAATTATAGCAAACTCACATTTATGACTTTATGTGGTTTGATAGCAAATTTTAGGTGCTTTGTCACTTTACTGTGTCTCAATCTGAAAAACTAAATATCCACTCTCCTAAAGAGCTTAAAGTTAAAACATGAATTTTATTGGTTAGGAGAGACTAATATTCCAGTTTAAGAAGATTAAACTAATTTATTCATTCCCTTTGGGCATATATATTATTCTTTTACTTATTATTTCATTTGTTCACTTTATACATATCTTTGATGCCACAAGATAAGATTTTATATTATTCAGTGCTTTGGGGTTCAAAAAGAAAAGCACTGAAATATACATAATAGAATCTATAAAAGATTTCCTGGTGATATATGTTTAGATATAGAGTTTCTTTATTCAAAATAAATAGTGATATAGTTTCTCTGAAACATAATTATTCATTGAAATCATAAACTAACAATGAATAAAAGCTAATATCAAAACAAAAGAATTGTCACAGAACATTTAACATGAGAAATTCATTATTTTAGGTAAAGAGTTTTATTCATATTTGACAGTCTGTAAAGCTTAAAGGTATTATACAGTAGACTCATTTCTGAAAAGTATTATGATTATTAAAGCTCCATTCAAATTCATAAGCTAGCATATTTCTGCTAAATCCAGAATGCAGCTCAAATATCGAGTATCCTTATTCTTATACTGTCCCCAGAGTGAGTACATAGAAATAAAAGCCAGCCTCATCCAGTACTAATTAATAATATGCCCCTTGCATGAGTCAAAACAAAACCAAAAGTCTAGCTTTATAATTTGCAAATTACTTTAGAATATCAGGACATATCTATCCATTCAGTATCCAACCATCCATATGTATATTTATAAATTTGGGATATTGTAGTAGATTGATATTTGTTGTAGGATAGATTTACTTATCAAATACTTTAATTTCCCTATTGCAATGCCTAGTACCCAGTAGAAATCAACAAATATCTGTTGATGAATGAATGAATAAGTAAATGAGTTAAAGCTGAGTTCTTGAATATTTTATCCATTATCTTCTTCTGTTATGTCTGTGAGTTGAATGGCTTAATTGAACTCCTGTTTTCCAATGCTAATTTTATTTCAGACACAATCAGGTAGCGTTAAATCAAACCCATGTTAGGGTATTTATCATTTAGGATGATTCTCATTCCATTCTAGGGGGCCAAATACTCAAAAGATTTCTGATTTCAGCAATCCAATTGTAATGGTTGGACTTGTTAGTGTTTACTTGGTAGACAGCATAGTGCCATGTTTTTTATTTCAAGAACTACACTAAAGACTTTTAAGTGTGAAAACACCATTTCTTTTAGACAAAGGTGCAATTTGTAATAATAGGGTGTATTAAATTGAAATAATTTTAATGGAATACAATCTGAAATGTGACAACTAAAATTCAGCCTATTTGAAGGAGCTTATCAGGACCATCAAGTTTCACACAACTTGAAAGGCTCTGACACCAAACTTCCAACATTTCACATTTTGCTAACAACTATGTTCACTAAGTAGTCTTGATATTTAATATGAAACTGCTGATATTTATGACTTTTCCATCTGTCTACATGCGAATTAAACATTTTTGTCCAGCACGCCCCCAGTCTGCTTTTCCTTCACATACATACCTGTGCGCTCCTTTTCCTTGAGCCCCTTAGCTCATTACTGCTTCCACTCATGTGGAATTACAGATTTCTGATTGAAATGGAGAGCACTCAGAATCCATATAAATATAATTTAAATTGCATTTCATATTTTCTCTAATTCTAGTTTATTAATTTTCCTCATTTAACCCACTATTAAACACAACTTTGTTTCCCCTCGATAAAACCCTTGAAGTTATTCAAGGTAACTTTGATGGTAAAGTAATGATGATCACTTTTACTACTTTAAGTTTTTTTAAAGACAATGTTATTAATATACATGTCTGTTATGAATAAAAACCCAATTGTATCATTGGAGGTTGGGGGGTCAGAATATCAAATATGTTGTTTGTTCTGTTAACATTTCTATATAACACATATACACAATGGAATATTACTCAGCTATTAAAAGGAACAAAATAACAGCATTTTTAGCAACATGGTTGGACCTAGAAATTATCATGCTAAGTGAAGTCAGTCAGACAATGATACACCAACATCAAATGCTATCACTGACATGTGGAATCTGAAAAAAGAACACAATGAACTTCTTTGCAGAACAGATATTGACTCACAATCTTTGAAAAACTTATGGTTTCCAAAGGAGACAGTTTCGGGGGTGGAGGGATGCACTGGGGGTGTAGGATGGAAATCCTATAAAATTGGATTGTGATGATCATTGTACAACCATAAAAGTAATAAATTCATTGAGTAATAAAAAAACCATTTCTATATAACATCATTTAACTTATGTGTGCCTAGGTCATAAAATATATAAAACTAGAGTGTAAGAAAACACATACAAAATAAACTGTAATCCCTATGCCTAATTGTCAGAGTTTACTTTTGGAATATATCTTTCCAGTCTCCTTTTTCTAATTATTTAGTTCTTTATTTTCAAATCAGTATATACAGCTGATATACTTTTAGGAAAGCTAAATATAGATAAATGCCAATTAAATATAACCAATATTAACATGTTTGTAAAATTTTATGATGACATAGCCTCAAATATGCAAAGGAGTTACAGGAATATTACAGAGAAATGCTGTATAGACTGACCAATTGTAATAATTTTGTCTATTCACTTTGCCACTAACCCTTCCTATCTCTATTTCTCTTCCTCTCTCTCTTATTTCTCACTCTCTTGACCTTCCTTACTCTCTCTTAATAGGTGGGTAGATAGATACAGGTGTACACACAACATACACAATTTTCTTGTTGAACCATTTGAGAGTAAGTTGTGTTATCCTACCACTTAAATAATTTGTTGTTTAATTCCTGAGAATAACTGCATTCTATTGGGTTGCTGAAGTGCAATTATTAAAACTAGAAATTTATTATTAGTAGGATATTATTATCTAAGGTATAATATATATTCAAATTGTATGTCTCACTAATGTCTTTTATAATTACTGTGTTTCTCTGTCCATAATTAAATTCATGGTTACTCATTGCATTTGGCCTTTATTTTAGTAAGTTAACTTCAAATTAAATTACTTCTCAGGTTTATTTCAACAGGCTTTATTTTGCACATGATTCTAATGTTTCTCTTTTATGCATTGCTCAAGGAAATATTTATTATAAACTGGATTTCTTGGGTGGTATATGATAGAGACTTTGTTTTAGATTATAATCCACAAAAGCATTTTAATTTTATAAGTATTAATTTAGCTCAGTACAACTCTGCCTTTATGTGGCAGACACACCCTAGAATGACCCTATGTTTGAGCACTATATTTATATATTGATGTGTGTTTAGAAATTATTTTGGTGGAGTTCCCATTGTGGCTCAGAAGGTTACAAACCCAACTAGTATCCAAGAGGATGCAGGTTCGATCCCTGGCCTCACTCAGTGAGTTAAGGATCTGGCATTACTGTGGGCTGTGGTGTAGGTGACAGGTGCAGCTCAGATCCCATGTTGATGTGGCTGTGGTGTAGGCCAGCAGCTGCAGCTCCAATTCTGCCTCTAGCCTGGGAACTTCCATTTGCTTCAGGTGCAGCCCTAAGAAGCCAAAAGAAAAATTATTTTAGGAAAATGGAACCTCAGTAATGCTTTTAGAAACATCACTACCAAATTTTTTCCTAAAATGTATAAGAATATTCATTAATGGAGGCAGTGGAGACATACATGCTCACAACTGCATACCCACTCAGAGAGAGATGAAAACAAGTAGTATTTCTCAGACTTGCTGCCTCTTGGGATAGAAATATATGTAAGGTATTCATCACTGAACATATCTAATCCAAAAATATATCAGCATAATGTGAGTATACAAAAGACCCAGAGTCCTCAAATCAGTTTGATGCTAGAGGCCCACATGTCAACCAAGAGGAGGAAATAAGATTTGATGCCATGTATTGTATATAAAGTGTCCTCATAGCTGTAGGCATCAGAGGCTAAACTGTGCTATGGTGTTCTTTTTTTTCCTCCTCTTGTGTTTGGGTTTCCCTAGAGACTCCTTCCTAAGTGGGATCTGAGTCTTGCAGTCTTTTCAGATGTAGTCCTCCTGTTATACAGGAGTCCCATTGCTAAGATGGTACGAGGAGAAAACGCAGTATGCTGCAATCCTAGGTTTAGGTCTCAGTCTTTTAGTGAGTTTATGCCCCTGGGCTGTGATCTTTACTAGTGTTTCTCAGCTTGTTTTTCTCTCCATTTTTTTCTTTTTCAGTTCTTAACCTGGAGAGGACTGGAGTTGAGTATTTCCCTTTCCTCATGTTGAATAGGCTATTTCTTTTCCCTCACAAAGATTAGGCTCTGGTAAAATAGCAGGTTTTTGTCTTGTGGTGTAATGGGTTAAGGATCCAGCATTGTCACTGTGGCTCTGGTTTCTGCTGTGGCATTGGTATGATCCCTGGCCTTAGAACTTCTACATGCTGTGGGCACAGACAAAATTTTAAAAGTTAAAAAAAGAAGAACTGAGCACTCTGGGGATAGCTCAGAATGATTACTTTCCCCCTCCCTTTGAAGGAAGAGTAGGGGAATTTTCTCTGATGGTCACCTTGAGAACTTGGTAGGGCTTCTACAATTGAAGTTGGCAAAATTGTGTGGGCCTTCCTGAAGGCTGAATCTCTAACATTTTTAATTTCTCAAACTAGTCCATGCTCGCTCTCCAGATATCAGTCACTTACTTTTAAGTATTGCTACCCAGTTCTTTCTCAAGCCATGGTTTCTGCTCTCAGTAAGCACTGATCCTCTGTATCTGTCTCTCTTTCCAATTTCAAGGTGGTGGTTTTCCTTGTGACCTCAATTCTCTGATTAATCTAAGAAGAGGTGTTGGATTTCAGTTGTTGAAATATTTTCCTGTTGTGAGGTTGGAAATAATGACTTCCAAGTTCTTTCTACATGGGTTTAGAAACTGGAAGTCCAAATATCTATAACGAGCTATTCTCCATTTTTGAAAATAATTCCACATTAGTATTCTAGAACCACACTGCCCAATTTTGGAGAGATTTTAGTAAATCGGTGGCAAAACAGGGGCAGACTGCCTTATTCTTGCCATTCTGAAATTAAGTGTAATGTTCTGTTTAGAAGACAATGTGTGACACGTTTATAATTATAAAAGACAAATATCATCCAGAAGGCTTTGTAAGTACAAAGTTTATTTTTCACAAGTGAACACAAATGAAGAGTCAATACCAAGTGACAAATATTGAGGAAAAACTGCTGTTGCTTAGAAGGGGAGTCCACAGATCCACCAGCACATGTATCCATTTTTATTTCCATTGTTATTTCTATTGTCGTAATAGGCTCAGGCTTTCAAAAGTAAATCCTACTATAAGGCCATTTTCCAAAGTAAATAGTAGAGACAGATGACCTTCTGCAGTGCCAACAGCATGAACATAATAAAGTAAGGATACATGCTTAGGTAATAAAAATAGTTAAAAGCTACCAGACAAAGCTACATCGTCAAGTCTAAATTGGATAGCTCTCATGATGGTAGGGTATTTAATTTTTCAACTATTTTTAGCACTTAGAAGATAGCATAACATATACTAGATGCTCACTAAATACTTATTGAATAAAGAAATAAATGAGTAGCTTTTCCTTGTAGGGTTCATTTAGTTTCTGACTCCATGGACTCTGCCTTATAGGGACTATAAGATGGTTTCTATTATGTAATTATTTAGATTAAGATGACCTACAAACTAAAATACACTTCAATTTTCAAATTTTGATCTAAATTTACACTCTTTCTGAGATTCAGAATTTTTTCCTAGCCAGTAAAATATGTTATTATTTATTATCTATAACTATGTAAGATATGGTACAAAAAGAAATTATTTTAAATGATATTAATTAAAGTTATCTATATAATTTTTCAAAGATTCAAAGATTAGAGGAATCATAGGAATACTGTTATGTTAACCAGTATACCATGAGCACAGCAAAAAAAAAAAAAATTTAATGAAACTGCATTAAACAGAATTAAAATCCTTCCAAGCTGAGCCATTAAATGGAGCCATTGTAGAATAGTGATTCACAAAGAATTAATACCAATAAGTGGGGCAAATAATAACATATTGAGGTGGGAGAACAAAAGTGGAATGAGTCTGTAATTGATCATTCTATTCAGTGACACTATATGGTGGTTATCAGAGGCACTGAAAATGGTATTATTTGCAAAAGAGGGAATATTCTTGCTGTCTAGATCCCAAATATGCAGTAAATTGAAGCTGTCCACATGAAGTGAATGGCAAACTCAAGCCTTGAGAAGCATAAAAATTAAAATTAACAGAGTTCTGGAGCAACAAGGAAAAAATTACGATAAATTCTTGATTTTGTGGTCTTTTTTCCTACATTCTCATTAAGTTTATACTTAGATTTTCCTAAGACTTCAGCTACTAATTCTTCTTTTAGAGTTAATTTATACATTTGATGAAGGATTGTATTTTTCATTTTTATCTTCTTTAGTGCATTATTAGTCATGAGTTGCCTATGTTTTAGCTAAATCATGTGTGTCGTCAAGTAACATCCTCATATTATACAAATATAAAATGTAGTGGTTTTTATTAAAGAAATACTTGATTTCTCTTTTTTCCCCCAGTTTGAGGTTATCTTTCCTATGAACCATGTCATTTTTATTCTAATCAATAAATTACATCCCTCAATCATTATTTCCTCCCTTGTGTCATAAGAAAGTTTCAGACCTCCATACTTAAATTTATCAGTATTTTCATGGTAGACACGGTAAAAACAAATTTAGGAGTCTGAGCCATTTATTGACTATACTGCTGCCTGTAATTTTTCAGTTTACTTGGTTTTGTCTGCCATCAAGATATATGGCTGGAGAGATAGTACCATAAAGGAAACAATTATTGAGAAGATAAATGACCTGTGAGAGAACTGCAAGTCTCTGGAGTGTGTGGCAGAGGGCAGAAAGTTACTCTGGTTAAAGCTTTTGTTTGTATCCATATGTCCAGGCAGTGTCGGAACTCCAGAAATAGTGTCTCATAACTCATAGCCTTACCCACCTCTCAACCTCATTCTTGTTCTCTTAGTCATGACTCCACGGAAGTGCTCCTGGTCTCAGACTTGAACTACTGTTACTCTACTGGGGAAATAAATAATATATTTTGAATTAAAGTAAGCAGCATTCATTGAGTTCCATCTTTACATAGGGACTATCAGAGTCTCTTACGGTGTTACCTGGATTTAAGATGTGGTGGTATCAAATGATGGCAGAATATGTGAATACAATGCATAGATAAAAGATAAATCTGATAATTTGTCATATAGGCCTACATAAATCAATCTTAAATCAAGAAAAGTAGGCAAATCAAAAAGGAAGGCAGAAATGGAGAGTGGGTAGAAAGGGGAGCAGAATTTGCTAGCCCCCAAAACACATCTTTGACATAAGGATTGTTTTTAGGCTGATGACTATTTTTAAGAAAGAGTAGAGACAGGAAAATCTCTGAAAACAGAAATGACCCTTTTGTAAGAGATGTTTACATTTATAAGAGCAGTATCCATTTGTAAAGATGCTTCCTCTCTGTACCTGAAAGGGAAGGATGACAAAATCTCTAGAAATTCTTAAAATGAACAAGTCAGTGATTTAAATCTGTATGACAAACATACCTCCTTTACTCGGTTTTTCCTGGAAACCACCCATAACTGGCCACCCCACACCTTTACATTTTTCTTTTGTCTTCACCTGGAGATTGTATTAAGGTGGTAGCTTAGGATCATTTCTGAGAGTTACTCAGTTTTCCTGAGTATCTCCTATATATACAGGAGTTATACAGGTTAATAAACTTCTGTTTTTCTTCTGTTGATCTGCCGCCTTTTACAGGGTGGTCTCAGCCGAGAACCTAGAAGTTTAGAGGAAAAATTATTTTTCCTCCCCTACAGTAGGAAGAAAGATGAAGGGACATATCAGTTGAAAAAAATACACAACATAAGAGCAGTGAGTTTCAATTTTTGGGGGGGACCCACCTGAGGACTATAGCCAGGGAGACAGCCTCTCAGACAGCTCTGAGGAACTGCTCCATAGAGGTAGGAGAGGAACCAAGTTATATATGAACTTGGGGGCTGGGACATACATGTAGTCAAGCATGAAAAGATTACCACTAATCACAGAGAACAGATATCTCAAGTTAATAATTTTAATGCTTAGCTACCTATGGGAAGATATAAGAATGTAGTATCATTGACATTCTTCCT